>NW_026067957.1:8767368-8791197 GCF_014885135.2 Alexandromys fortis | reverse complement strand
TGTGAATGCAAGCTGGGTGGGATAGGAAGAGAGAGGAGGTATCGGGCAGTATAGCCCCTGAGGATGACCAGGAAGTGTAGGAGGGATGAGGAACGTCTGAGTTCCCTGTCCCGGGCTGCTGCCGTGGTCAGAAACTCCCCAATCTGTTTTTGAAAGTGAAGCGTCTCTTCTCTTTTCTGTTTTGGTTTTGTTTTCTTATTTTTTAAAATTCATTTATTCTGTCCAACTCTAATTTCTGCAGAAACAAAGATGCCGTGAGCAGTATGGGTGGCCCAGGCTTGAGTCTCCTGGGGAAGGCTCACTTTTTCAGCCTTGTTCAGTCTTATGAGGTTATTGTGGTCTCCAGAAACATGTGGATGATATTGAGGACCGATTTTCTCAGATCCATTCTGCATTCATCTTTTCAGGTCTCACATTAAACCTACTCTGTCCTCAACCACACACATGCATCTTTCACACTCTTTTCTTGTAACCTGGTCATGATATTGAACTTGGGAAACACATTCCAGTTTGTGCAATTGCTGAAACATAAACTTGTGGCTACAGCTCCCTGCTCTCCTGGTGTCTGCTCATATTGCCCATGTGGTTCCATACCTTTTCTGGATTCACTGTGCCCCTCTTAGCTCAGGTCACCCTCATAAGTCAGGTTGTCTAAGAAGCCTAGAGCTACATCACAGTAACCACCTCCTGCTGCTGTTGCTATTATTGTTGCCAAGTCTTGCTCATGTTCAGTCTTTGTTTCTAGATCACATTCCTCTAGGCCATAGTAGTTGGGTCGTAGGGGTGTGCTGTGCCGTGTCTGGAAAACTGCAGAAGCCAGATGGTATTGACAAAGGCTGTGCAGGTTGAGGCTCCCCTCTGGTCATTTTTAAGGTAGTTCAGTTTCATTACAGTTTGCCTAGGTCAAGGTTTGTTCTTCTGTGGCTGACCTTTTGTTCTACTTAGTACTCAGGCTGTGTGACTTTTTTTTAATTCTATAAAATTCTTAGCAATAATTCTTCCTAACCTTTTCCCATTCCCTCTGTTTGATGATTGGTTGGGATGATCCCCTGTATCATCAGTATTTTTTCATAACTTTATATGTGCTCTCGGTGGCTCTCTTAGTGCTCACATCCCTTTCATTAATTTAGTTTTTCTCCCAAAGCTGTTCTGTTTATTATTTTTCATGATTTGAATGTTATAATTTCCTTTCTGCACTGTGTATATGGTAAAGACCCTGGATCTTTTTTTATTTATTTTTTGATCATTCTGTTTTCACTAATCTCAGGCCACCAGCAGGAGATCTTAAATTTTGTGCCAGATTATTTTATGAGAGGGGCTTCAACAAGGCGTGGTGGAACATGCCTATAATGAACTCGAGCCTAGCCTAAGGAACCTGTGAGACCTCACAAGTAAGTGGGCCAGGCAGAAAAGAAGAAAGGACAGAAGCAAATTCTTATGGAGTGCATCTTTATTCGAATTGTTCATATTTTTGCTAATTAATTTTTATTTTTAGCGTCCTAGTGTATTAATTTTTATTCCATTTCCATAAGCACACTTGATTGTATTTGGCTCTAGGCACCATTATTCCTCATTGCACTCCACCATCAGTGTGTGTTTCAGTGGGGTTTCCTCACGGAGCTACTGTGACCTGGAACTGAAGTCCTTGACAGTGTGACTGAGCAACAGCCAGGCGCAAAGCCAGCCACAGGGGCTGTCCCTTGATATTTTCTATGTTAATTATGGCAAAATCAGTTTTTCTGTCCCTTGTAGTTTTGGCACTTAGTGCTTTGAAAACGTTCACTTTGGTTAACTGGAGTATTTCTTGTTCCATCTGACTCAATTATGGATCCAGTTGCCTTTAGTGTGATGTTCATTTCCTGGTGTGACCCCATCAAATGCAGTGAATGGTATACTTTAGAGAAGCAAAGGTTCCAGTGAAGCTAGTAGTATTCAGTGTCCAAAAAGCATCAGACTGTTGCAAACGTCCCTGTTGGGCAGATGCAGAAGGGATTTCTGGGTCTATCCTAGCTCTCAGTCTCTTGCTCATTCAGACCTTCTGCTAATTCTTCACTCCCCTTAATTCAGAAATTGAGAGGAAATGCCAGCTGGAACAGATCTGGTACACATAGATAAGGTCCTGTGTTTGAGTCCTCCGTACCCATGTAAAAGCCAGGCACTGATGGACAACGGCAGGTGGATCCCAGGAACTCTGTAGGCCAGCCAGCCTAGGTTAAACAGCAAGCTTGTGGTGGGGAGTGAAAGAGGAAGATGCCAAAGGCCTCCTCTGGCCACTGCATATACAGGCTTGAGCAGCTGTACATATGTGCGTATGCACATGCATACACGGTACTTACACATGCACACACCACTCATACACACATGTAATTTTTTAGGCAATCGTGGCATGTCAGACAGTGTTTTGTTCACTGGCTATATGCTGCAGACAAATCACAAAACCTATATTCTAATCTTCAGAATCTCCATTGCAGCTTATTGCAGGCTAGAATTTGTGTTAGTCATACAAACAGTTGCTAAAGATAGAATCCTGGCATTATTTGTTGTGCACAGTAAAGGTAAGAGATGTACGGTGGTGCTTCTACTAACCATTTTAATTACCTTTCCACCTAATAGCCATATCCAAGAAGGATACTCACCTTACTAGAAATACTGTGTATGTATGTGTGCATGTGCATGCACTTGTGCATGTGTGTGCTTGCATATCCCATTCTGTTTTATGTCACAAATTACTCTGACGTTTTAATATATTTTGCTTGCCTATAATAAAAGGTACCATTTGCAGAAAATGCATTCAAATCTTTTAGCTTAGAAGCAAGTTAAACTAATGTAGTTACAGTGGAGCAGATTCTCCATTGCAAACTAAGCATCACATTTTAAAAACCAGTAGCCAAAGGCCATGCTCACTTTTCAGTAAGAATAGGATGTGGACTGGTGTTCCTCTCACTAACTAGGTAGCTCTGTAAGGAATGACGCCTCAATAACATTTGGGATTTTTTTAAATTAATATGCTGACTTTTTTTCCTGATCTGCTGCTGGGATAAATGAAGTTTTGAGCAATAGTGATTAGGCTAATTTGAATTCTTTATTCAGATACCAGGGCCTAAGAGATGCAACACTAAACTGAAGGTGAGGAATGGATGCTCCATCCCGGACTCTCTGATTATTGTCTGTGCACTGTGAATGTCCCTCTACTTTGTGGAGACACTGCAGATTGATGCTGGTGTGGTTAAACCATTCTCAATGATGAGGATATAAAGTTCTATGAAAGCAAATATGGAAAAATATGATAAGTTTAAAAAACCTCTTCCATTCACCTAGAAGTAATATTAAAAATCCATGGGAAACTTTTACAGTGGAAATGTCAGTCTGGTCCAGATGCAGACTTTCTGTTGTTTATCAGCTCACTAAATAATAATGACATCTGGCACTTGAATAATGTTCTCAAAGTATTTGTGCCCCATTTCATGCAAACTTTATCCCACGAAAGATTCTTCCCCTAGGGTTAAGAGCTATTAGATATGTTTATCCAGTTTTGCAAAGCTAAGGGCCAGTGGAACATCCATGTAAGTAGGAGACCCTGGTGCCCACCTCACTTCTTTGTGTAGTTGAGAGGTAACTTACATCCCATGCTTACAGCATGGTGTCCACATTTTCCTCAGACCTCTGAAGATGTCCTTGTTGAGTTTTTTTCACTTTATGACCTATCCCTGCAAACAGTTCTGAGCATTTACTGAAACCAGCAGACCACCAAAGGACCTGCAATTAATTATAAGGTAAGAATTTAAAGGGTTTAAGGTCTGAGTATCTTTTAAGTACTTGGATGCAAACCTGATTCTGTCTTACCCCAAACGGAAATGACTTTTATTTCCACATCAGAGCAGACTTGGAGTTTACAATATTGCACAAAGAGCAAATATCCTCTAGGTGATTCTATTTTCTCTGGAAATCCCAGCTAGCTCCTGAGCAGTTATTCTGAGTTTGCGGATCAGCTGTGATTGTAATTTTCTTCTTTGGGCTTGTCTGGAACTGCCAAAGGGCCAAGGCGTGGATGAGCTAGCTGTTTGAGGGCAATGCTCTTTTAACTGTAAATATCTACACTGGGCCTGGATAGGCTGCTCTTCTGCATACTTTGTTATGACTGGGTCAGAGTAAATTACTTTAAAAAGGAGTCTCTAAAACTAAAATCTAAAACCAAACTGTGGGCAGAGCTGAGAAGCAGGCTTCAGGTGTAGCTAGGAAAGATGTCTAATGTCGCAGAAGTGAAAGCTCACAATGTCAGAGGCCCCTAGAGGCTGCTAACACCATAAATGTGCACCTGAAGACCAATGGAAGGTGATAGGAAGTGTTGGCAGTGAAGACTTGAACACAAGCCCAGCCCTCTAGCCACTGACTAGCCAAACAGGGCATACTTAGAGCTGATTTTCTCTGATGTTATGCATGCTGTTAAAGCCAAGTGTGTTCTCTCTGCCTCTTAGCTTGGTAGATTCTATTAGATTGTTAAGCACAAGTTAGTGAAATATTGACCAAAAAAGACTCACTTAGCCATTGACATTGCTTTTATTCTTTTTCTGTTCCTACTCTAGTTTCCATAACACAGATAGTCATGCATGCACATACATAAATACCAACACATTCATACTTAGTAATACAATAGTCAGAGGCTACCACCTCACTCATAACAGATTGTCTGGTCTTTAACACTGAAAGGCACATTACGGGAAGTCTAGAGTGCCAGCTGTGTGGTGACTGTATACTGTTCATTTTCATTTCATTAGAATATGAGATTTTTATGCCTTGAATTTCCCTTTAGTTTGGACAGTTGGGTGACACAGGCACCCAATTCAGAGCAAAACACAATTGTAAATTCAGCATCCGCTGAAACTGCCACTGCATGAGTGACATTTTCCAGGTATCCCTTTGTGCTTTTAACTCCGGTCCGTCTTATTTAAACTTCCCGGCTGCCCAGTGGAAAGCAGAAAAAGCTTAAGATAACTGGATGAACTTCTCTTAGATTCTTGTTAGACTGTTTACATTAATATTTTGGTAGGACTTGACAGACAGTAAGAACAGCTCTACAGGACAACAGTTAACCAAGGGCTGAAGCTACTGAGTTACTGCAGCTGGACAAAAGGCACAGAGGCAGATGTGGAAACAGATAGAGAGCACGTGCTTCTCTTCACTTCAGATAAATCTTAGAAATAACTGAGTTATTAATAGGCATTAAATGATATGCTGTAATGCATTTCAGATTGTGGGTTGACTGCACACTCTGTCAAGGCAAAAAGCCGTGCTGCATTCTTAGCAGAACAAGAACAGAGGAGCTGTCACTGCTGCAAGAAAGAAACAAGGGCAGCGAATATGCTTCAGGCTGGAGCCAGCTGGTTTGAGCCAGTACTACTGAGCAGTGGTGGGGTAAGAAGAGGTGGGACCAATGGAAAGGAGGAACTCCCAAAAGAGGGAGTGCCTTCCGCAGAAGAGAACCTCCTTTCAAAGTTGTTGTAATGGCCAAGTAGAGACTCATCTGGGTGTGTGAGTCTGGGCTTAATGCTCTCACAAACTTCTTGTTTTCCTATGACAGAGACACAGAAATAACTATCTGCTGTAGCTGAGCTTCCCACATTTCCTCACAACTCCCTTCCCTCCAGGATATAAATGTGGGTACTGGTGCAAAAAAAAAAAAATTCTTCTTTTTTTTTTTTTTTTTTAGTTGTCTTTTTGTTCCCATATTTTCCTGAAGAAAAATGAAGAGCAAAATGCCCCAGAAGAATTTCCACTAAGATGGTGCAGAGGAGCAATAATCTTTCTCAACATCCTAACCTCACTCAGATTAATGTCTAATTGTAAACCATAGTGTGCACAAAGGGCCTTTGCTTGCTTGAAAGAATGGACATTGCGTTCAACTGTCTGTGAAAATTAACCTCAAAAGTTTGGCTTAACATTGTCTGAAAGAAGTGAGCTGATTCATATTGTATAATCAGTCTTGTGAAGATTTACAATGAAATAACCATTTTTAAAAGATGATAATAGTCTTCAGGCATGAGTGAGTTGCAGTGGGTGAGCATGAGGGTAGCTACCCTGCTTCTAGAATGTTCCAAATTCATCATTCTTAAATCAGTTCTGTCTCATTGATTTTTGATTTTACTACTACTAGGGAGCAATCTAATACCATTTAAAACTTTCTAAGTGGTTCCTGCTCTAAGAGTTGCTGCCAGCTCAGTGCCCTAGCTGAAAATACAGAAAGTGGAGACTAGTTAGAAAAATGTGTAGCCCAAGCACTTGGCCAGACAGACATCCACAGGGAGAAGATTCAGCAATGCTAGGGAAGACCCTCTGTGATAATCTAAGTTCAGGTGATGCATGAGAAACAAATTATATGTCATTTTTCACATTCTTTGTCATGGAAGCTATATAGGATTAGCTTGAGTATATTTTTAAAAAGAATGTAATGATGCATCTTCAATTTTCCATGGTAATTATGTTCATGGAAAGCCTGAGGAGCCTTACTAGTTATAAACATTGCCTTCTGTCCCTCTTCTCATGATGCCTTATAGTAAAGAAATTCACCAGATGAGATTGTTGTTGAGCCAGCACCAGTTACTGTAAGATCATCATATTTTCTCTTTAGCAATCCTTTTCATTTTATTTTATTTTTTTTTTCATTTTGCCTTCCAACCACAGTTGTCCCTCCAACCCTTCCTGCTGCTACCACCCCTCCCCCAAACCCACCCCCATCCACTCCTCAGAGAGGGTAAGGCCTCCCATGGGGAGTCAACAAAGCCTGGCACATTAAGTTGAGGCAGCACCAAGCCCCTCCTCCCAGCATCAAGGCTGAGCAAGGCATCCCACCATAGAGAATTGGCTCTAAAATGCCAGCTCATGTACCAGGGATAGATCCTGGTCCCACTGCCAGGGGCCCCTCAAATAGACCAAGCCACTCAACTGTCTCCCACATGTAGAGGTCCTAGTTTGGTCCCATGCAGCTCCCCGGCTGTGGGTCTAGAGTTCATGAGTTACCACAAGGTTGGTTCAGCTGTTTCTCTAGATTTCCCGGTCGTAATCTTGACCACGCTCCCCACCACCACCACCATATAATTCCTCCTCCCTTTCTTTGGAGCTTGACCTGGTGCTTGGTTGTGAATCTCTACATCTGCTTCCATCAGTTACTGGATGAAGGCTCTATGATGACAGTTAGGATATTCACCAATCTGATTACAGGGGAAGGTCAGTTCAGGGACCCTCTCCACTATTGCTTGGAGTCTTAGCTGGGGTCATCCTTGTGGAATCCTGGTAAATTTTCCAGCACCTGGTTTCTCCCTAACCCTCATAATGATCCCTCCATCAAGATTTCTCTTTCATTGTTCTCACACTCTGTCCCTCCCTCAACTAGACCATGCCCTTTGTTCCTTCATGTTCCCATCCCCAATCTCCTCCCATCTACTGCCCCCCTGCCCCCAGTTTACCCAGGAGAGCTCATATATTTCCCCTTTCCAGGGTGATCCATTGGTCCCTCTTAGGATCCTGCTGTTTAGCTTCTCTGTAGCTGTGGATTGCAGTCTGGCTATCCTTTGCTTTACATCTAGTATCCACTTTTGTGTGAGCACACACCATGCTGTCTTTCTGAGTCTGGGCTACCTCACTCAGGATGAGTTTTTTTTTTTTTTTTCTAGTTTCATCTATATGCCTGAAATTGTCCTGATGTCATTGTTCATAACAACCAAGTAATTGCGTAAATGTACCACATTTTCTTTATCCATTCTTTGGCACTCAGCTGGTGTCATAGTCTGTTGAGAATAGTGAAAGACAGTGTCAGACCTAAATAATTCTTGGATTCAGTAAGAACATAACAATGTGATAAACATCTTCGTAAAAACACATTGCCTTTAAATACTCATTTTGGTGTACTTTCTTACCCAGAAGCTGATGCAGTTGAGCAGGAGACTTTGCAGAGGGATTTTTATTAACACTGTGTGTTTCTTCCCTAGTCTGCTTCGACGGCAAACTGAGTGAATCAAATTGCCGGTTTGTAAATATATGATGATAGATAGCATTAATTGTAGGAAGTTAGTGTAGTTACTGTTTATTCTGTTTTCCTAGACATAATGTTAGAACATGTTCTTTTCCTCTATTTCTCATTGAATAAGTGTTTGACGTGATATACTGTTGTAACTTCATGGGTAAACACAGCTATGAGGCTAGTCACACTTTAATTTTAGGAACTAAAGTATTTCCTTAAAATTTCTCAGAACAAACAGAAATTCACAAGAAAACTATGCTCTGTTTTCTCAGTTCTTTGATAAGCAGTCACTGAGTCATGGATTGTTTAAAAATAAGGGGTTAAAGCAAAAACAAAACAAAACAACAAAAACTAGTCTAATGTTAAGTGAATAGAATCTCTGACCTGCCAAGGTTTCTCCCTGATGAGTGATTGGCATCAGCATTGTCCAAACATGTTATGAAAGCTGACCATGTGTGTTGTAGTTCCTAGTGCTAAGATGATAGCAAAGACATTTATGAGAATCTTAATCTTTGGCCGAACATGTATACTTGGCAGGTAACTGACAATGCCATGCAGTACTCAATTAAATCTCTGAGTAGCAAACCCAGGAAAAAAGATTGGTTCTAGAAAAATAGTACATGTGTATCTAAGTAAAGGATTATAATTTGAGTCATTCTCTGGAAGAGGGATAGAACTGAAAACAAAATGAGAGGGAACCAGTTGTTATATGAATAGAAGATTGCCGTGTTCCTTAAGGCTAGTAGTGGGTGTGTATTAGTGAAACAACTACACAGAGTGAGGTCAAGGTGAAGACTGCAAAGTTAATCCTTGTTGATGAGTGTTCAAATGCTCAACTGCCCACAAGAATCAAGACTTAGAGGTTGATTTCATCTCATGGCATTGCAGACAAATTAGGGTAGGAATGGGAAGCATTCAGCATTTTATTCAGGATAGAGATACAAGAAGCATTCTATGACTGTGGGTAAGTTTGAACAAGAAAGCCTCTTCCTCCCTTTTCTCCACTGTGAGCTGAAGAGATTGGTAAATATGCAATTAGTTTGCTGGTTAATTAAACTGGTCCCATCTTTCTTTAGGTGCTTCAGCTAAAGACTCCCTGTCACACTAACGATAGGTTCCTCTATTTTTATCTGTACCACTTGCACCACACCTTGTACTTTTAATTGCCTAGGAAATTGAACTCTGTGTGTGTGTGTGCATGTGTGTGTGTGTGTGTGTGTGTGTGTGTGTGTGTGTGTGTTTGATTCATTTCTAAGGATTTTCTCATAACTGGGAAATAATGGAGAAGTTCTAGCCTCTAGTCTTGGAATCCAGAGACTTAGAAGCAGTGCAAATTCTGTTACTTCTGACCTTAGAACCTAATATGGCTTCTTGAACTGATAAACACTTCAACTTGTGGTGTAGGAGGTCCTTCTGTATTTGTGTTGCTTTCATTGGTTGAATAAAGAAACTGCCTTGGCCTTTTGATAGGGCAGCAATTACGCAGAGTAGACAGAACTGAAGGATGGGAGGAAGAAGGCAGACAGGGAGAGCTGCCATGAAGTTGCCAGTTCAGAGACGCTGAATCTTTCCCGGTAAGCCACGACCTCGTGGTGATACACAGATTAACGGAAATGGGTTAGATCAAGATATGAGAGTTGGCCAAGAAAAAACTAGGCAGTAATTAAATTAATATATTTTCTTTGTGGTTATTTCGGGGATTAAGCTAGCCAGGTGGCGGTACGAGGCCTGCTCCTCCTACTACAAACTTGGGACTTTGGTACATTTATTATCACTTTCTTTTCCTTAAAAGTTACAGCAAGGTGCATGTCTTTAATCCCAGTACTTGGGAGGCAGAGGCAGGTGGATCTCTGTGAGTTTGAGGCCAGCCTGGTCTACAAGAGCTAGTTCTAGGACAGGCTCCAAAGCTACAGAGAAACCCTGTCTTGAAAAAAAGAAGCTCCAGTTACCATGCCATTTCCTCAGTAAACCCTTCCATAACCTAATGCTCCTAAGGCTCTCTCACCTGCAAGTGTCCTCAGGCTCTGTATCAAAGTGATGCTGCTGAGACAAATGCTGTGCTCTAGACAACTGGATGCCCAATCGAGGCGTCATCAGAGTCAACCTAGCCCCAAGATCTCTGAGTGAGATTCCTTCCTTCATCACCAAAGTGCTGGCTCCTGGTGGTGGCCCAAATCCTCAGTCTTACTTGGATTACAGCTACAGCTCTTCCACCCCTGCATGCTTACACACAGCCAGAAGTTACTGAGTTTAGAGACCCCTATATTTAGGATGCCCTCATCTTACCCAGTGACATCTGGGAAGATTATTTCTAAGTATAATCACCTCCTGAGGTTTTCAGTGCCCATGGAATTTAGAGTGACATTCTTCAGCGCAGTGCATGTGCTCCAGAGGAGGTAGTATAATCCTCCCCTCGATTGCACTACACTTTTGTAGTTGTGTATTGAATTGTTGATTTACCTTTCCAACATGGAACTCCTGGGAGTCAGAAGCTTCGAGTCTGTTCTATTCATTTCTACATATGTCAGTTTTGAGAACTAGAAGTTAATTGTGGTGGTCTGAATGAGAGTGTCCCCGATAGGTTCATATGTTTGGATGTTTGTTTCCAGTTAATGGAACTATTTGGGAAGAATTAGGAGGTGTGGCCTTGTTAGAGGGAGTGTGTCACTAGGGATGGGCTTTAAGGTTTCAAAAGTCCAGCCAAACCCAGTGGTACCTCTTGCTAGAGGACCAATATGTAAAGTACTCAGCTACTGTTCCAGCACAATGCCTGTCCACTTCCCACCATGATGGTGATGGGCTAACCCTCTAAAACTGTCAGCAAGTTCCCAAGGAAACACTATATATTTTTGATTTTTACTGAGCTCTGCATTTTTCTCTGCTCCCCCCCTGCCTCTCCCCTCCTTCTTCCATCCTCCTCAAAGGTCCCCATGCTCCCAATTTACTCAGATCTTGTGTTTTTCTACATCCCATGTAGATTAGATCTATGTAGGTCTCTTTTAGGGTCTTCATTGTTGTCTAAGTTCTCTGGGATTGTGGTTTATAGGCTGGTTTTCTTTGCTTTACGGGAAACACTATATTTTATGAGTTGCCTTGATCATGGTTTCTCTTCATAGCAAGGGTATAGTAATGGAGGCACTAGTTTGAAAGTATATTTCTATAAATTAAGGTGCCTAGAAGTTTGTCTAAGTGATTCTTTATCTTTTCCAACTAACAACCAATATTAACCATCAAAAATATGCCCCTTTCCAATTTGACATGCAAACATGTCAATATTAAGCCATAACCTTTCAACTTCTGTCCCTGTAGGCTCATGGCTTTTTAATAAGCAAATGCATTTATCTAACTTTTAAAGCCTCTATGGTTTTTAGCAGTTCTAACACTGTTGAAACAAATATGTGCACAATCTTCTGATACTTAGGCAAACTCTTCACTGTAAACCTTGCATAATCAAAAACAAATCACACATCCCAAACACATAATGACAAAGAGTAAACACATTCATCCCAAAGGGTAGAGGAGTCGGAGCACAGCGAGGAACAACTGGACCAAGGCAAGACTTCAAACAGGTAGAGCAAATGCCAAATCATGCAGCTCCATGTCAGGCATTTATTACAAACTCATTTGGGGTGCAAAAGATAGCCTATCCCCACTGTCTCTGTCAATTCCTGCATATATAGCCTCTCTCCTAGATTGGCTCCACTTAGTTCAGGCAGCTTTTTTGGCTGATGTTCTACAGTTTTAACATCTTCAACATCCTGGGGTCTCCTTGCAACTTAGGCTCTGCTTTCACAACTGTACAGCATGGCCTCTCAGGGTCTCTTTGGAGGGACTCTGATCCTGTCATACATTGCTTAACTGCAAAACCCCTCTGCAGCCTTGGAATAAGGCTCCATGAGCCCTTGACTCTTGCATGGACCCTGCCCCTAAGTCATTGGGTGAAGCTGCTCTTTGTTTGAGATGTGGCTTGGCCTACTGGTTCTCATGAGTCTTTGACTTTGCACTGTCAGATTCACTGTCCCTGTCAGTGAGGTGATGAAGCTCTTTCTCCCTTTCTCTTCCTGGAATAGAGTCTGGCTTTTCTTGGCATGATTATTCTGAATCACACAGAGGCAGCTTTTAGCCTACTAACCTAACCCAGAAGCCTGTGCCTCATCTTTATTTAGATAATATCTGAAAAAAGGAAGATAAATATGTATGGCTTTCAAGTACCAATTATTTCCCTGATATTAATAAGAGATATAGGAAAGTAATAAGCAAATTCAGATATTCTGGTTATCCTACAGGCAATAAATACTCATTGTGCTTTATGCTGTGTGACTAAATACTTTGTAACTAGAACTTCTAAGTGCAGTTTTCACTTTTATGTTTAAAGTAAATAATATCAAAATAGAACTTCCACTTCAGATAGACAGCATTTGCCCACAGGGGTATAAAGGCAGAATAGTTAGCTATCTGAACTTAGCTATCTGAACTACTTCAATGACAAACTGCCAGCAGTTTGTTAGCAGCTTTGACACTTTGTAATAGTACAGTACCTCTGTACTCTCCTTCAGTATTTTCCTAGGGGCAGAACTGTCTTGGAGACATTCAATGCTGCCAAGAAACCACACAGTTCTGCCCCTAGGAAAATGAGCATTCCAGATTAAAACATGACTTTATTTGCTAAAATTGAGAATAGAAATATTGAAGGAGAGAGGGCCTGCTTTTGGTTCCAGCCGCCCGGCTAGCTTACACCGAAATAACCACACAGAAAGTGTATTCATTTAAACACTGCCTGGCCCATTATCTCTATCCTCTTATTGGCTAACTCTCACATCTTGATTTAACCCATTTCTAGTAATCTGTATGTCACCATGAGGTCGTGGCTTACTGGGAAAGATTCAGCATTTCTGACCTGGCGTCTCCATGGTGGTTCTCTGTCTGCCCTTCTTCCTAGCATTCAATTCTTTCTACTCTGACTACCTAAGTCCTGCCCTATCAAAAGGCCAAGGCAGTTTCTTTATTCAACCAATGAAAGCAACAAATAGACAGAAGAACCTTCTACACCAAAGAAACTCCAAAATTCCTTAATATTTATGATTAAAAAGAAAAATTACTGTATGATTAAAATAGAAAGTAGCTGAGCATATTAATATTTGGGGGACATTAATGTTGGTGAGCATAAAAACTTGGTAATGTGGGTATAGCTGAGGACATGGCTCTTCTGGCAGACTGCTTCCCTGTTACCACATGCAGTGGAACAGCTAATGTAATGGCTCATGCCAGTAATTCCAGCACTCAGGATGGAAAGGTAAAGGAACATTTGTTCAAGGTCATTGTTACCTACTTCATGGGTTTGAGGCCATCCTGGGCTGCAGGTGACCCTATCTACAAAAGAAAAGTAAAACAAAAAAACTTGTTAATCCTTTTATGTTGTTGGGAATATCATATATACCATAGTGATGTGTGAAGTTCAGACATCTCTGATTTTTTAAATATCTCTGTTGAGTAAAGTGCTGTCTTGCAAGCATAAGGACCCAAGATTGATTTTTGAATTAAATCCCCGAACGAGCCTATATTTAAAATGCTGCATGTGTCATTATGTACTAGAAATCCTACTGCTGTGAGTGAAGAGACTTTGGGTGCCTGGGTACATCTCAGTTACACAACGGAGCATCTTCTTACTGCAAAGACTTCTTTCTCCTTCCTTCCCTCCTTCTTTCCTTTCTTCCTTTCTTCCTCCCTACTTCCTTTATTCTCCCCCTTCCTTCCCTCCTCCCTTCCTTTCCTTTTTCTTTTTTTTTCTATTTAGTCTTTTAGCCCAATCATTACAGTAGGAAGAGAGGAAACTGATCTCTAGCCACTGGGAAGAAAGAGCTGCAGCCTACTGTCTGCCTTACTCACGTATGCTTTGTCTTCTCATTCAACATGACTGTGAGTCAAGGCAGGGCTTCTAAGCTAGCAGGACCCATGATCGCTATGGATGTTAGATTCATGTATTTGGTCAATTCTGAGGCATGGGTAAGATATTTCATTATGAAAACTTTGTCCAATATGTAGTGTACTTTAATGTAGTGCATATTGAACTTGTGTAACATGAGGGTTTGCTTGTTGGGGTTTCTGTCCTGCCCAGTTCCCACTGCCGGTAAGCCCCCAAAAAATTACACAGAGAATCTACATTAGATATAAACTGATTGGCCCATTAGCTCAGGCTTCGTACTAGCTCTTGTAATTTATATTAACCCATTTTTCTTATCTATGTTAGCCACATGGCTCAGTACCTTTTTCAGCAGAGCAGATCACATCCTACTTCTTTGGTGATCTAGGCAGGACTGGGAAGAATGGGCTTCCTTCTTCCCAGAATTCTCCTGTTCTTATTGTCCCGCCTCTACTTCCTGTCTGGTTGACCTGCCTATACTTCCTGCATGGCCAATCAACATTTATTTAAAACATGATTGGAGAATACAGACAATTCTCCCGCATGAAACTTGTAGCCAAAAAAAAAAAAAAAAAAAAAAAAAAAAAAAAAAAAAAAAAAAAAAAAAAAAAAAAANAAAAAAAAAAAAAAAAAAAAAAAAAAAAAAAAAAAAAAAAAAAAAAAAAAAAAACCGAAGCAAATCCAACTAGGGACAGTGCTAATGAGAAGTGGTGGGCAATGCTTCACTCCCTTGTATTTTGGTAGCATCTACTCTGAGTCAGACAGTATGCTAAATGCTAAGACTACTTATAATAATCCTTTGAAATTGTGATGAAAGCCATGAGAGAAATATGTAAGCTGATAAGACAGAAAAACAGTGTGGTTAGGGGACTGTGTCCAAGGAGATGACATTTGAACTGACATATATAAGATGATGCAGGAACATCCCAGAAGAAGGATGTTCTGGAAAAGAGGGGAATATGTACAAAGAACACACAGTGTGCTTCCTGATTTGCAGAAGGATCTGCACAGAGTGAGGATCCACAGGCAGAATGTGGCAGATGCTGAGGTCACACAGCAGATGACACGGCAGAGATGGTCTAGGGCACTGCAAGACCACAGCCAGGGGGGCGCTTACCACAGTATAGACATTTCTCCAGCAGAGGAAAGGGAAAGGTAGAGCTTTTGTGGGAGAAAAAATAATGATGTGACGTTTGGCTATAATCATTTTTATTATTTTTGTTATTATTTGCTGAGTAGTTATTAAAGATATCAGTGTGGATTTCAAGAGAGAGAATGAATCTAAAATACAGATTTATGTGGCATGGAGTTTTATAGGAGATAGAAATGGGTTTATGAGAGACACTAGGGAGGAAACTCAGAGCAATAGAACATCAGAGGAGGAGTAGAGAAAGAAAGCTGTCCTACAGGGGATAAGGAAGATGATGAGCAAGGCACTCTGCCTGAAAGTTCATGTTTTGTCAACAAAGGTATGCATATGGTCCACAGAGGTGATGTTACAGGGTAAAAGCATACACATTCCCTGTCTCCCTGCAGGGGCATCACTAGCACTGATGTGACTTTATGGCATGATAAAGTTAATATCTACTTTGATTTAAATAAATCATTTATTTATGCCGTTGGGGCATCCATCTTCGGCCTACAGGCTCATAGTATCCAGCAGACACCTCCACGAAGCAGGAAATTCCAAAGACAGTTCAGTCACTTTCTTCTGTATCCTGCAGAATGTCTTGCAGACTCTTTCATGAATCAGGAACCCGGAAAGACCATCTCACCTTTTGAGGCAAGTTCAGCAGTCCTCTCTCTGAGGGTTCTCTATGTTCAGTTTATGCAACAGTCCAGGCAAGAGCAGTTTCTTGCCCAAATGCCTATCCAACTCCATAAGGATCCTCTTCGATGCCCATCTTCCTCTCGAAGTAGATTGGTGTTTCCAGGAGCAGACATGTCTCATTGTCATGAAAATCCTAAGTTATTAAAACATTAAATGCCATGTTCTGTAGTCTTTGAAAGATATGAAGAATGCCTATCTAATAGAAATATATCTCTATATATCTAGAAAATCTAACATGACTACAAGCTTTACTATTATCAATGATTATCCATTAACAACCTATATTTCCTAATTATACAGTACATTTTTAAATGAACTACACAATCACAATACCTTAATCAAGATCAGAAATACATATACATATAACAAAATTGACCATAAAATCCATACCAATGCAAATTATTCATATCTATATCATATCATCCTTTAAGTCTAAAAGAACAGTTATAAACAATATTTGGGAATATGGGCGCAGTTATTTCTCTCCAAACTGCTTTCTGCTGAATAGGGGCATTGTTAATTAGGTCGTTCATGGTATAACCTGTGTGCTAGTTTCATCTCAGTTGGCAATTGAGTGAAGCAATTTTTCGAGGGTGTTTACAGCAATCTTTCAGGAGGGCGTGGTCTATCATACCAAATCGGAATAGATGTAATCCACAGGGTCACATCCTCTGTGAAAACAAAAGAAGACCCTTTCCAAAGCATCATGTCCTTAGACCCAAATTCTGAAGTCATAATACCCTCATGAAATCCATTTTGGTTTAGCTTGGCAGCCCATGTAATGAAATGTCTCTCTGTACTTAGCTCCTTCACAGTCAAAAAATTTAAAGAAAACACAATAATACAAATATCCATACTCTCTGTGAATTTTTTATTTTTACATGGCTTATTTTTCTTTATTTCTCTTAATCTATAACTATCTGAACTATGTCTCTTTAAAGACTTTACCTTTTTTTTTAAACCATTAACTTTATTTTATATATATATTTTATATATATAAATATATATTTCTCTCTCCCAAACCTATGTACATTCATCCAACAGTGTCTGAATCTGTTCTATTATGAATCTGTAATTTTTTACTATCCAGGATCATTTCTTAAAATGTTAAGCACTTTTTAAAAACTTAAGTTGCACCATGTACAGGTAATACGGTACCGCCTGCATCCTGCCCAGTCTAAACCTTAACTGTGCTGTTATTACAGTAATTATGGTAGTTCCCACCTGAGGTCAGCAGGATTCAGCATGGAGGAGCCGCTTCTGCCTCAGATCCATTTGGTGCCCCTGAGCTGAGCACAGTTCCAGGCACACAGCAAGTCCACATTGGCGCTGCAGTCAGCAGTTTAACTCCGAGACTGAGTGTGCAGCACAGAAACTCTTTTCATCCAAGTTACAGCAAAATCTGACATGCAGAGCATTGCGCAGTCTGAAAAGGCGTCTCTGTATGGCGGCAGGAATCCACCATGATCTTCCGCCCGCCTAAGCCTGATTCTGCCTTCTGCCCAGGAGCAGGAGGGGAGCGCTGAGCCATCACCACGGTCTCAGAGCACTCTCCTTCCGATCCCAAGCAGAACACAAACATCCAGTCCCATATAAGCCGTTGAAATGCTTTAAAGCCAGAGTTTGCAGTGGTGGCAAAGTCCCAGGAAGCCGCACTTTAATATGACGTAGCTTTTTTTTGTTGCTGTTGCCGAATCAGGAAATCTCTCTACAGCACACCAACAACAAACAGCAAAAATCTGCGTTAAACTCTCTCTCCCTTATTTTTAAGCCTTCTCAGGTTTTTAAGTGGATTTAGCCCCACGTTGGGTGCCACTCTGTTGTGATAGGGGCGGTGGGGCTACGTCCCCGGCACCCGGCCGCCCACATGGCTAGCTTATGCCCTGAAATAATTACACGGAAACTGTATTCTTTTAAACACTGCCTGGCCCATTAGTTCTAAACCTCTTATTGGCTAGCTCTTACATATCAATCTAACCCATTTTTAATATCCCTGTAACACCACGAGGTGTCTTACCAGGGAAGATCTTAACCTGTGTCTGTGTCCGGTAGGAGAATCATGGCGACTCCTTGACTCAGCTCCTTTCTCCCAACATTCTGTTCTGTTTACTCCACCCACCTAAGGGTTGGCCTATCAAGGGGCCTAGGCAGTTTCTTTATTAATAAGAAATCACTCCCACATCACTTGGTGCCATTGAGTAAAATAAAATTATATACATTTTAAAGAATTTTTCTGATGCACCCATATAACCTATTTTTTTTACCAAGGATAAAACTCAAGACTTCCTGAGATGCAATAGTCATGTTCTTATACCAAATATCTCCTTAAATCTGCAGTTCTCAACCTGCAGGTTATTACCCTTCCAGGGTCATAGGTCCCATTCACAGGGCTCACATATCAGATATCCTGCATATCAGACATTTATATTATAATTCATAACAGTAGAAAAATTATAGTTATGGATTAGCAACAAAATAATTTTATGGTTAAGGGTCACCACAGCATGAGGAACTGTGTTAGAGGGCCATAGCATTAGGAAGGTTAAGACCCACTACCTTAAATAGAAAAGTTTGGCATATACTAAATATGTTAGAACTTATATTAAATAGTTACCCTATTAGGTAGTTATTATTAACTTCAATTTAATGATATAGATACTAGAGTTTGAAACTTAATTAGCTTCTATAATACTATTATTTTTACTACTGGTGCTGTTAAAATTTAAAACTTGGTCTCTTTGGTGCTAAAGCCTGAAATCTTAATCTTATAGAAGCAAATGAGCTAAGTACAACTGCCATGTCCTGCACAGCTTGCTTCTAGAAATCAAGGACAGACAGAAGGCACATGTACAGAAATGCTGAGATCAGATGGGTCGTGTTCACTTTGACTGAGGAAGAAGAAGGTGGAGTTAGCTAGTCTTGAGAGGAGGCCTCTGTAAGGAAGCAGTCTCAGGTTGCAGTCATCACAGAGGAAGAGTTTTTGCACATACTTGTCACTCATTCACAACCATGTGTTCCTGAACCAGAGCAAGGCTTAGCCATTCCTTGAAGCCTGACCCAGAAGATATTGTCAGTTCCCTGAGTCTGAAAATATTAGTGCCATTGACATGTCGGTGCCCATATCAACAGGACACATTCACTCAGTGTGATATATATTGTAAACCACTAATATATCTATATTTATGATATATCATAAATAATATATTTTTAAAATTTATCAGTGGAATTCAACATGAACAAATCTCACAAATATATGACAAGAGAAATCTACCATGTACAAAACTGTACATGTTGTTGGTTTCCATTTATTTGAAGCTCAAAAGAGGCAGAACTCACTGGTAGCAATGCTTGCCTGTGTGGTGATCATGTTAGGTTCATGGTCAAGGCTACAAGTGACAGAGGTAACATTATAGCACAAGTATAGTGTGTATATGTTCTGTACTGCAATTTAAAAAATTTTAAATGAGCAGTTCTTTTCATTAGCTTGACATAGTAGGCAAAGAGAAAGATGCTGTAAAGTCTGATGATATTTTAAAAAAGAGAATCAGGCCAGGGAGTCCAATATCTGGCTAGTAGGGAATCTAGAAGAAAAGAAAACAGAAAAGGAAATAAGTGTTTCATTCTCTCTCTCTCTCTCTCTCTCTCTCTCTCTCTCTCTCTCTCTCTCTCCTTTAAAATATGTAAGTGTGGGTCTGAGGAGATATCTCAACAAATACTGTGGTTTTCATAAAACCACGAAGACTTGAGTTTAGATCCCTAACCCCTGGTTAAAACATGGCTCTGCAAGGCTCTGTAACCGCAGTGGAGGTGCCTAGAGACAGGTATAGCTACAGAACTCCTGGCCCACAGAGCTGAGAGGCAGAGCTCCAAGTTTGGTGAAGAGACCGTGTCTAAAAAGATAAGGTTGATAGCAACTGAAGAGGACCTCTGTCCCCCACAGGTCCACATAGAAGCTCCCACACACATGTACACAAGAATGAACACTTACACACTCGTATGCCATAGATAAACATACTAGTATACATGAACATTGGCAGACCACTTAACACTAATTAGTTATGATGGTTATTCATTGTAGACAGAGGGGAGTCCAGGGAAGGGTAGGAATAGAAAGGTGTGGAAGGACTGGCTTAGTCAAGCGGTCTTTCAAAGTCCATCAGACAGAATTTGAGAACTAATTGCCCAAGATAAAAAAAAAAGGGAGGTAACTTGTTCAGAAAGTGGTATCACTGATTTTTCTATAAAATGATAGGGCAGTGGGAGAATATTAGATGGAGACTGAAGAAATTCATCTAAAGATTTGTAGAGAGTGGCAGTGCTTCAGGATGTATCCATTACAAGTTCTCATAATCATAAATTATCAATTCACAAGCAATATCCTCTTATTTATGTAGATTTTCTCCTGTGGATAATGCAATCCATTGAAAAATACGGAATATTTTACTGATATCTAAAGTGAGAAGTCTTACCCTTATTTTATATTGGTTTTACATTTTCATAACAAGCAATAATCATAACATTTATGGTAAAAACAGAAGCAGTGGAGAAAAGGGGAGGAGGTCTGTGCCTTCTGCGCCTTCTGCGCCTGTGCTTGCGCCTATGCCTGCACCTGCGCCTGCGCCTCGCTGCACGTGTGCTGTCGTCTCTTTCCGAGTAGGAATCATGTCTTTTGCAGACTCCATAATAGTCATTTGGATCTGGGGAAAGAGCAGGTTTGCTTACATGATATAGGAGGATTAGAGTTTATTCTGTTTTGTATTGAGACAGGTATTACTGATAATTTTAAAAGTAAAATCAAGTTTGAAGTCTCCTGTGTCTTATTTTATTGACGAAAAATGAGGAAGATTTGTAATTATTGTCTGCCCCTAAATGTTGGAAACTCTGGCCTTCTAGTGGTGAATGTTCATCATCAAGCTCTCTGTGACTATGACAAATAAGTAAGTGACAAAGAGAGGCGCTTTGTCTTGCTCAGGGTTGCCTGTGTTGGCCTCTACTCTCTCGACTGCATGCCTTGGAGCATGTGGCAGCAGATCATGGCAGGAGAATGCACTGGGCAGCATGATCACCTCATGGCTAGTAAAGGAAGATGATGAGGAAGGGGCAATGTCTTGATCCCTTTAGAGTCCTTACATCTTAAAGATGCCACCAGCTCCCACTAGCACCAGCCTGGCAAATAAATGTTTAATATATTAGCTGTGTGTAGATAGTTAAGATCCATACTAGCATAATCTGAAAATCTTTCTCATATAAAGTAACGAGTTTCATCATCATGTTCTCTTAGTCTTTGTTGTTCTTGGTCCACTCCAACGCTGTTCCCTTCTGCTGGCCTCTTCCTTAGCCATACTAACTGCTGCATTATTCACAGTAGCCAAGAAACAAAGCCAGCAGTGGTAACTGGATAGATGCACTGTGAATCACATACTCCGTGGAATGAAAAGACAGGCTTCAATTCCAAGTTGATTACTTGTCATGAACAAAGCCTATAGGCTGGAATCTTATCTCCCCCTTGTCTCTATTTACCAATAACAATTAGCATTTGCATGAAATTAATCCAATTTATGCTTCCTTAGAGAATGGAACTCCGAGCCGTTGTTCTGTTGTCACTATGCTTTAAGCAGACAACTTTTAATGGTGCTAGTAATAAAATGGACAGGTTTGAAATTCAAACCAAGCCTTAGTGAAGAACACAGGAAAAGGGACAGAAAGACTGTAAACCCAGAGGACCAGAATGCCTGCACTGAGGTCGCATTTTCTATTTAGGACAGGAAAGCTGTACCCAGGAATTCTCAACAATCTGGTTACCTAAACAATGGAAACACCAGTTGACACACCAAGGTAGAAGGGGGAACCCCATGATACCCCACCTGTTAATGCCTGTTTGGAGGGTGAATCAGTCTCCCCAAGGGATGTGTACCCTAACTAGTCATGGAGATTTCGACTTGCTTATATTTACTTGCATGTATTTTTAAATTTTTGATAATCTTAATTTCATGTGTATGGATGTTTTCCTTGTGTGTATATTTGTGCACCATGCATGCGTGTTGCCCATGGAAGCCGGAACATGGCATGAGATACCCTGAAACTAGAGTAATGGGTGGTTGTGAACCACTATGTAGATGCTGGGAATTGAATGTGTCTCCTCTAAAATAGCAGTTGCGATCTTAGCTGCTGAGCTTTCTTTGTAGCCCCATCTTATGGTTTCTACTTTTTAATAAACAGCTCCCCTTTGTGTCATTTCATGCTTCTGAATTTTCTGTAGCAGAAACATTTCATTAACGTCTTAAAGGAAACCACTACATTATCTACTGATAGTCATTTCACCTTTTATCATTTAATAATGAAGTTTATTATTATAAATAAATTCAAAATCCAGTTTATAACATGTATTCATTGATTAACAATCCAATGATCTCTGGGCATGGTGGCGCACACCTTTAATACCAGCACTTGGGAAGCAGAGGCAGGCAGATCTCTCTGAGTTTGAAGCCAGCCTGTTCTATAAAGCAAGTTCTAGGTACAGGCTATGCAGAGAAGCTTTGTCTCAAGAAATAAAACAAACAAACAAAAATAGCAAGGCAAAACAGCAGGAACAACAGCAATAAACAACAACAGTCATCACTGTCAAGTACATGGGAAGAGAAATATAACAAATTGTCTTCAAACATAAGTGCAAATCTCAAATTCTGTCTCCCCAGTCAAGGAACTAATGGCAGGTGTTGCTGAATGTCAGCATTGTTGATGCAGAAGCATAAAGGTGGCAGAGAATGGCAGGTGTCGTGGTGCATGACTGAGGCAGGGGGATTGTGAAACACAGGAGAGCATGGGCTATACACTAAGACCATGTCTCAAAAACAAAACAAATAAACAAGTCAACAAGGCAGAATCAGAAAGGGGACTGAGTTGGAGTCAGGTAAGCCCGGATTTTGTCACCCATTACCTATGAGTTTGTTCTTCTCTACGGCAAAGGAGAAATGTCCTTGAAAGACTATGAGAATAAGTGAAGCCAGCTTTGTTCTCAGTTGACAGAATGTCTACTGCCACACCATAGAAGCCCTTTAAGTGATGGTTACTTCCGTCCCCACGTATTGGTGTCCAAGCATTGCCAAATGTTCAAAACACTGCCGAGTGCACACACAATATTTCTCAGTTTATGACAGTTTTGGAGTTCATAAATTGTCTATAGAATATAACGCACTGTTAGCAAACTTTTAATAACTTTGGTCATTGTAAGTATCCTGATGTTTCCTATCCAATAATTGACACGAAGTTGAAATGCAATTCATACCTGTAAAGAAAGTCACAGGAACCCATGACTTCATTTGATAACATATAATTCTTTAAAATGTGATTCTATCAATCCACAAATAATTTCCCAGCTGAGAACAAGGATAATTTTCTGCTGCTAGTTGTGCGCTCCGCTCACCATTTTCATGTAAATAAGGACTCCAAAGGAGCCATGCTTACTGTGACAGAGTGGCTCAAAGTTTCAGACCTACCCTCTTCTTCTAAAATGTTTAAATGTGTTCATTTATTATTACGTTTGTTATGTTGTGTTTGTGTGTGTGTGCATGTGTGTCACAGTACATATCTCTGAACTCCACAGGCACTCAGTGGCACAAGCATGCATACGGAGACACACAAATAAATGTGTGTGTGTTAATGGAAAAGAATGAGAAAGAAGATTCTAAGGAAGGTTGCTCTTATATTCAAATTATATATATTTATATATTCATGTAATTTACCTCATTTGAGTCCCTTCATAGAGAACTATAATATATTTATGCTTGAAAATTCATTTTCACACAAATAATAAAGCAATAAAATTAATCATTGATGCGTGTTGCCTTCTTTGTCAACTCTGTTGGACATGGCAGTCGGGAATTCTGGGTCATAGTTTAAAACATAACTAGAATGAGAAGGGAAATTAAATCATACCCTTGAAGTTAAGGTACAGAAAAAATACATTTTATTTTTTAAACATGTAATATATTTAAATATATCATATATTCCAAGTAAATTTTCATATAATTTTAAGTGACCTCTACATTCTTTTTTTTAAACATG
>NW_026067957.1:8733040-8767099 GCF_014885135.2 Alexandromys fortis | reverse complement strand
TATTGATAACAAAAAATAAGTGGAAAATGAACACAGTTTTATTTCAGTAGTGATTCAACAGCAACAAAATCCTATATAATGTGAGTTTTCAGATTGATATGGAAAGTACTTTTCTTAGTTATTTTTCTGTTGCAGTTATATCATACCATGACAAAGGGAACTTATGAAAGAAAGAACTGAGTTTGGGGGCTCAGGGTCCATTGTTATTTAAGCCACCTCAGTACTGAAGCACAAGGCTCAGCAGCCCATGTCTTTATGAAGGCTTTCTCTCTGTGACCTACAGATATAGAAGATTGTTGTTTCTACACAACTTTTAAAGTCGATCATTAACAATTATTAGAACTTTGAAAATCCAAGACTCCATTTAAATTTCAGTTGTAGCTTTGTGACATGAAAACCATCTTGTTTACTGTTTCGCCCCACCTCTATATGTGTTCTTTCTTCAAGTGAAAGGATTTAATCTATTTCTTGAGAACCTCCTATACAAACAGGAAGTATGTGGTCTTAGTGATGTTTGGGGTAGAGTCTAGCATCATTTTAAGTTTTAGGCATGAGTAGGAGCACAGGCTTTGGAGTCAACACACTTGACTAAAGTTCTGGGTTTGTCATAGCTTAGGTCTGTAACCTTGTAAAGTTTACTTTGCTGAGTCTTAGTTTTCTTTAGCTAAACTGAAAGCAGGGTCCACTTATTTGCATAGGTATTAAAGGACAGGATGACGTAATGGCTGCAGGGCATGTAGCGCAATTGACAAAGTTAGCGCATCTCTGGCTTTGTCCCAGATAGAGAAATCTAGTCTACGTCTTTTTGAAGTTAATGAATGACTCATAAAAATCCTGTTTTTCCAGAGAGAAAATTATTTCTTAAAGATAAAAGAAGAAATAAAACTTAAGGAAAATACCTCCTAAACATATTGGAAAAGACCTTTGGTTTATTCTTATATAGTCATTTGGTTATACTTTGTCCAATCACCTTTGAATATGGCTGAATTTGTGAGTGGAAGCTACTGCTATCATGCTACCAAAGAGATGCCACGAGATTATGAGCTAACTGCTTTTTTTTAAATAAAAAAAATGTATCTACTTAGAAGCATTCAGAATGTCAACAAAACAGCTGCAATTTTTTTTTTTGCAATTACAGAGTGGTATTCAGTTAACAGAACAACAATTATCTTCGTATAAGCTGCATCAGAGACAACTGAAGATGGAAAAAAAATTAAAAAAAAACAAAAAAAAACTACCGTCCCCATATATAACTAATTTGTGCTGTGCACCAACAAGAACCTGCTTTAAATTTCCATGCCAATTTACAACCCCAGACTGTACCAGGCAAGGTTAGTGGCTATTGAAAATACCACTAGGACAGGGCTATCTAAAGACACATTCGGTAGTGTGTTAACTATACAAAAAAAGACACTGTACAGTTTAAAAACAAATCTTACACAGCCTTACATTTCAATTTTTTTCTTTAAAAGGAGTGAGTTGTGTACAGGGGGGTTAAATACTTTATAGACAAGAAAAAAAACTGCGCTAGAACCAACTTATTCATCATCATCATCTTCTTCCTCATCTTCTTCATTTTCCTCTTCCTCCTCCTCCTCTTCATCCTCTTCGTCTTCCTCATCATCTTTCTCTTCATTCTTTTTCTTGCTCTTTTCTGCCTTGACCACCCCCTTTTTTGCTGCATCGGGTTTTCCTTTAGCTCTGTAAGCAGCAATATCCTTTTCGTACTTCTCCTTCAGCTTGGCAGCCTTCTTTCCGACGGGCTGCTTGTCATCTGCAGCAGTGTTCTTCCACATCTCTCCCAGTTTCTCTGCAACATCACCAATGGGTAAGCCAGGGTGTTCTCCTTTGATTTTGGGGCGATACTCGGAACAGAACAAGAAGAAGGCCGAAGGAGGCCTCTTGGGTGCATTGGGGTCCTTGAACTTCTTTTTGGTCTCCCCTTTGGGGGGATGTAGGTTTTCATTTCTCTTTCATAATGAGCCTTGTCAGCCTTGGCCATGTCTTCAAATTTCCCCTTTTCTTTAGCAGACATGGTCTTCCACCTTTCTGAGCACTTCTTGGAGAACTCTGAGAAGTTGACAGAAGCATCCGGATACTTCTTCTTGTGTTCCTCCCGGCAGGTTTGCACAAAGAATGCATACAAGGACATTTTGCCTCTCGGCTTCTTAGGATCTCCTTTGCCCATGTTTAGTTGATTTTCAACCGCGAGGCACAGAGTCACCCAGTGCCCGTCCGGCTCTCGCTTGCCCCGGCGCTGTCTCTATGGAGCTCAATGTACTGCCCTAGCTGCTTTTTTTAATGCAAATGTGATTGATTGACTTTCTTTAAGCCACATTACTAAAATAAGCATGTTTATCTGACTTCGTACTAAGGGAGCACCCCAATATCTATGTGCCTCTGGTGCTCAGTTATAGCCAAGAATTTATTTATTGTATTTATTTATTATTGTATTCATTTGTACATTTCCATTGTTGTATATAGTAAGAAGACAAGAAACAACCTAATATCCTCACAGTGAAAGCACTAGTCAGAGGCCAGTGCCCTCTCTTGGTTCCTGTGTGCATTCATATGTTCAGGGATGAGGATTCAGGGACAGGAACAAGCAGGATGTGCCTTGGAAACCTGTTGCCGTGTTGATTAGCATTGTATTTTTACCATGGCAACTATGGGCAAATAACCACCCTCAAATCCTATTCAGATGGATCTCTGTTGTTTAAGAGTGAGCCCATCTTTAATCCCAGCACTCAGGAAGCAGAGGCAGGTGGATCTCTGTGAGTTCAAGGCCAGCCTGGTCTACAAGAACTAGTTCCGGGACAGCCAGGACTATTATTACACAGAGAAATCCTGCCTGTCTTGAAAAAAAAAAAAAAAAAACCAAAAACAGGATAGTTTAAAGATCAAAATATGTAATTTTCTAACTTAAAAATTTAGTTTTATCATGGAAATTAATATTTTGACCCACTTATTTATTAGCTAACATTGAAAAATATAAAACTTTTTATGACTAATAGAAGCTACATAGTTTAGGCAATGTGAGTTGCCAAAATTTACCAGTAATGAGCATGGAAATAATTATTTAAGTATTTTTTTCAAATCTGAACATCATGGAAATTTTTGAGATTTTAGTTAAAATACAAAATATTTAAACAAAATTCAAAATAATAAATACCAAGTAGATTTCTGCTTTGAATTTAGCTAATAAGCATTTGACATCTGTCAATGAAGGCAAGTGGTCTCTGATGTATGCTAAATAAAGTGGGCTTAATTTCCCTAGAGACCTTTATCATAAGATTTTTCAGGCTTTGGCATAAAGGAGTGTGAGTGTAGACGCTGGCAGATTCAGAACTGGAGACTAGGTGAGAGTCGGGGCAAGCCCTGGTGGTTAGGCAGAATACTCATCAGCAGACCCACGGCTTCCCAGTGCACAGAGAATGGTCCTGTGTCAGCCACAGGGAATAATTACCTTTGGCTTAGCACAGCGGGCGTCACAACAGATTGTAACAGGGGGTACTGAGAAGGGCCCAAGGGGATTATTTCATAGGAATCCAAGTAAAATGACAAAAGATATGAGACTGCTAATAGGCAGGAAAACATACCCCATAATATGACAGGCTGGTAAATTAACTGATACTGGGTGTTAGCTGATGTTGTAATTGGTAGACAAGAAGAAATTTAAAAGCATGACAGTGGAATTCTATATTTTAACAATATTTAAAATGAATCAAACCCACACATGAGTTATGACATGTGATCTAAAAGTTTAAACATATACCAAGTAAAATTAACAGACTAGAAATAATGAAAGAAAAAAAATCAGTCAAATTGAAAGCATAGTCATATAATTTTCTAAAACTGAAACCAGAAAGTCTGAAAGTCATAGAGACTGAGAAAATATTAGAGAGTTGTAGGGAAAATGAAAAGGGTTGGTATGTGTGTGTAATTGAGGTTCAGCAATATCTGTAAAAGAGTGTGAATGGAAAAATATTGGGAAAAAAATTCCAAGCTTCCTGTAAAACCACAAATCAACCAGTAATCTACAACCTGAAATATAAAGGCACTAAATAAGACTGTCATGATAAAATTCTTCAAAGTTTGTTACAAGGAGAAAAACTTAACAGCCACAAATACAGAAACAAAGATTTTATATAAGAATTAAGGGCAATTTCTTTTTAGAAATAATATTAACACAGAGACAGTATAGTTACATGTTTAAAACTGAAGGAGAAAAATGTTGGCCATTATGATGGTCACTATTATGACCGTTATTATGGTCAACATAATAGTTTAAAGGTATTGCTTTCTCATGAAGGTGAAATAAAGATATTTCAAACACATAAGCGAAGGGAGGTCTTGCCAGCAGTGGGAAGACTGAAATCTTTCAGGCAGAAGGGATGCTACCAGATGGGAATGTTAACGTGTACACAAGCAGCACCAGAAAAACTAATCAGAAGGCAAATGTGGAGGAAGTTTTATTATCTATGTATGTTTTAAAGATAACTATGTCCAAGCAAAGGTTATAGCAATGAAATGTGAGACTTGTGTGGTCTGTAAATATAAGGTGTCTGCTCATAATGACAGCAGTCAGAAGGAAAACTATTAACTAGACTGTGCTGCCTGGGAAGTCCTGTCCTGTCAGCCGGTGCTCATCACCAGCACCGGTGTGACCCTCTGAGCAGTTTAGTCAATAAGAGCCTGGTGCATCTCAACAAAGAGACAGCTGTGCAGCTGTGAAGTTGACTTAGTATTCAAACATCCGTGTAACTTACTACATTAGCAAACAAGAGTAGAAAATAATGATAATCTTGACATAGAAATAGAATTTGACAAATTTCAATCACTATTACCAGAACACATTCCTAGTACAGCAAGGATAGAAGAAAATGATCTTGGTTCTTTACAGAGGGAAATGTGTTGGGTTAGTTTCTTGTGTCTGCAGATTTGAACATGTCTGAGACCTCCCTTCTTGGTTTTGGCTGGTCACCATCTTCCCGTATCATCAAATGGCCTTTTCCCTAAGTGTGTGTGCCATGACCAGGATTTTCCCTTCTTCTTAAAAAGACAATGTTCTGAGACATTGATGTTCTCTTCACCTAAGAACTGAAATTTGTTGGGCATCTAATTCTCTTATATTTAAGAAACATGGAGACCAAGAGTTTCTAGCTAAGTGGCTGAGCCCTTGTCTGGCATCCACAATGTTTGTTTGGTTGAAGTAAACATCCATGAGCTAATGTCAAGGTTGACAAATGGTGCCTAGGAAAGATGGGAAAGAAAGTCTAGTGTAAAAACGGAAAAACAACGGGGAGCGCATTTGGAGAACAGAAGGTGCACATAGATTAGAGAGTTGCACCAGGCAGTGAGTTTAAAGAAAATGAGTAGGAAGCAGGCAGGATTTAGGATTCCCTCTGCACAGGCCCTTGAGTCCTACTCACAGAGCTAACCATACTCTGTGTTCCCCTCAGACTCACTCTCTTCTGTTAGAAACACTTGTCACATTTTATTACATTATGCATATAGCTGCTTTCCATTATAGACCGCCTACTACAAGAAAGAACTACAGCTGGCTGGTTAGTACCAATGTCCTCCCGTTTAAAATGGGAGAATCTAGAAAACACGATGATTAGTGTAGGCAGGTGGAATTAACTGGCCCTATCAAAACTAAGTAGGCTTGGGACAGGCAAGAGAGTAGAGACGTTGAAGAATGGATTCGGAGAAAAGTAAGTTTCCACTCTTAAATGGGAAAGGGGTAAAATGTATATCAAGGAATAATAAGAATTGAGACAAACAGAAAACTCAATATTTATTATTAGATTTTATTTAGCAGCAATCAGGGACACCTTTATGTCTATTCTCTCCATTGGCACGGTAGAGCTGTCATCCACCAGCAGAACAGAGTTTTACTTTATTTTAAATGAACGGAATACTGAGCACTGTAGCAGACTTTCTCAGACTGCCAGCCCCCAACACAGAGACTTATTAGTTATGAATGCTTAGCCTAAGTTTAGGCTTGTTTCTGGCTAGTTTTGTTTAACTTAAATTAAGCTGTTTCTCTTCATCCACATCTTGCCTCTGGCTTTTTATCTTTCTTTCATTCTGTGTGTCCTGCTTCCTTGTTTATTCCATGTCTGTCTGTCTGGCCCTGGGTGTCTCCCCCTCTTTCTCTCTTGTTCTCTCTTGTCTCTCAAGCCTAGACTCCTTTTCCTACTTCTCTCTGCCTGCCAGCTCTGCCTATCTCTTTACTGCCTAGATATTGGCCATTCAGCTTTTTATTAAACCAATCAGGTGCCTTAGGCAGGCAAGGAAAAACAAACGCAATACAACTTTACATAGTTAAGCAAATGCAGCATAAATAAATGTAGCACACATTTATGTAGTTAAAGTAATATTCTGCAACAAAGAAGTAACAGATCTTCACATGGTTGAAGTAATATTCTACAACAATTCATCCTTGTAGGTGGTTATATTTTCTGCCCTTTGTTATGATGTACATATGTTATAACAATATAGCGATAGGAATAGCAATGGTCAATATGACACTTGACATTATTTTCAGTTACCATAAGCCATGAATTTAGAAAAATTGAGAATCAATAAAATTTCAGCAGTTTGAGATGAGGCTTGTATCTGGTTCAACCATGCAGACAACATCATGTCATATTAGGAAGACTTAAACTGTTATTGTTGGTCTTAAAATAGGCACACCAGATTCTGAATTCCCCTTTGACTCTAAACCATGTGTAATGATCTATTAACATGTTAATTATCCTACAGGCCCCTCTTTTATTATTTATTAAATTGAGATAAAATCATATAATGTGACATTATTCATAGATAAGTTTTCTGTTCATGCACAAGGTATGGAACATGGTGTCATGCTAGTGGTACACAGTCACCTTTGGTATTCTGTGTGCTCATCTTGCCCAACACAGTGCTCTAAAGGGAACAAGTGTTTAGGTACAGAAAGAGTCAACACATGGGAAACTAAGTACCTTTTAATAATTGCTTCTTTGACTTTGCAGTGTTCAACTGAATTGTTCTCAAAGGGCAGCTATGAAAATAATCTTTATTCTGGTACCTCTTATTGTGTTGTAGAAAACACAGAACTCAGAGCCCATCTGTTCTTAGATTATATAGTCTTAAGGTTCTGTGAACTGCTAATGCATGAAGATTATGTTTTATTTTTCTTAATTTCATTTCAATATTTAAATCAACTATCTGGGGCAGGTCTATTGACATGTCATGTAAGCTTTTGAAGTATTTTGAGATCATCTTTGCTGAAGGTGGAGGCAGCTCATTTTTATCTTACTAATTTTCTTTCACACAGTGAGAAGTAATTCTCAATACTCAGAGAGCAAATTGAAAGAGCTTTGATGGGTCACAAAATTGTACTGCTGTTCTTATAACTTAGGAAGACAGATCCAAATCTAAAAAAACTTGAAGATAGCACACCCTATGAGTGGAATTTGGAGTGTTAAAACTATGTTCTGGAAGCAGGGGCAGTTTTAAACAATAACCTTCAGTGATTTGATTGCTTCTAAGAAAAATGTTAGGAAGATACACTTAATCAGCATTCCAGTTACAATTTCACAGAATCTGCAAACTAAATATACATTCTCAGTTAAAATTTGTGTGGTTATATTTTTATAGCAAACTGTTCAGGTTGAGTGTAAAGAAAACATCAGATTTCTACAAAGTTCTACCCTTCAGAGTCCAAGATTGAGAGGATTGATGTTGTTGCAGGTACATTTATAGAGTCGGTGAAAGAGAGGCTAGTGTGCTTAAAAATGAAAACAAATTGTCACAGGGATTCTGGGAATGGAGGTGGAGTTATACAGACTTTTACTTCTGAGGATTTTTTTAACGGCCAAGTCTTACCCAGTTTTCAGGACCTAGAAGGTGTTCAGTGAGGTTCTGTGGAATTTAAAAGGTTAAATTTATGAAATATGTTTTTCATATTTGGAAGTTACACACAGAAGCTGAAGTCTAGGAAAATCTAAACATGCTCTAAGAACAAGCCATCATGATTTAGAAACTGCTGTGTACTGTGTTCTAGCAGCGTGAGTTTGTTGCTAATTTGGGGGGGGGACACTCCTGTCTTCTAGATTATTAAGAAAGAATGTACAGTGAGTGATGGAGGAGGGTCATTTGTCTATGTATTACTTTCATTGGTTAATAAAGAAACTGCCTTGGCCCTTTGATAGGACAGAAAATTAGGTAGGTGGAGTAAACAGAACAGAATGCTGGGAAGAAGGGAAGTGAGGCAGACGCTATAGCTCTCCTCTCTGAGATGGACGCAGGTTAAAAACTTCTCGGTAAGCCACCACCTCGTGGTGCTACACAGATTAATAGAAATGGGTTAATCAATATTTGAGAGTTAGCCAATAAGAGGCTAGAACTAATGGGCCAAGCAGTGTTTAAATGAATATAATTTGTGTGTTGTTATTTTGGGTATAAAGCTAGCCGTACAGGAGCTGGGCAGGAACGCAGCCCACCATTCCATCTACAAGTGAGTTTATAGTTTATACTTTAAATGCTGGCACTTGCTGGCTGTAACATTGTAGAGTGAAGATGCCAAACCCTGGACTAATAAACCAAAAATTGAGTCAGGAAGCTCCATTTTTACTAATAGTTCTGAAACTCTAGGATATAAAAGGGCTACACTTTAATTTTTGCCAACTTTGCTATTACTGTTGAAGAAATTAAGTACAAAGTTCTTTGTTCAGATGTTATAGTATTATATTGTTGCATAAATCTTTCTTTTTCTAACTCTATTTCCCATTATAAAATTTGATATTGTAGTCTATATTGGAATAATGCAAAATGATCTTCCACTTGCTTTGACCATTTATTCATCAGGTGTATATTGAATTCTATCAGGTGCCAAAGGTCTGGTGTTTGATTTTATCAGCAAAATCAAAGAATAAAAATTTCTGTCCTTATCTTATAGTCAGTGAAATAATGAAGAAGAAGATGATGATCTACAGTATGGTAGAAGGACATGAGGATTCATTTTATAGAAAGAGTTAAGATTCAAATGTGTGGGGAAAAGAGAAAAGAGATACAATTTAAGTAGTGTGGAAGCAGTCATTTTCTATGTAAGGGTGACATTGAACACAGGCTTGAAGGTGATACTAAAACCCCACCATTTAGGTAATTTTGAGACAATTTTAAGCATACTTGAAGCTTATTTGTTCTGCATGTTGCTAGCTGACAGGAGGTGGAAGACGGGAAGAAAGTCAAAGATTCTTCTTGATGTCCCTGTCTCATTTGCTGGAAATGGCATTTCTACACTGCTTCTTCCCTGCCTCGCTGGAATAAATGGCTTTCAAAGCTCCGGTTTTGGTCCAGCAGTGACAAGAATGTGGTTTACTTTGAGAATTTGCTCTTGAGAGCCTTACAGCAACATAGCACACAATGTTATATCCTTTATGGGTTCTTAGATGTACGGAAGTTTACACGCTGCCCTTGAGGTTGGCTCTTATGTGAGTCAGGCAACAGGCCAGCCATGCCTTTCTCTCCGTTACAGATTCAGATGAGAAAGTGGCTTGTTTTCTGGTCAGTCTTCATCAATCTTAGCACAACTTAAAATAGAACTACCTCTTTCTTCCAGGTTGTGTTCCTGGCTTCTGCATATGCAAGTCCCCAGCTCGGCAACGAGAGCTGCGCTGCTGTGGCTGCTGTGACACATTACCTGTATCTATGCCAGTTCACCTGGATGCTCATTCAGGTTGGTTGCTCATTCACTCCCCACCGCTGCCTCCAATGATTCTGGATCCCGAGGCAGCCTTAGTGCCGGGTGTTCTCCATACTGAAGGAGAAATAATCCCAATATAGCCATCATACCTTTCCCAGGGTGTAAATGCAAGAATGTGTAGTAACTTTGCTGCACCAAAGAGCACAGTTAGGAAAAACGACACAAATCTAGCATGACTGAAATCAAAGGAGTGTAGAAGAAGAAACTTGGAATATGGGCCCTATAGAATAATCCCTTTGAACTGTATTCTCTGGATCATCATAGAAGTTGTTGAAGAAGTTGTTGATTAGATTTCGGTTTTAGGAAGATACTCCTGCTTGTGGTTAACTGGAGGTAGGAAAGAGTGACTGGGAATACCAGTTACTAGTGTTAACTGTACCATAAGATGGTGGGACATTCCTACCAAATAGAGAAGTGTCAGGAGAAACAAAGTGAACAACTCTGGGTATTTCTTTTCATTAATGCAGAATTTGGGGTATAGATTCGTTGTCAGGAATGCAGGAGCTGGCAGTCCCTGAATTCTCCATATCTGGTGTGAGTATCTGATGAAGAATGGCTACTGTGCTGAGGAAGAGCAGTGGGGAGGCAAAAGAGTTTCCAGTGATCAGCAGCAGTAGATGTGGCAGCGATGCAGAGAGGGACAGATAGGCATGCTATGCAGAGTGAGGTTGTGTTGAAGGAGCTGCAGACAGGCCTGCTTTTCGTCCTGCCTGGCACCCCGCACAGCTAGTATTATACCCGAAATAACAACACACAAATTGTATTCATTTAAACACTGCTTGGCCCACTAGTTCTAGCCTCTAACTGGCTAATTCTCATATTTTGACTAACCCATTTCTAATAATCTGTGTAGCACCAGTCTAACAGGGAAAGATTCATCATGTCTGTCCTGGTGGCTTACTCCATCACATCTGCCCTGGAGAGGAGAGGCATGGCATCTGAGCTCACTTCCTCTTCCTCCTAGCATTCTGTTCTGTTTACTCCACCCACCTATGTTCTAACCTATCGGGCCAAGCAGTTTCTTTATTAATTAACCAATGACCTTCCTCCATGAAGGGTGGATATTTATTAAGTGGGTTATGAAAGGAAAGGGGGAGAAGGAGAAGAGCAGAGAGGGAGAGAGAGGGAGAGAGAGAGAGAGAGAGAGAGAGAGAGAGAGAGAGAGAGAGAAGGGAGATTCTTGAATAGGCCGCTGGCCTTGCCCCTCTCTGCACATCTCAATCCAATTATTTCCTCTCTCCAAGGTATGCTTCTGAATCTGCAGATGGGGATGATAATTTCTTACTCGTAGAATTACTGCTTTATAGATCTTTCAGAACCTCAAATCTGGAAAATGTCATTATCTCTAACATCTCTGTCAACTGATTTAAAAATAAATCTAAGCCATAAACAAAGCTGAAATAGCTCCTTATTAGAATAAATTTATTAGATCTCCTGATTGCAAGATTACTTTAGGATTTGATTTAAGCTGGAGGTTTTGGTAAATGACTGTGCAGGTGGGTTATCTATTGGCCTGGACTGAGTCTGCAGTGGTTTCCTGAAGGCCTTTGTCCCTGTCCCTGACATATTCTGAGTTTCTGATTAATGATGGAGATGAAAACACAGGAAACTTCTTATCAGGTCTGAAGGTATTCAGAGATAACAGGATAGTCACAGCAGGAAGCCTTTAGTGTAAGTCTCCCTGTAGAATCAATATGAGAACCGGTACTTATACATTGCATAATAAAAGGACAGTGTCACTGATGAAATATAATATAAATGCCAGAGATTTCACTCTAACATAAACTCAGTGACAATGTGGCATGTGACCAGAGTACCACAGAGACCTAGGTTACATGAGTAACAGTATGAAAGCAACCGTGAGTGCTGTGTAGTCATCCTAGGGACACAGACCATGTTCACAGTTCACGTTATAGCTTGTGAGGAATCAGAAGGTTTTTTTTTGGAAAGGGTTTGGGAAGATGCCTCTGAAAGAAAGCATCCTGCAGGAGAAAAAACCTGGACCAGGTTCTGCATTTGGCAGAACCAGAGCAAAAACTATTAAAAATAAAAATGTCATTCAGGTTAAGAGCATTCACAGCCAGTAATACTCTTGGAGCTGAAGAGACTATTTTGGAAGCACAGTGAATCAAATAGTGAGTCATATTCAAATAGAGAAATGACTTTCGCATGTATTTCACGTAGAATCCCTGTTTCCGGGGAATTAAACCCGAGGCTATATAAGATTTAACCAAAGTTAATGGAAATCTGTTTTTTCCTTGCCTGAATTTCTGGTCAGCAAGGGAATGTGGTTGTGGCTGATGCATATTTAGTAGATTATCTGTGTTTCTGTGTGGCTCACGGTTTAGAGAAGCGGTTGCGGGTGGCAGTGAAGTATAATGCATTTCAGATGGTGCACTACGCATCCTGCATGGTTTGTGGTGTGACCACAAGGGAAAATCCATTAACTTCTGAATTGTAGGTAGGTTACTTTTAATAACTTGTTTTATGGTCAGATGTCATTTTGCCAATCTGTACTTTCCATTTATAAAATGCTGTGCCTGAAACTCATTTTAAAGATCTAAGTCAGTCTTAAAAATCACGATGCAGTAAGATGGGCTAGTATTCGTCCAATCCTGTGAGGCAAATTTGATTAAAAAGTTGAACACGAGCACATACATGGTGTGCAGACATGCATGCAGGCAAAACATTGACACATATAAAATGAAATAAATGAAAAATTTAAAAAGTCTTGAATGAATGTTAGCACTCTGAAAATTTTTCTTCCTGTTCTTTTTTTTTTTTTTTTTACCATCACAGGAGGGAATCAGATGCTATATATGGGTTACGTGATGATAATGAGTTCATTATTAATCTTTAGTCACAAAGTTAAAAGCACCAGATTTATCAGATTGGGTTCGAGAGTTGGCTCAATGGGCAAAATGCTTGCTGTCAAGACTGAGCCTGAGTTCAAGCACTGAACCCACATGTTAAAAGGAAGAAATCGCTTCTAAGTGCTTCTCTGACCTCAACACATGTATACCCTCGCAATACACTCATTAGGACACACATAAATAGAGATAATAAAAAATGCCCTTAAAAAAAAAACATTTTAAAATAGCAGACTTGTGGGTATTTTGTTTGGGCCACATTTTCAATGTCAGGATATGCATTTGTAAATGGTCGCACTTTACTTTTCTGTCATGTGTTTTCAACACCCGATGGTAAAGTTAGATTACATTTGGACTGCCTGGAGGAACCTCTCATTGATAAACAAGTTATATAACATCTCTGAGCCTATCTTGCAAATCAGGTTACAGTTTCACCACCTTTGAAAACTGTGAAAATACGAAACTAACTAATCCATACAGAAAGTTGGCCCTGTGCCTGGCTCAGGGTGTACACAGTGCACATTCCCTTCTGGGGCTGCAGAGGCTAATGTGTGACTAAAATAGCAGAGATGTTGAATGTTCTACTATTGCAGTGTAATTAATATCTTTCGTCGAATGGGGGATATGTTTGCTTCGTGGGAATAGGCTGATTTTAGGAGAGGCACACACCAGCCACAAAGCCTTAGCAAGGCTATTCTCTGATCTCTAGATCAAATGCCTATTCAGCCCTGCCTCTCCCACCAACAACCTTACTCCCTTCCTCAGGCTTGGCTTTCTCTTGCTGGGGAGTCACACAGCATGGTGGGAATATAACAATAGTGAAGTTTGCTTATTTGGTTTTGAAACAAACAGCTCACCAATTCCGTATTGGGCTGAGGATGATTGTCCTGCCCTTCTGTTTGTTCTTCGTGTAAGATCACTCAGTGTGAACATTGAAATCATTTCCCACTTCCTTAAGACGCCAGGGTCATGTTTACACTAAGTTAGATCGACAGCGAGAATTTCAAATGTTGGAATGCCTTTCCTCTATGCTGCTGACTAGTTGTTTGGATTTTCTTTCATTTTGGAGGTAACATATACTAATACTACAAAGTAAAAACACGTCACAGTGATGTCAAATCAATTGTACATCTTCCTTGCTATTTTGTATGTTTGACATTTTTGCTTTATCCCCAATGCCATGCTCAAAGGTAAACAGTTCTAATGGTTTCCTGTGTATGCCTCCACAAATACCCCATGAGTAGACAAATATTTATAAATCTATAAACAAGCACACATGTGTATCCTTGTGATTGTATATACTTTTTATGTGAATGTATATATATTTATGTTTGGGAATCTTTACTTTTACAGTGTTTATCTCTACTCTCTTCTATGCTATAATATAGCTATTTTGTAATTTATTTTGTAGTCTCTAATTAATTCTGGTTAATGGTAGTTCTTTGTATTATAAACAATAGTTGTTTGCTTAGAGAGTATCCATAGAATTGCTAAATGTTATGTTTTTATTATGTATGGTCACATAAGACATGCTTCCAATTGGATTACCAGATCATGGGTTAACTGAAGAACTATAATATAAACTGTGATTGTTTGCAATATCCACATACAGTAGAGGTAAATGTAACTTTGCTTTTGTATTCATTTGGCTCAGTTTTATGACCATCATGTCACCATGTTAAATCACTGTAGAGCAACCTGCTTCCCTCACAGAGGACAGAAGAGTCTTGCATTGTCTCTACAATCTCATTCTCTCATTCCTAAGGTCACAGCTTATTCAAACATAAGGTTTTAATTAGAAAGTAAAGCTTCTTTGATGAATGCATTCTTAAATTGGTAGAATAGTCTAGAAATCACTATGCTTGAACATTTATATCTTCTGCCTTAACTTCTCCATGTAGCCTGACAATGGAGAAACAAACATACAGGATCTTAATTCCTTAGTAGCAAGGGTTGGAGCATGGCAACAGGAAGAGGAATGCTAAAATTAGCCATGCTTTTCCTTTGTCATTGATTTAATTTGACAGAACTTCAAAAGTATTGAAGACAACAGACTGATAATTACCAAGATAAAAATGACATACCCAGGAAATACTGAATTATCAAGCCTCCAATAGCCTTGCAATTCTTTTAATGCAATAAGTAATTTTAAAAAAGGGAAGGAGAAGGACATGTGGGAACATTTCTTAGATTTGCATCTAAAATGAATGATTAAGAACACGTGGTGGTGGGTAGAATTAGTAGCTTGTGTGACTGGAGATTACATGTAATGCTATACATCAGTTCAGTGATTCTAGTGAAATTATTAATAACCAAGTATTATACACAGCCTGGATAAAAACTTTGTTCATATAAAATTTATAGAGTTCAGATAGCCTATTTAGCCTAAAATAAATGACATGTCTCCTTTATACTTTTCTAACATACTAATGGTTATATGAAGATATAGTAACGAACTAATGAATTTGTGTTTATAGAATATATAAAACCATAATTCTGACCTATGATACCTAAAGCAATGTTTTTGATTTTTTTGTGTAGATACTTCTCTGTGTATTAATGTAACCAATATGCTTATAGATACAGTCCTTAATTTATTCTTATGTATATTCAGTCTAAAAAAATCTTATTTGGGTATTTTAGTTAGTTTTTTTTTTTTTTTTTGTACTTTAAATGGAATCGATTAAAAGTTTCTCAGTCCCAGTTACTAATTCTGGGAATGTAGTTCTTATGTGAGAAGGTGAAGACAGAGAGAGACAAAGAGAGGAGAGACAGAGAGGACTCAAATAATACAGCACACAATTACTTGGATTAAATTAGATTGATGTATATTGTTAACTCATGAGGTCTATATTTGTTTTTTTATAAATATTGGTTAAACTCATGTTTTGCATTTAATATTTTAATGTTTTCACTAGTTAACTTGTGTTCCTCTTAATAGGAGGTTTGATGAAGTAAAATCAAGTCTTTTCAAGTTTCTTCCAAACAAAGGTTTTAAAGTATGCACCTACATGCACATGCATGTATGCACAATGCACGCACACACATGCACACACATATTAACATATGTGGGAGGAAATTTCAGTTCATAAAATGGTTAATAAACTCAATTAAAATGGTGCAAAAATATGTTCATTTTCACTTATTTGATTTTCTCAAAGATTACAAGCAATACATTTAACCAGATATTATAAAATCTGGTTTTGTATACAAGATAAACAAAAATTAATCTGCCACAGCTCCTAGTTAGGCTTCATCGATTTATGTACAAATAACCCTTCTCATTCTTTACTAAATGTTACCATAAAAATATGGACAGAGAACAAACATATCTATATTTTCTTTTTCTTGGAGCATGGATCTATACTCACATGTGTTTGTTGGTTATGGAAAGATAAGAATATAAGGTTTTAGCTGGGTAGTGGTTGCCCATGCCTTTAATTCCAGCACTCAGGAGGCAGAGGCAGGCAGATCTCGGAATTTGAGGCTAGCCTGGTCCATAAGAACTAATTCTAGGACTACCTCCAAAGCTACAAAGAAACCCTTTCTTGAAAAAATCAAAAAAGAAAAGAAAACAAGAAAGAAAAAGAAAAAATAAGGGTCTTATGCACAAGATGCTAATATCAGTGTTTATATGAACTTCTAAGTAAATAAATCTTAAATATAATTAGTCTTGGATTATTTGTTTATTTAATGTAAGATCCCATATACCTCAGGCTACCCGAAAACAGGCTATACAGCTGAGGGTAACCTTGAATTCCTGATTCTTCTGCTTCCAGAGTAGTACTGAGTACTGAGGTTAGAAGCATGTGCCACTGTATGTGACTTCAATACTCTACATCATATTACAAACTAGGAGCATGTGACTTCAACACTCTACATTATATTACAAACGAGGAGTCACCACATGTGACTTCAACAGTCTACATCATATTACAGAAGAGAAGCTGTGAGTTTAAGGACAGGAAGATGGTTAAATTCTCAGTCTATCTTTAAGCTTCAAGAATGGCGCGCATGCACACACGCGCACACACACAGTTACTTTAGAAGACGTAGTAAACTTAGGTAAACTGATGGAAACAGTACCGAATCATGAGAGTGGTAAGTAGATAAAAGCACTCACTCAGCTGAAACTGTGAGTGCAGTTTGTCTGTCCAGCCTTCCCTACGAACACTTTCTCTCCAGACGTTGCTGTAGCACAGCTGCTGCTGGTCAGTTTTCATGGAAAGCTTAGGTGATCATGGGATTGCAAGGTGATTCAATGAAGAGATTGGTCCAGATGAATCCAGGTTTCTATCCAAACCAGCTGTGACCAGCTGAACAGGGTCACATGGCACATGGAGCTTCTAGGCCAGTACTGTGTATGGCTGGGGGAGATGAGAGACAGGGCTTAGGAAAGGAAGTTCATGTCCTAGGTATGCATCTCAAAATATGCCTACCTGAATATATTAAAATAAAACTTAAGGTCAAGTGTGACTCTAATGTCATGCTTTTAATATTAGTACTTGGGAGGTGGAGGCAGGAGGATGAGGAATCCATGACTAATTTTGGTTGTATATAAAGAAAAAGAGGTAGGAGGAAAGAAAGAAAGAGTAAAGAAAGAAAGAAAGAAAGAAAGAAAGAAAGAAAGAAAGAAAGAAAGAAAGAAAGAAAGAAAGGACAAAAATTCAGGAAAACTGAATGAGACAGAGAAAATCTTACACATGGACCACATGGTTGTCAAGAATAATTAAAATATTTTAAAATACTGTTTCCAATCTATATGGTGAAAAATGATATATAATGTAATGCTTTCTTCATAGTATATTTCAGTGATTGGATCTTGTTAGGAAAGTATTTACATTTTTTCAGACTGACAGAAGTTTATGACACGGAGCTAGCTTTCCTGAATCAAGTCATTGAGAATCCAGTGACACTGTGAAGTCCTGCACGGAGGAACCTAGAAAACAATTCTCTCAACTTCTCACCTCCTCTTAACTAAGACTGTGGCTGAGATGTTCCTGGAAGGCTCAGCTATCCTCCGTGAGAAATTACTATCTCTGTGAAAGCAGACATCAGAGAAAACCCCAAGCCTTACCAAGCTGAATGAATGGAGATCTCACTCACTACATCCCTCCATCTGGACACCTGCCCCTTCTGCAGTGCATGCAGGTTGGCCCACTGTGCAGATGCACATAGGCACATCCTGTATTAGAGTGTATATTGCACAACTGTTGCATCTGGAGTGACCTTCAGCTTGGGTGACTTTTTGTCCTCTAATAACCAGCATTGGCTACCTCAGCATCCTGTACACAGCAGTTGCTGGTTTGAGTCTACACCCTATGCTAAGTGTAGAGGGAAGAGTGCAGAGAGGATGGGGGTAACACAACAAGCTTTGGCCTTCATCACTTTTAAATAGAAGTTAGAACAAATTTGCATAAGCAACAATTCAAAACATGCTTTATAATTGCATTTATATGCAGATGTGCATAAAGATAAGGAAATAAACTCAAAGACAAAAATCTCCAAGGAACCAAATATTTTTATTCTTCTCAAGTTTAGCCCAGTATAATTCCTCAAGACAGAAATGGTGCAGATAGGATCTTGCTCAGAAGCCTCAGTAAACAGCATCTAAAAGCCTCACGCAGCATGAGACACACTTGTTTTCCACCCGAAAGGGCATTCTGAGTTTGGGGCATGAGTTATTTATGCTCGTCCTCATCCTTCTAGGAGACTTGAGAAACTGTGACATTTTCCGGTGGGAACCATGTGTGTGCCCAGTGGCTTGCAGCACCAGCCCTCACTGCTTCTTTCTAATAGCATGGTAGTGAAGCAGAGCGTACAGATGCTGTCCCTTCCAGAGCTGGTCCTCCTCAGGAACATGTGTGTGAAGCACTCCACATGTTGACTTGAGGAGGGTGACTTTTGCAGGAAGGAGATATAATGGGGTGCTGTGACAGCCATTGTCATTGCTGTACTTAGTAATAGCTAAGTAAGGCAATCGAGGAAAGAAAATGATAGAAGACAGAATAGGTAACTTCTAGATCTGGCCTTGACACAGCTTGATAGGGTGCTTGGGGACAATGACAACATTTATGTGCTTTATTTTCCGCATTCCATTGGTCTAATCTGTCCCTATGTCCTCCTAACTCAGGGCACGTGCCTCTTGTGTACTTTTATCCTAAGAACTAGAAGATATGTGATGTGGTTTTAATATAAAATAAATGTTTCTCTTACTCATTTGGTGCCCTCTTGTCAGAATCTATGATTCAGAATAGTAAATCACATCCCACCCTTTCTGCGATGCATCCTCAGTGGCTAGCCTGACCTCTGATATTCACTATGTTGTTGGAAAACATGAGTCAAGTAAATGAACAAGAAAGTACAAACAGACTGCGATCTTTCTTGATTTTTCTCCATTCATAGTCACACTGTGTTACTGATTCAGTAGTCCTGCGTGCACACACTGCTGAGATGGAGCCTGGCTCTCCCCTTTATTAGGCGCTCATGTATAAAAGCTGTCAAAATCTCTGAAAGTTCAGAGGCATTATTTCTTCATCCTCATCATGAATTTGTTCCTATGGGAAGTGGTTTGGGTGACAGACAATGTTTGTTTTTTCAGAGGCATGTTTACAGACACTCAGAAGATCATGACAAAGTTTAAGGCAGAACAGAGTAGGGAAAAGAAAAGGGCCGTTAGATTAAATATTTTCTCATGTTCCCAGAGTTTCTAAAAATGCCCCAGATTTCTTGAATATCTGAAATAAAGGAATATTGTAACTTAAAAATAATCCAACTTAAACTGTTTTTATGAAGCTGGTCTTCCCCTTCATTGCTAGTGACCCTGTGTGTCTACACCAGCAGAGCTGTGTCTTGTGCCACTAACCCCAAGCCTGCTCGTATCGCTTCCTTCCCTAGTCTGTGAACTTCTGGTACGTGCTGGTGATTAGTGATGAACACACCGAGAGGCGATACCTGCTCTTTTGCCTTCTGAGCTGGGGCCTTCCGTCTTTTGTGGTGATTCTCCTCATAGTTATTCTGAGAGGAGTCTATCATTGGGACTTGCCGCAGATCTATGGACTCATCCACGGTGACTTGTGAGTACACCCGAGCAGCACGCTGCTGCCTTGGGCTTTTGGTTCTTTCCCTGGTAGCTGTACTGGTAGAGAGGGATATGGCTGAAAGAGGGGTGTAAGTGCAGGGATTTCACACCTGTGCTTTCCTGCTCTCTTTCTGAAGCTTTCCTTTGTCATTCATTCCTTTAAAAATGAAATCGTTGCCTTTGGTTTAGCAGTTTCCTCTGGTGAGAGGTATTAAGTAGCCAAAAGTAGATTATATCTTAGTGTAACAGTTTACCCAAACTAGACAAATAGTAAGAGATGACAAATCAAATCACCACGAACATTTTGATAATGAATCAATGGAAAATTCTGGTATCAACCTCACATGTCAAGGATAAAGCCCATTTAGTTTTTTCTCAAATGGAGTTTTCCCCTTTTTTTGAAGTGTTTACCATACCATCTTGGTGTCTCCATCTTCAGGTAACAGGTTTGAGCTTTCAACTGCAGAGAACACAATGCACGTTTAAATTTTATAATAAGAAATTTGCAATTGTAATTTCTTGAATCAAGTATCTACCAGACTCAGAAAGAAACTATGCAAAGATGTTAATCTTCAAGCTAAAAATCTTATCTGGATTTACTGAAAACAAAAATAAATCTGTTTGCTTAAAACAAAAATAAAGCTGGCATGAGTTCACAAAGGGTCTGTAAGTTGCCACAATAAACTGTAGAAACGCTGCATTTAAAGTTTATATTTTATATTATTTGGAAATATTTTCTGTTCTTTTATTGTTTTTCTAACTTTTTCAGTGGTCTGATGTTTATTGTTGATTAGACAAATTTGAAAGGAATAGGGGTGAAATTCAATGGTGCTTTATAAGGACAAATCAAAGTTTTCTCTGTGGGGAAAAAAAGATTAAAAGTGTCCTGAGTTTTATTTCTGGTTTGAGTCTTGATCTAGGATTCATATTCTTTCTAGCTTCTTTGGTACATTTGGGGAAGTCTGCTGCCTTTGTGTGTGGAGTAATGTTATGTACAGATTTGTCTATATTTCTTTAAAACACTAAAACACCAATCAGCACATGAGCATATATTAAATAAAGAATGGTGTGGTGCATCATAGGCTCCAACAAAAACAGGAAACATGGAGGGGTTGGGAGGTGAGACAGCTGGGGTGAGTGTACATCCAGGGAACAGTTACTCTTTCATGGCTAGTGCCAAGCCCTACACCCAACCCCAACTCTCTCTGCCCTTCGCATTAAAGACATTGAATAAGAACAAAAGTATAGCTTGGGGAATAGAGGAGAATGGCAGTTACGTCCCTGTCCCAATCTGTTGTCTTCCTGTGGGACATCTTCAACAGGAGCAGAAGAGACAGTAAGGACAACCTTAAAAGTCTGCTTGCAATTCTGACTCCACTCCTGTGAACTGGGGAGAGAAGGCTTTTAAAACCGATTTCACTGTTTGTGTTGGAACCAGCCTTCTGGTTGCTAGCTTCACTTACTTCCTTAAATCTTGCAGACTTCTCTCGAAACAGCTTGTTGACTCTTTCCAGTACTAATCTCCCAAGCACATATTGATTGAAGAGCTGAGAGCATGGAAGAATGGATGGATGGACTTTGTCTCTTGTTTGTGCCTCAACAGAAAGAAGGGATTCTCATTTATAACACAGACCTACTATTCAAGGAATCCTAAAGCAATAACACAATCACATTTTCTCAGCACAATAAACTGGTGTACTCATGCATGGTTTTCAAGTCCATTGGAGTTGTTAAAAAAAAACAATAAAAATTATGCTGTTGCATATTTTCAAGAGGAAGAGAGAGTAGTGGGGACCATCAGCCCATTGATGCCTAAATACCAGAGACATTGTCAACAAGGAGAGGATTTATAAAAAAACATGGCCCCAATGAGATCTTTACTAGACATTCTTGTTTACACTTTGTGATCTTAAAGTCAAATACCTCTACACACACACAAACAGGCAGAGAGAGACTTGCACACACACACACACACATGTATGCAAGCATGTATAGACATACAAATATACACACATGCATGACTTGTTTCTGAATCTTGTATTTTACTTCTTTGAAGATAACTCATCTCCGTTATTAGCAAGCCATAAAACAAAAACCTTTATGATTATCAAGCTTAACCAGCTTCCATACTCTAATGAAAATGAGAAAAAAGTAAAATTCTAAAAGAAATCACCTACTTGCAAGCTTATGAGAAAGATATCACCCATTTGTCATAAGTTTCTGTGAAATTATCAGTTACTTTGTACATATGAAGATGTTTGAAAAATGGAACACTATATATGTAGAAGTCATTGCAAGGTCATCGTTGCTTCTAAACAGTTAAATAGGTAATAAGTACTTGTTATTGATGTACACACATGTGTTCTATACATTCACAACCATGACATAATGTGGTGACATACTTGGCCAGTGGCAAATAATATGACATGTGTTCAAATGCACAGGCACACACTGGCTTGCTATTTATATTCATGATCATTTTGTCTTCTTATTGGGTCAAGAAGAACCTCTCATATTGATTACTTTAGGGCATATTTTTTGTTTTTGTAAACTCTAGAAGATGGCAATCAATGTCATTTCAAAAGAAGAATATACATTATCTTGCTATTAAATTTTGAAATGCTAGTTAATTTTTCAAGTTTCTGCATCATCCTTTGTTGAACACAAATAAATCATGAGTAAAGAGCTGGTGGCTGGTGGCAACTCCTTTCTTATGTGAACTCTTTGGCAAGACGGGGCTTCTTTAGGTGTGGTTTTAATAATTCATTACATATCTTCCCAGCCTTGATGAATGGGAGCCCACGAGAAGCTCTCTTACTGCTTTTTAGAGGATTGTCACAGAGGTAAGAGCTACACAAGAACATCCAAATGAACAGACTCTCAAAATGCTTATCTTCTCAAACTTAAAGAAGAGTGATGTCTTAGAGCAGCTAAGCTGTAGTAAGTGAACAGTACACTAACTTATATCTGGCTTTAATGCCATAGATTAGTAGATTCAAAGTGACTAATCTTATAATTCCTTTTCTCCCTAATTCTCATACAACTTTCTTCCTTGTTATCCAAGGAACTCAAATTGCAAATAACTCTGCTTTTCAATAGAACTTCAGTCTCAACATAAGGGCATTAAATCTCTGGAAACCTGCATAGCCATGTCACAACATGCCTTCTTGAGGTCCCATGGTGGAAACTGTGGTTGTGTGATATGCACGGTAGTTACCCACTGACTGGTGATGGCTTGGCAGTTATACATGTCTTTCTTGCTTGCAAGGGGATTTTTGTAATTAAATCTTTAATGCTTTTGTATGTGAAAGCTGCTGATTTTCTAAGATTTTGTTGAAATGAAGGTGTATTGATTTTATAAAATGGGAGGTATGAGGTTGTGTCTTCCTCAGAATGTTGGAAGACAGTGCTCATGGAACCATCCACAACTTTCTTAGCAGGAAGGCTTTTAATTAAAGTTGCATTTTCTTTAAAATATCTCACTATTTATATTTTCTATTTCTAATGTTTTTTAGAATTTTATAAATTGTCATATTTCTATGAATTTTCCATCTCATTTAGCTAATGTTTATAAGCTCCCGGCAATCCATCCTTTCCATTTTTGATATTGATAGGTAGTGTATATATCTGTGTAGTAATGTATTGGTTAATAGCACACATTGATTAAGGATAGCCCAAACCAAATTTTTTACTAAATAATTTATATGATTCAGAAGTTATGTTTTAATGAAGGATAATACAGTGAATAACTGAAAATATAATGTTCTCTAACTATGTTTGTCTTCATATCTTCAGAAGCATTATTAACTGCTATTGTGATTACTATCTTTTTCTATGATAACCTCCTGTGGTTGGCCTTTTTGTTTTAGCCTGAAACTAATGCCTGTATATCATATAATCAGGCATATTATAAATGTATCTTTCAGAATGATATAAAGCTATACAATATCTAGAATTAAAAAATAATGAATCCTTAGAAACACACGCATAAAACAAACAAACAAACAAAAAGAAATATAAATCTATGTGGAATTTTTTTCAATTCATATCAACAAGAAAGCAATAAGAGCAAATGTCGCTGAGGCTGTGAGAGAATAAAAAGGAACACTATTGTATTGCCAGTAGAAATATGAATTAGTTCAGTAACCATGAATGTTAGCTTGGAGGTGCCTCAAAACCTAAGAGCAGAAGTCCCATGTGATCCAGTTATGCCAGTCCTGTGGCTCTCCCAGAAGTTCATGTCAGATGAAGAGGCAATGAATGGCATGACTGTAGTATTGCTGCAGTCTTCACAGCGGCATGTCATAGAATGGCATGCCTGTAGGACTGCTTCAGCGTGTGCAGCAGCCACGTCTAGAATGGCATGCCTGTAGTATTGCTGCAGTCTTCACAGCGGCATGTCATAGAATCGCCCCCAAGTTCCTCTCAGCAAATGAAGAGATGAAGCAAATGTGCTATACAGAAAAAATAGAACATTACTCATCTCAAAAGAATGAGTCATGTCATTTCCAGAAAAATGTGTAGGATTAGAGATTGTCATCTTCAGTGAAAGCCTGACGCAGACAGGCAGTAGTCATGTGTTTGCTCTCATAGTAGAGACTGGTGGTGAGGGGATCATAAAGTAGAGTGCAAACCACCGGAAAAGCAAAAAAGGTTGAAGAGAAGGGGTGGCAGGTATGTGAGAGAGTTGGGTAAAATATGATGGAAATATGCCATATCTATCTGCAGAAAGGACATACTGAAACCCATTACTCTGTACAATTAATATATATATATATATATATATATCAGTAAGACGTCACCCTCAAGAGGCTTTGAACATCCTTGAGAGGTGTTCTGATGAAGATCCTCTATCCTGCAAGCACCCAGCCTTTGAATCTGAAGCCATGTCTCTTCTTGCCCACATCCTACAGAGGTGAACCATTTCCCAGTCTAACTATTGATTCTTAACCTTCTCCTAATGCATGTCTGATCTTAGTCATCTCCTATTTTACTTCCACTGCTCTTCTGCTACCTCTCTTATATTTGGGGAGGGGGGTTGCCTGATCACTGTTGTTCTTTGGCCTCTTTTTTTATCTTTGGGGTGGTGGGTTGTCTGGTGCACTTCTTGACTCATAATGGCTTCATATTGTAATATTCTGCCAAATTGTTGGTGTTTTAGTTCTAGTTGCTCTTCGTAACTTCCAGGTCATGGTTCAGCAGGTCCCACTGCTCAGCACTGCTGCTGACCTGCTTCCCAGATTGGTCCTCCAAGACACCCCCTTCCTTGCCCTTTGTGGATGAACTTCTTCATGTGTGTTACAGTATCTAATGTTTACATTGTTTATAACTCAGCTTATTTTCCTTCACTTAGTACATCCTTATTTTTCTCCAGAGTAACAACTTATGTATCAATTTAGTGAGTAGCTATTTTCAGAGTGACACATACCTCTGATGGTGTTTCATGAATCTTTTGACTGTGTCAATGATGCTATACAAAAAAAATGCTTATTTGTATCAGTTTTGTAACTTGACATTCAGCCTGAGCATCACTAACTAATCACAGATATATAACGATTTAATAAACTTATGAATGATATAGCATTTAACTTATCCTTGAGTGGAGTAGATTAACTAAGAAAAAGAAACTATTTAACAGCCCAGTATATAAATTTATAAAGTGAAAATACAAAATTTCAGGAAAAGCTTTCATGATATATATAATGTATGTATGTGTGCGTGTGTGTATGTATGTATAATATATTCCTTTTCTCTGTATGTATTTAATCTTTCTCCACCTTCATCACCCTCTCCCTCATCTTCTATGTACTCTCTCTCTCTCTTGCTCTCCTTCGTTATATTCCATGCCTGATCCAATAATGATTAGTCAAAATATATGTGATATATCTCATAAATAATGCTCATAAAATAATGCTAAACATCTAAACATTTTAAATGCTACAGGAGTCACAAAATCTTGTAAGAAATTAGTCTTTTTGCACACAAAAGATCAAAGTCTAATTTGGCATGACGAATGAATGTGTGGAGCTCATTTACTTTACACAACCTCACTTAGAGATAGGCCTAGAGTCACAAAGTGGAAATGTGCTTCCATAATGTAGAATATCTAAACTATACCTACACTTGATTCTTTGGCATTGCGACAGATGGTCTGTAACTTCTGGGGAATTTCCCTGCTCAAAGTTAATAAAAGAAGCCCCATGTCTTCTGATGAACTAATACTTAGCTCAAATAATAGTGGATGCAAGCAAATCTGCCACTGAATGATGGCCATTGGCTGTCAGTAGCATCTGGAGGGCATCCCTATTGAATAGTTGATGCTGGATGTCTGTCAAAGTCATCAGATATTTTTCTTGGGCTGGCCTTTTGCTTCTGCAGGTAGAAGAAAACATGCAAAATTCAGGACTGAGTCAAAGCCACAAGAAGAATATTGTCTTGAGTGATTAATAATGATTGTTACCAGACAGGATCTATAATCACCTCGGAGGCAAACTTTCACTGTGCCTGTAAGGTGTTGTCTACGTTACATTAACAGAGGAAGAAGGACTCACCATGCATGTAGGAGGCACCATTCTACGGACTGGGGTTCGGAACTGAAACAAAGCAGTGTAAGCATTCATCTGTCTTTGTTTCCTGCCTGTGGACACACTATGACAGGCTTCCCCAAGCCCCTGTCCCCATGAGTGCCCTGCAGTGATCAGCTACACCCTGTGAATCCTACCAAACCCTTCTGCTTTAATGTGCTCCAACAGTATATTTTGTCACAGCAATAGCAAACGCAAGGAATACAATTTCAAAATGAGATTTTGACATTCATCTGGGACCTAACTCACTTGGAAACTTGTGGATACAATGATTGGGAATGAGTTTCAAATTCATGACAATTACTGAAGACAACAGCATCATTTGCCTTGATTTTCTCTTCCATCTTTCTTTTAAAATTTTATTGAGAATTTCATACAATTTATTTTGCTCATATTCACCTCTTACACCAAACTCCTTCCAGATCCACCCCTTCCTCCATATCCACCAAACTTCATGCTCTTGCTATTCAAAACAAACAAAAGCTTCATATTCGCTTCACATGTCTCAGTACACTTAGGTGTGAGCTGGCTTAGAGAGGGAAAAACTGATCTTCTCCCGGCTGCTATCAAAGGCCAGCAGCTCCTCGACTCGACTAGACATGGAATTTCCTGACCACCTCACCCTTTCCATGATTTGGTGTTTCTTTAGATTTGGTTTGGCTTGACCTTGGGAAGGTCTTGTGCATGGTGCCACTGTGAGAGTGAGTTCATAGGTGAGTTCACCTCCTGTATTGTGCCCAGAAAACATTGTTTCCTTACTCACTGCCTCTGACTCTTAGAATCTTTTGGTGTTCTCTTCTGTGTTGACACCTGAGCCTTGACTAGGGGATAGTGTTGAGATGGTCTAAGCATTCCATTTAGGGCTGAACACTACATAATCTTATTCTCTGCACTTGGATCAAGTATGGTTCTTCCTATTAACTGCCAGCTACTGCAAGAAGCTTCTCTGAGAGCGGCGCTTTGGGAAGCACTGGCCTTAGACGGGAACCGAGGACCGGGGTCTGCGGCCCGCCGCTCTCCGGCCGCGTCTCCCAGCCCCAGGGCCACATTCTTGGGGGCTCCTTAGCTTCGGCTGCTGTGTTTNGCATGGTGCTTGGTTAGTGTGCATGAGGTATCCTATATTCAGTTCCTGGCAGTGGCAAAACAGGAAAAACAAAAAACAAACTTTTTTTGAAGACAGTCACTATGTTGCTGAGGCTGGCCTCAAACTCAAGAGAATTGCTGTTCCTGCCTCCCCATGTGCTGGGATTAAAGGTGTGCACCACCATTCCTAGCTTATGTTTTTCCCAGGAAGGCTGAACAGTTTTCAGTATTGTCCTATTAATTACATCAGTAGAACTTTGAAGAAACAGAATCCTGGTTAATGGTGATTCCTGGCTATTAGAATCATATACCAAGTCTTTTTCCCCCTTGGGTGTTTATTTTTGTCAGATTGGCAGTGTCCTAGCAGGTCTTCTAAGGAATACCAGCCCTTTTTTGTTTTCAGTTTAGGGAACAACTAATATTGAATATGAAGGTCAGCCTTGGCCTTCTGAGTAGCTACTGTAGGAAGGTAATGCCCCTTCAGAGCTGATAACATTTTAAGTGATGTCCTTTCCTCTCCAGATTTGCATCCCTGGTTGCCGTCTACATCATGGGGGGTTTCTTATACCAGCGACTGGTGGTGGGAGCCAAGGGAATGGAGCAGTTTCCCCATTTGGCCTTCTGGCAGGACCTTGGCAACCTCGTAGCTGTAAGTAGCAGTTCATTTGGGCTAAGCCTCACATTGGGATGTTCCCTTTGTGGTCCGTGGAGAAAACCAGTTGTCACAGTCTGAGACCATGTGATCGCACTCTAAAACAGATATTCTTTCCTTTGCTTTTCCCTGCAGGATGGTTGTGACTTTGTGTGCCGCTCCAAACCCCGCAACGTGCCTGCTGCCTATCGTGGAGTTGGGGATGACCAGCTGGGGGAAGAGTCGGAAGAAAGGGATGATCATTTGCTACCAATGTGATTGCACTTTTAATGTCCAGCCACCTCTTCAGTCCCCAAACCAAAGCATACACAGCCAGATTTCTCAAGCCGTCTCTTCGCATCTCTCGCCTTGCCATTAAAATTCTTGCCTTCCAGTGGGCTTTTGATTTGACCCTAAACTGCCTCCCTCTGCTCCTGTTGTTTCTCTTCTGCACAAGTACATAGGGTCTTTGGGGAAGAGCAAAGACAGCTAAATGGGCAGGGAGCCACGAGCCCTGTCTGTCTAAACATTTTCACAAGTTGAGACACTGGATTTCTTTAAAAAAGACTGCTTGTAGCTCTGCCGACTTCCTGTTGTTGCTACCCCCATAGCAGTCTCCATGATGGACTGTGTAGAGCTGCTCTGCAGTGCTTACCTGGCTGTAGCCCAAATACTGCCACTTGCTTTAGCCTGCAGCGAGTCACTAAAATGTCCCTTGCGTGGGATTAGGACATGAAAGAAATGTGAAATTTCCCCACTACTGGCTTCTAAGGTGCCGTCACATTGTTCTGGTCTTTCTGTGGCTGGATGGCTACAATTGGGCTCTGGTTGTGGTTAGAAATCCATATGTAGCCCAAGTACGTAATCAGGCAGTCCTATCCTAAAGGAAATAGACCTATGCTATAGAAGCCCTAGAACCTGTGTCCCCTTGTGGTGGGATTGCTTTGCTTTTTTTCCGTTTCTTGCTCATCCCTCTCCACTAGTACTTCCAAACTTGTATTGCACTTTTCTCACTGGTCTGTAGTTTGGCTTTTTATATTTTTCCCAATCTTAAAGAAAGGGAATGGAAGCAGACGTGGACATGGAGGGTTCTGCAGTTCTCTGCTCTGGGTAGGGAACACTGCTGCCCCTGTCCCTCCTGCTGGCTCAGGGAAGTGTCTTACCCATGTACCTATGAGAAAAAGTTTTTAATCCTCTCCCACTTCTGTTTAGGCCATGTGCCCAGAATCACATAGTGAACACCTAGGCTACTAAGTAACAGCTCAGCTCATCTGAAGACAGGAGATGTGGAAAGGCAGGGCTACCTGTTACCTTAGAGAAGGAAACGATACACTCTAACTTCTCAGTACCCTTGCAATGGTAGTGGGCGTTTTGTTTTCTTTCTATATTAGAAAATTAATGTTATTTTTTAAAAAGGCATCTCATTTGTTGTTTGCATCCTTTCCTGGTGATTTAAATGAAAAATAATACACCACATTTTTTATAAAAACATAATAATTAAAAAACATACAAAACAACAACAACAACAAAAAGAAGCTTCTCTGATGTGGACTGAGAGATGCACTGATCTATGGGTATAATTATGTCATTAAGAGCTGTTTGAGCACTGTGTCCATTCAACATTATAATAAAAATAGGTTCTCACCTGCAGCCTGTAACCAGTACAGCCACAAGTTCTTGGTTTCAGTATTTCTTCCTCTTATCAGCCAGAGCCCAACATGTTAATAAATATCAATAATAATAAAAATGATGTGGTAATGGTGATAAATTGTTTTGTACTTTCAAAGTGCTGGTTTTTTTCTCTTTGGTGCCAATTGGCATTCGATAAATATTTATTGAGTTATGGTTATGCTCGAAGTTCCTAGAAACCAAGTTTTATGATCTACTTTAGATTCTCTTAACAAATATTAATTTTTAGCCTACCTGATTTTCCTGCTCCTAAACTGAATTATCTGTCTTATAAATTGTTCAGTCCTCAGAAACAATCTAATTTTTCTAGCTGTATTAGGAAAAATGTTACTAATATAGAGTATACATCTTCATGATATAAATTAGAACTAAGTAGAAGTAATTGTTCTCTGTAGGACATATGATACTTTATGAGAGTATTTTCAATAAATTGATTAAAAGTGAATCATTAAAAAATGCTTATACATGCAGGGAGCTTTGTTTTACCTGATTTCTGAGGATTGAAAGAGCAGGTATCATCTAAGAAAATGAATGCTGTCACCACCTCTTCCTGGATTGCTGGGCTGGGGGTGTACCATCACCCACAAACTCAAGCACAGGCACACACAAACAGGAAGCATTTCCAACCCATTCATCCTAAAATAAAGAGGAATTGTGCCTCCCATCATGCTTTACAGCTTTTTTATGTAGCAGTCAGTAAAACAATCCAAAGGAAACTGTGACTTCCAAGTGCACTCAGTATAAATTAGTTAATGGAGTGTGATTTTAGATACCCCCTGGTACACATTGATAGCTGCTCCCCTATAGAACCGTAGGGATGGGAGCATCTAGCTTGTTTCCCTAAAGATCAGGCACATACTTCAAGCACATCATGTTTCAGACCATGTCAAACACCTGTGGCATCCTGAACTACTTACTTGTAAACATGCTGAGTGTTGGACTTTGTGCAACAGCTGCTCATTTCCTTCTGCTAGTGCTCAACTCTTCCCATACCCAGTCCCACAGTCTCAGCCCCGCAGTCTCAGCAACATCCTGGGCTCTCCAGACTGCTCATCTTTCTCCCCCAGAAACATCCCAGCTGCAATCTGAGTGTATATAACCTGGATCCTGCTCTTTACAAGTGGACCACGGGAACGTTATAAAGTGACACACATATTCTCAGGTCTGTGGAGAGCCTCACACAAGCGTTCACTCATTCACCTCACACAAGCATCCCCTCACTCACTCCACACAAGTGTTCCCTCATTCACTCCACACAGGTGTTCCCTCATTCACCACACAAGCGTCCCCTCGCTCACTCCACACAAGCATTCCCTCATTCATTCCACACGAGTGTTCCCTCATTCAATCCACACAAGCGTTCCCTCATTTTGATTGAAGTTCTTTATGATGTTTTGTGTAATATGAAGGTTGTTGATTCTGTATGCAAATCGTTCACCCTGTACGTTTCTGGTTGGAAGCCTAGTCTTTAATGGCTGAGCCATCTCTGTAGCCTGTTGTTATCCTTTCTGAAGTTATTTTATTTAGTCTGCTTGAGCTCCAGGGGATTTCTAATATTACAACACCATCATCTTGAAATATGCATAAAATTTCCCCTCACCTGTTCTGAGTTGATTTCTTTTACATGATTTCATTGGCATAGCAGCTTTCCTGCCACATTCTGCATTTGGTAAACCATGACTAACATTTTCCACCTTAAATAATATAATTTTATAATATATGCATAGATTGTTCATTTAATGAATATGTCTTCAAGGGGATTAGGATATATAGTAAAAGTGTGTTGTGTCTTATCTAAGTTCACATAGCAGGACTAAAATACAATTCTAATACTTGATGCTTTGTTACATGAATCTATGAGTTAGTCTAGATCTCAGTAAAATAAAGCAAGTAAATAAAGTGGAGAAATGTCTTCTAAGTCTTTATTTTTTGGTGTTTTATGGCTAATGGATATTGAACTTTATGAGAGCGTTTTTGCAAACCTTGAAGTCAGTTGTTTGATTAGTCTCCTTTATATCAATGTGGTCTGTGATAATATTGAATGAAACCACCTAAAATTCCAAAATGCCAAAATTCTTCCTTATAAAATGCTTTTTATAAAACTCAACATGCATTCACAAGACAGTACTGAAGATGGAGGAATTAAGAAAGTTTCTTTTTCCTTAGATCTGTTAGTTACTTTCTTTAGTTTGTAGACTTTTAGGCTAACAAGAATTAAAACGTGGGTGCTGTGCTTCTTGGGTGTTGTGTACTATCTCCTTTAGTGTGGTAGGATTATTTTACTTTATCACTTCTCTTAGTACTTCTACACCTCTATTCTGTAGTCCTTTTGGTCGGTAGCTCTCTTTTGTGAAGCTGCCTTTTTGTTTGTTTGTTTTGCTTCATATAACAGTGCTTTGATTGCTTTATTAAAGTAGTTGAGGTTTTCTTCTTTTGTGTAGAGGATGGCTAGCATTCCTCTTGGGAGTTGCCCTGTGGAGTTCCCCTAAAATGTCCTAGCTCTTCTGTACAGTCCACTCCCTTTAAATTTTCCAAATCAAGTAGAAACAATTTTGTTCATCTGTCTTTAACGAGAAACAAGTCCATTTCATGTAGATGTCCTCTTTTGAGCTGAGAACTGAGAATACCCACCAATTCTTTATGAGAGGATCACAGAATTGAATTTTCCACAAGTGACCTGACTTAGCTAATGTCAGAATAGTATGACAGGCTCCTTGTTAACTGCTGGTAGCTGGAACCATAAATAATGAAGGAACAATTTTTGACAGCTCAAAATTCATCCAGAGTATATTCTTCGCAATCAAGTTTATGTAATTCCAAGGGTTTTTATAGTCTACCTGTGCCCCAGCAGTAGTGTAGTATTACAGTCCCTAGCACAGTGGTTCTCAACCTGTGGGTCAAGACCCATTTGGGGGTAGAATGACCTTTTTACAGAGGTCACATAACAGATATCCTGCACATCAGATAAGTACATTACAACTCACAACGGTAGCAAAATTACAGTTATGAAGAGCAACAAAAAATATTATGGTTGGGAGTTACCAAAACATGAAAAACTGTATTAAAAGGTTGCAGTATTAGGAAGTTGAGAACTACTCTGTTAGCAAGATACTGCAGTTAATCAAAGTTGCCATGAGAAGACAAATGTGAGAGTAATTTGTGAATGATTTAACATTCTAAATTAGTATACACACACAAACATACACATATATTCACACACATACACACACATGTATACACACACACATACACACACACACACACACACACATATATATATATACACACACACACACACACATCAGGCAACTAACAGCATAGTTACTAAAAAACTTCTCCTTCACTTTCTTTGCATTAAAAACTTCCTACTTGAAGTTTTTAATGCAAAGAAAGTGAAGGAGAAGCTTTTTAAAAACACACAGTGGTTTTTCAGACCCAGCCGGTCTCGCTGAACATAGCGGACAATGAGGACTACTGAGACCCCAAGAACAATGGCAATGGGTTTTTGATACTACTGCACCTATTGGTTTTGTGGGAGCCTAGGCAGTTTGGATGCTCACCTTACTAGACCTGGATGGAGGTGGGTGGTCCTTGGACTTCCCACAGGGCAGGGAACCCTGATTGCTCTTTGGGCTGACGAGGGAGGGGGACTTGATTGGGGGAGGGGGGGGGAAAGGGGAGGCGGCAGTGGGGAAGAGACAGAAATCTTTAATTAATTAATAAAGAAATAAATAAATTTTAAAAAAATTTTAAAAAAACAGTATTTTTTAAAAACACACAGTCTCAAGTAACCCAAGTTGCCCTGAAACCTACTATTTAGCTGAAAATAGTCTTGAACTCACAGAGCCTCCTGAGTAGACCTCCTGAGTGTTGTGAGTCAAGCATTTGCCACTACTAGCTTCACAGAACACTCTTTCTACAGGATGACAGGCCCACTGATTCCACATATCCTGTATTTTGGTAATACATTCAGCAATCATTCTATCATTCCATCTCAAATCCTGAAGACAGCATCATTAGTAGTATCATTAGTGAAAAGAAATACTTAATCTCTATGACTTCATAATATTTATAATTAGGTTCCCCCTTCTCAAAAATTGACCACCACATACTCAGTAACAAAACAAACCTCAATAAATACAAATGAATTGGAATAATCCCATGTATCTTATTAGGTCACCATGGCTTAAAACTAGAATTCAACAGCAATACTAATTTCAGAAAGCCCACAAACACATGGAAATTAAACAGTGCTCACCTGAATCATCAATGGGTCAAGGAAGAAATAAAGAGATAAATAAAAGACTTCCTAAAATTCAATGAAAATGACCACATAACATACCCAAATTTATGGGACACAATGAAAA
>NW_026067957.1:8642645-8732085 GCF_014885135.2 Alexandromys fortis | reverse complement strand
ATCAAGGGGATAAAAATTAGAAAAGAAAAAGCCAAACTCTCACTATTTGCTGATGATATGATAATTTACATAATCGACCCAAAAAATTCTACCAAGGAACTTCTAAAACTCATAAACATTTTCAGTAATGTAGCAGGATGCAAGATTAACTCAAAAAAATCAGTAGCCCTCCTGTACACAGATGATAAATGGGCTGAGAAAAAAATCAGAGAAATATCACCATTCATAATAGCCACAAATAGCATAAAATATCTCAGAGTAACTCTAACTAAACAAGTGGAAGACTTGTATGACAAGAAATTTAAAGCTTTGAAGAAAGAAATTGAAGAAGACACCAGAAAGTGAAAAGATCTCCCATGCTCTTGGGTAGGTAGAATTAACATAGTAAAAATGGCAATCTTAGCTAAAGCAATCTACAAATCCAATGCAATGCCCATCAAAATCCCAGAAAAATTCTTCACAGACCACAAAAAAAAAATACTCAACTTCATATGAAGAAGCCAAAACAATTCTGTATAATTAAAGAACTTCTGAAGGCATCACAATCCCTGATTTCAAACTCTACTCCTGAACTATAGAACTGAAAAATGTACAGGAGGACCAATGGAACTGAATCGAAGACCTGGATATTAATCCACATACCTTGGAACACCTGATTTTTGACAAAGAAGCAAAAAATATCAAAAAGAAAAAAGAAAGCATATTTAACAAATTGTGCTGGCATAACTGGATACAAACATGTAGAGGAATGAAAATATATTCATATCTATCACCATGCACAAAATTCTAGTCAAAATGGATCAAAGACCTCAATATTAACCCAGCCATACTCAACTTCATAGAAGAGAAAGTAGGAAGTACACTTAAACAGATTTGCACAGGAGACCAGTTACTGAATATAACCCCAATAATTCAGACACTGAGAGAAAAAATTGATAAATGGTACCTCCTGAAACTGAAAAGGTTCTGTAAAGAAAAGGACATGGTCAATAAGACAACAGAATGGGTAAAGATCTTCATTAACCCTACATCTGACAGAGGTCTGATCTCCAAAGAATACTAGGAACTCAAGAAATTGGTCATCAAAAGAACAAATTATCCAGTTTTAAAAAAATGGAGTACAGACCTAAACAGAGAACTCTCAACAGAGGAATCTAAAATGGCTGAAAGACACTCAAGGAAATGCTCAACATTCTTAGTCATCAGAGAATTGCACATCAAAACAACTCTGAGATTCCATCTTACACTTGTAAGAATGGCCAAGAATAAAAACCCTGAGGGCAACTTATGCTTGAGAGGTTGTGGGGTAAAGGGAACACTCCTGCATTGCTGGTGAAAATGCAAGCTGGTACAGCCCCTTTGGATGCTCATGTGACAACTTCTCAGAAAATCAGGAAACAAGCTTCCTCAAGACCTAGTCATACCACTTTTCAGTATCTATCCAAAGGATTCTCAATTGTGCCACAAGGACATGTGTTCAACCCTAAATGCCCCTTGATTGAAGAATTGATAAGGAAAATGTGGTACATTTACACAATAGAGAAAATTAATTTACACAGCAGAAAATTAACAACATCTTGAATTTTGTAGGCAACTGGATGGAGCTAGAAAACGTTTAGGAGGAGAGCCTGCTTGTTCATTCGGGCCTACTGACTAGCTTAGCCCCGAAAAATGACTCAAAAACTCTATTAGTTAAATCACTGCTTGGCCTTTTAGCTCTAACTTCTTATTGGCTAACTCTTACATGTTAATTTAACCCATCTCTGTTAGTCTGTATATCGCCATGTGGCAGTGGCTTACTGGTAAAGTTTTGGCATCTTTGACTCTTCCCTTCTCTTCCCATGCTATAAGCCAAACCAGTTGTTTATTCATTAACCAATCAAAGCAACACATAGACAGAAGGACCTCCCACACCATTTCCGCTTTTCTATTTAAACAAAAAGTAAGGCTTAAACTTCAACATAGTAAAATTTCATATAACAAAACAGGTTTCAAATAAGAATTACTGTTAAATATTTATATCTACTTTATCTTTTATCATAACTAAAGAAAACTATAACTATGAATCCTTCAACTCCATCAAAGACTCCAGAAGGATATGATATTACCTAAGTAAACAAGAAATACATTGTAAGCAATTTCCAAAACTCTAGAATTGAAAGAGGCATCTTACTGACTGGACAGTCACCCAAAGTTTTTCTGTACTATGGGGGCATCCAGTTGTCAGTCCATAGGCCCATAGTATCCAGCAGACTTTTTCACAAAGCAGGAATTTTCAAAGATATTTCTGCCTACACTGGCAGTTTGTCCATCACATTTTTCTGTGTCCTGCAGAATGTCTAGCAGGCTCTTTCATGAAGCAGGAACCCTGGATGATCATCTCACCTTTAGGCAAGTTCAGCAGTTATTTCTCTATGGGTTCTGTTAAACAGTTAACAGACTGTCCAGTTAAACAGTCCAGACAAGAGCAGTTTCTTGCCGAAATGGCTAGCAAACTCCCTAAGGAGCCATCTTCCTCTTGAGGTAACTGTTGCTGCCAGGAGCAGACGTGTCTCACTGTCATGAATAGTCTTAAGTTCTTAAACATTTTAAATGCCATATTCTGAAGGTCTCTGAAAGATTTGAAGAATACTTACCTAAATGAAATATATCTCTATACATCTAGAAAATTTAACTAACATGACTACAAGTGTAACTATTATAGATAGTAGATAAGTATCTATTAACTTTAATTTTTTAATTATACATTACAATTTATAATGAGCTACACAAAACAATAACTTAATCAAGATCAGATATATATATAATTGATCTTAAATTTGTATCAATAAACCAGGATCTATAACAATGCAAATATCTATAGCATATCCCCCTTTAAATGTAAAAAAAATTACAAACAATATTTGGAAATATGGGCATAGTTCTGTCCAAACTACTTCCTGCTGTTTACTGGGCAAAGTAATTTTTTTTGACGGGTGTATTTTTGAGGGTTGTTAAAGGCAACCTTTCAGAAGGTCTTGGCCCATCAAACCATATTTGTATGGAAGCAATCCATAAGTTCTAATCTTCTGTTGAAACAAAAGAACCTCTTTTCCAAAGCAACATATTCTTAGACCTAAATTTGGAAGTCATGATACCTTTATAATATACATGCTGGTTTAGCTTAGCATCCCATACAATGAAATGTCTCTCTGTACTTATCTTTCTCACAGTCAAAAAATTCAAAGAAAACACAATAATATACATAATCCAGATTCTCTGTGTATATTCCATCTTTACATGGCTTATTTTTCTTTACTTCTTTTAATCTATGACTATCTGTACTCTATCTCTTTGAAGACTTTTTAAAAACTATTTACTTCTTTTCCAACTCTCTATACTCTTTTTCTTCTCTCTCCCAAGCCTACATACATTTATCGAACACGATGAGTTATTTATAGGTCTTTTTATCTTGATTTGTCTTTATTGCATATCTGTAATTGTTTTCTGACCAGAAGTGCTTCTTAAAATGCTAAGCCCTTCTTAAAAATTAAGCTGCAGCATTGCTAGTCCAAATATGGTACTGCTTGCTTGCTCTGCCCAGTCCAGCATGGCAGAGCCACTTGTGCCTCTGAGCCGCACACACCACCCCATTTCAAGCAAGCTGTTGCACTCTACTCACAAACCCCATCCAAGTGCCTGATCTACTGAAAGAGCCAATGGTTGTGCTGGCAACACATCCTAGAAAGCCTGTATTCAAAACACTGTGACTTTTCTTATGCTGCTGCTGCTGAGTCAGGAAAACCTCTCTTAAAGGAACTGCAGCACACTGCCAGCAAACAGCAAAAAGCTTTGTTAAACTTTGCAATTTTGTTCTCTAGAATTATTTTTAAGCCCTCTCAGGTTTTATGTGGATTTAGTTGGCCCCACATTGGGCACCAGTTTGTATGAGCAGGGTCTGCTTGTTCATCTTGACCACCTGGCTAGCTTAGCCCCAAAATAATCACACAAAACTGTATTAATTAAGTCACTGCTTGGCTTGTTAGTTCTAATTCTTATTGTCTAGCTCTTTACGTTAATTTGATTCATCTCCATTAATCTGTGTATCACCACATGGCAGTGGCTTACTGGCAAAGTTTTGGCAATGTCTGACTCTGGCCATGGCTCCATGGCATCTCTCTGACTCGGCCCTTCTTCTCCCATGCTATAGGTCAAGCTAGGTGTTTATTCTTATATTTTTGGTTGTGAGCCTAGCCTTTAATGGCTGAGCCATCCCTCCAGGCCTAGGTGTTTATTCTTAACCAATCAAAGCAACACATAGACAGAAGGACCTCCTACACCAAAACATCATTTTGAGTGAGGTAATCCAGACTCAGAAAGACAATTATCACACGTACTCATAAGTGTTTTTTAAACATAAAGCAAAGAAAACCAGCCCACAAATCACAATCCCAGAGAACCTAGAGAACAATGAGGACCTTAAGAGAGACATACATAGATCTAATCTACATCAGAGGTAGAAAAAGACAAGATGCCTTGAGTAAATTGGGAGCATGGGGACCTTGGGAAAAGGTTGAAGTGCAGGGGAGAGGCAGGGATGTGAACAGAAAAAAATGTAGAATTCAAAAAAATCAATAAAAAATACAATAAATAAATAGGGTCCCATGGCCAGAGGTAAGCCTGAAATTCTCTCCACTTTCTAGTGTGTCACGAATTTAATAGCTTCATTAGATAGAAGAATCATATACTTGTCATGAGACTGTGGAATAGACTAAGTGAGGTGGTGAATGTTGGGAAGATGGGTGTTTGGTAACTTGCACAGAAGAGAGAATAACAGTTACAGGTTGACCTCAAGGTCTGTGATGGGCATTTGTCATAAGCAGTAGCTGTGTGTAACTCAGCAGACACAAGTTACACACTGGCCATATGGGTTCCTAGGAATTGCTTGCTGTTTTAATTCCTCCCATTATTCTGAAACTTTATTGTCATGTTTGATCTTTTCTTCTGCAAGGATCTTTGTCATTTGAATTGTAAACATGTTCTGATGTTTCTGAAACTAAGTAACCTCTGTCATCCTAATTGGAATTCATTTTATTTTCATCATAAAAGAGAAGGGGGAAAATGCTTATAAAATTGCACTGTTTAATTGTGCTGTCTTAGTTCAGAATGGTGCAATGGAATGCCATAGAATGAGTGTCTATAAACAGTGTTTTTCCATGGAACATCACTGTATTATTTTGCAATTTGTTTTTTATTTATTGGACAATTTTCCATATTAAAATGTGTTTTTCTTACAGTGCTCTTTTGTGTTTTTAAGATCAATTCCTTTATAAATTTTGATATTTCCAATTTCTCTTTATAGCGTGTGAATAACTACTTTTATGTTTTATCCCACTTTTAATTACTACTAGAAATTCTCAAGTATCTAATTTCATAAACAAAAGATCCTTATTTATCCCCGTTTTCAGACTAGAGGGTGAAAGTGTAACTTGCTCACCTCCAGCAAGAGTCTTTTAGGCTGTATCATATCGTGATGTTAATGCATACACAGAAGTCAGAAACTGGGTGCAGTTTCCAGTCTGTGGTTCCAGATTCTTGAGAGATGGAGGCAGGAGGATCACATTGGGCCAAGTGGTTCAAGAGCATTCTGAGCCACAAAACAAAATGCCACCTAGAAAAAAACAAAATCAAAGCTAACAAAAACTAGTAGAGAATCAGAAGTTCCCAGTCCTTTCTCTGGACATGTGCCCAGCTGACCTAAACACTCTCAGCTAGGATTTTACCTACTGCCTTCCATCACTGCCACCCTAGGGACCAAGTCACCCACACCCATACTCTTTGGTGAGAGACATACCTAAACTGTAACTAAATTATAGCAATTGTAGACATAAAATATATTGTGCTAGATAGTATATATTTGTTTTACTGTTGAACAGGAAATTACCAAAATGTTTTTCAAAAGAATGAACCTCTTACACTCAAACCATTAATTGTGACAGGGCCTCTTTCTTCACATTGTTGTGAATTCTGCCATATTTTTAAATATTTACCCATGCAATATATTTGCTATAAACTATATTCGTATTTCCATAAATATTCATGTCTTAAATTAATAGCTATGCTTCAATGGCTTCACTGATGATGTACCATAGACCACATTAAGTATATCTTTTTGATTATTTTTATGTAATCCTGTGAATTTGAATAACTTTGGATTGGTTTATTTAGCATTTTCATTTCTTCTTTTGATTAGTTATTTAGCCCTGTGCACTAGTTTTTTTCAGTGTCTGGTCATGTTTTTCAAACACTTGACCCCTTGAGTAATTTGGAAATTATTTGAAAGCCTTTTGTGTTCTTCTTTTCTATCATTGGGTATAAGGTGAGGAACTGAAGTAACTTCGTATTTTTTTTTCTATTATTGGGTATAAGGTGATAGGCTGAAGTAACTTATTTTTCTTAAATTTTCATTCCTTTATTGACATACCTTTTAAAAAGACTGAATATTTTATTGTATAAATGAACTATCAAACTACTTTAGAGAACTATGTGGTGTGCTAATTAAATTTCCCATCTGTAATGATAGCACAGTTAACATGTTGGGAACATTTAAATTGGTTTCCTTGAGGTCAGAATGATGAAACCATGTGTTGTCTAAGAATCTCAGTCTGTGTTCATTTTTCATTATCTAGGGGCAGGGGCAGGAAGATTAATGATTGCTTCTTACTTCAAAGTGCTAATTTCATATGCACTGGAAATACAAGTGGAACAGAGTATTACAAAATAGGTGATTGTAAGCTACAGGAGGCAGACACAAGGAAAGTGATGTTTGTGAGGTCCTGTATCATCTGATTTTCCTGAAACATTTTATGAATAAAATGAAAAGTTTAGCTATCTTTTGTTTTCAGGACAGTGCCCAGTAGACAGTGTTTTACGTTCAAAGACCCTCATTTGGCAAACTGAAAATGTTCATGCAACCACAAATGTTTAATTGTGTGTCATTTGAGAAGCAAGGGGTTGTGTATACAGGAAATTCTATTATACACGTCTGTAATGTGAAAGGAAACGCACACAAATACAAACAGTTTGCCAAGCAGGATATGATACAATTCAAGTAAACCACTGCTGAGTCACAGGGTTCCCTGACTGTGGGCTTGGGGCTGTGCAGGAGTCAATGTGGGCCAGCTGTTCCATTTGAAAAGTTAGGCCATGCTCTTGCTTGCAAGTGTAATCAATATTTGCTTTAGAAATTGTTGAAAGAGGAGAGGATATAATTTTAAAATAAGAATTATATGTGTCTTCGTCATTCAAGCCTAAAGCACTTCTTGTCATTGAACTGTATTTGTCTGATTTTATGTTTTTGCTTTGTGAAACAGAACGTGGATAAAGGAGTTTCATATCATTTTTATTTTGCTTTGGCATCCTAATTATCAGGAGAATGACATCAGCAAGTCTAGTGAGGTCCCACATTCTGTCTCAGTCCCATGGCAGGATTTGACACACTCTTTCTGCTCCCACCTCTTTTGCTATTATTCACGGAGCCCACAGTACACTTGCCGTTACATTTCTACATCCAATTGCTTGAACTGAAGTCATAGATTGAAGAGTAGCACCTTTGGAAATACTGAATTTACCATGTTAGCATCTCATTAAGTGTCTTCGGTTCTGGAAACATTGCTTGTCAGCAACACCCAGCATCCAGCCGGGCCTGGCTATAATTCTCATTAGTGCTTTAGCTTTCACAGGAAAATGTGGCATGTTTGTCACGGTTTCCATGGGAAAGGCCTACAGAGAGTGTCTGTATGAACAGAAAGAAAACTGTTACAGGGACTTGACTTCTGAAACTGTGGGAAGCATCAGTTCTGAAAATCCAGCAGGTGGGTCAACAAGCTGGGGACCTAAGAGCACATGTTGAAGTTAAGTTCAAAAAAGGACAAAATAGTATTTCAAGTCAAAGATGACAAATAGGAAGAGTTTTCTATTACACAGGGATCCTTAAAAAAAAAAAGCAAACAAAACAAAACAGCCTTTAACTGAGTGAGTTCCACTTGTGCTTAAACTGAAAGCCTGCTTTACTCATTTTGATAATTTAAATATTAATTTCAAGTATACACCTCTTGCAGACTCACCCAGAGTAGCAACCAAGCAAACATCTGTCACATTAGGTTTTCTTTTGTTTCTGTTTCTCATATTCTTGCAGCTCAGCAGTGAACGCTTTGTGCTACATCTCCAAACAACTAAACAAAGTACCTGCATATGTAGCCCAGTTTCGTAGAGAGTTTTAGAAGATCAAGGAGTGCTAGGCTACTTTTGCATCTGTATTGTCTATGTTTCATTTTCTTAACAGTTTTTCATATTCTTCACTCATTTTATGCTTTTATTGATTTGTTAGGGTCTCTTTATCACTTATGCAGTCCTTGATGAAAATATTACCCCAGCATGATTTACAATTTTGAATTATAATAAAGTTTATTCATCTTTTGCTACATTTCCTTTATATGTATGATCCAGAAACTTAAACTTTTCTAGAACATCATTTCATTTCTTTGTATGTTAGAGGATTCTGTGTTTTCTCAACAGCCACTGGCTTCTTTGACCTCCTGCTTTCCCCCACTTTGCCTTATCTTCACTTTAATTTCTTTTGTAGGTATTTTTTTCTTCTCAATATTTTCTACCTGTTCCTAATTTAATTGTAAGCTTCATTTGTTTTATTCCTTATGATATTAAATAACTTATTATTTATTCTGGCTATTCTCTTTTGCATAAAAACTCAGGTATTTTATGTTACAAAAATTAATCTTAGTTTTCCATTAAATTGCATTTCATCTTTACCTTTTTGCTTGCTTACATATTTTCACATTTTCCTCTTATAATGTGTAAACTTGCTTTGAAAATGTGTGTGTGTGTGTGTGTTTTGCCTAAACATTCTTGGTGAGCCTGTAAGTCAACAAATGAGGTGTATTATGACCAGCAAATGTTTTCAATTTTACCTAGTTGAATATAACTTAAGTAAACCACAGAAATGTATTTATCATCATACTTTAGCTTCCACATTAGTAATCATCAAGATTGTGTGACTCTGTGTCTGTGTGTGTCTATGTGTGTCTGTGTGTGTCTGTGTGTGTCTGTGTGTGTCTGTGTGTGTCTGTGTGTGGGTGACTTTCTCTGTGCCTTTCCCCAGCTTGCCTGCCATGTCAGTCGCTGGGCTCTTCATTGCTGTCCCCACTCTTCCAACACAGTATCTGTTGTTGATTGTGTCTCTCTCTTTCCTTTTCCTCTTTAATTGACGCCATCACACAACTTTATCTGGAGGATATTTTGCTTATTTCCATTATTTCTTATTTTTCTTAGTTTATTCATTCATAAATGTGTATATGTATATATGTATTATATCCTTTATTCTCTCTCCCCCCTTTTCTGATAGTCTTCTCAGTAAGTTCTTTTCTGATTTCATGTATTTCTGAGCCTCGTTGCATTCAATTAGGCTTGCTGGCATGAGCATGGATGGAAAGTTCTTTTCTTGAACAAGGTCAACTTACCAGTGGCTACACCACTGAGAACTTTATCTCCCTCTCCCCACAGAAACCATGAACGGCATATAAGCTTTTCTGGGGGTGTTGAGGTCTCACAAACCCTCCCCTATCTAAGAGGGACTGTTGATGGGCCCACAGTCCCATGTGGTAAGCGCTGTTGTGTTGGAACCATGGCAACACAGGCTATATCAGGTCCAGGGGACAGCGTTTACAGCATTCCGCCGCACCTTCTGACTCTTACATTCTTCCTGTTCCCAAGCCCACAATGGTCCCTCAGCCTTAAAGGAGGTGATGCCTGTTACAAATGTCTTGTTTAGGACTAAGCAATCGACAATCACTTATTCCTAACACTTTGACAAGTTGTGACCAGCATTTGTATACCTAGAATTAAATCCTGTGGTTTGGCTAATCCATAGATCCATAGCTACTTTCAAATCCAAATTTCAAGTACAAATTCTGTTCTATTTGAAATGGAGTACTGGTGATATTTTGTTTGAACATTTGAAGATTTCTTTAAAATTAGAGAAAGAAATGAAGCAAATTAACTCACATAATTTTGTTTAGTTCTCAAAAGAGAGTTGCTGAACTCCCAGCAGAAAATGCAGTTGTTTTATGGAATCTCTTATAAACATGGTAATTACATTCATAATTCATGTATACCCTAAAATTGAAGAATATCAATACTGAAACAGACTAAAACAATATTTTGCAAACATGGGCAATAAGAAGAAGATGAAAGTTGCAAAAATTAAATTCAAATGGAATTACTGGGAATTATTTTAAGAAGGAGAAGGGGAAATTGTCATCAACATCAGTATGTACCTTGCTGATGGACTCAGCATGGACAACCCTAACATAAGAAAAGTCTCAGTAGTATGAGAGCAGTGACTAGTGTCAGAAGAAGAAAAACTTACAATTGAAAATGATGAACTGGGAACTGGAGGCAGTACCTCTTAAAATTCATAGTCTAATTGAAATGGACTCCTCAGGGTACCAATGGTGAACAGAAGGAAAGCCTGTAATGGGGAGTAGTCAGTAGAGTATGTGATACATAGGGGTGAAAATGCGGCAAGGAGCCCATTACCATTTTATCTTTATTTTCTATATTTCCTCCTGGCTTATATTCACTGCACGTTTAGTACAGGTGTCCTGCGCTTGGCCATGTTCACCCCTTTACTGTCACTTTTCCATCCCTGCCACCAGTTTCCTTCATATCCCCCAACGCAGCAGCAATTTTGTGATTTTTTTACATCCCTATATCAAGTCTAAGATTCACAAATGATAGTCTGCATCTGTATTCACTCACTGACAAGGACGTAGGCTGATTCTATCCCATGGCTGCATAGTGCAGCAGTGAGCACAGATGTTGAACTGCATGGCGTATTGGTTTAGAATCTTTCAGTTTCTATGCAGATTGCAGCTGGATCATATGGTAGTTCTAGTATTGGTTAGATGAGGGACCTCTCTACTGATTTTCATAGTGTTTGAACTAACTTATGTCCCACAGTGTGTAAGGGTCCCCTTCCATACATTCTCAGAAACATTTTCTGCTTCATGTTTTCTTAAAGATGGGCATTCTGACTAGAGAGATATGGACTCGGTGTACTTTTAATTTGCATTTAAAGGTACACTTTACTTTATCTTTTGATAAACATGTCTTTTCCTTGGCATTTTATTGGAGTAGACTGTTATCTTTCTTGATATTTAGTTTCTGTATTCTTTATATAGTCTAGATATTAATCTTCAGTCTGATGCATACTAACCTAGATTTTCTTCAATTCTATGGGATGACTTTTGAATCTATATCTTTTTTTTTTTTTTTTTTTTTGGTTTTTCGAGACAGGGTTTCTCTGTGGTTTTGGTTCCTGTCCTGGAACTAGCGCTTGTAGACCAGGCTGGTCTCTAACTCACAGAGATCCGCCTGCCTCTGCCTCCCGAGTGCTGGGATTAAAGGCGTGTGCCACCACCGTCCGGCCTAATCTATATCTTTTGTATGTGAAAACTTTTAGATATTATATAATCCTATTTGTTCATTCTTGGTTTTATCCTGGGCTGTTGTAGTCCTTCTTAGAAAGTTCTTGCAGTGTTGGACTAGAACAATGCTGACGTCCTGCTCTGCCCTGTGTTTTGCTCTCAAACAGAAAGAATCTTTTGTTGGAGGGGTAGTAAAGGCTACCTGCAAAAGATTTGAACTCTTAGAGAAGCCAGCTGATTAAGAGAGTATATAGTGGTCTAAATATCTTTACATTTCTTTCACGCTTGAGTAAATATTGAAATACAAGAAACTAGTTGAAGTAACATTAAGTAATGTCAAAGGTGGATCAGTCTGACAACACCAAACAAACTAAAAACAAAGCAAAAACCATTCCCGGTTTCATACACTTAATTGTGTCCTCCTGTCCTTTAGAAAAAAATCCTAAAATAGCTTAGTTACCAAGTTCCTTGAGGGTACTGAGAAAAAAAGTAAGAATAAAGTAAGAGCTGTACAGCTCCGCACATACGTTTGGTACTAACATGAGCGAGTATGTGGACGCCACGACTTCTGTCATCTTCTCTTGTGAGTTTCTTAAGGACAAAATAGTGAAATAGTTATGGCTGAGTTAATTTGTGATTGGTTAAATAAATATATACCATATTGATTCAATAGCTCTGCTCTCTATTCTAAGGCTAACGATGAGTACTAAAAAAGAGTGGAGTCCCAGGGGAGAATGGTCAAACTGGCTAGGGAGACATGAAGTGACTGTTTCAACTTACCTATGTTGTATGTCCCTTATTCACTTATAATGCAGAGTTATCAAGGCTGGTGTTAGAGTAATGCTCAACAAGCTGTTCAGTTGACCTATTTTTTTAATTCCATTTACTCTATAGGAGTGTGGCTTGGTGGGAGAGTCCTTGCCTACTGTCCCTGAATCAGAGAGAAAGTAAGCAAGTTGTAAAGGGAGAAGAGGAGGGAGAAAGAAATCTCTACTTGTTGCTAAAATATCACATAAAACTTCATGAATAATTCAAAATTGCCTTTTACTAACAGAAATATAAAGCACAAAACACTTTTAAAGATTTAATAGATATTTTAAAATGTATTTTAAAATTATATCAACACATTGTCATTCCAGTTTGGTAGCTATTACTATCTACTGTTGTCAAAAATCTGCTTGTGTTTTGCTTTTACTTCTCATCAGCAGCCATATTCCTCTAGTGCCCAGCCTAGATCACCCACAGTTCCCAGCCTAGATCACCCACAGTTCACAGTTCTCCAGCCAAGATCCCCCACAGTTCTCCAAGCCTAGCTCACCCACAGTTCTCCAGCCTAGATCACCCACAGTTCTCCAGCCTAGATCACCTACAGTTCATACTTCACCAGCCTAGATCACCACAATTCTCCAGCAGCTCCCTTGCCTGCTTTCTTTATGTCCTGTTGGGCCCTGGGCTGTTGATTCTGAGACAACACTGAGCCTGTTCTCGCCTCTCACTTCCCATCCCACAGACAACTGAATCTATGGAGACAGACTCTCTCATCTATTTTATTATTTGCTTCTCATAATTTATTTCTATGCATCAGTAAAGCTTGTTTAGTGGTTAAGAGTCTCGGGAAGCCCAGGCTGACCTGAAACTTTCCACATAGCCCAGGGCAACCTTGGACTTGTAGTCCTCCTGCTTCCTCCTCAGTACTCCTAAGTATTGCCTGCTAGGATCACAAATGTGCCTAGACACTCAGCTTAAAACAGTTCAGTTAAAACTCAAACCCACTTAATACTCCCCAGAGACTTAAAGTTCCTTGAAAAAGTTTCAGCCCTTATACACCACAGCCAATGCATTTATTGCTCCCAACCAGTGTTTTTCTAGGCCTTAATAGCTGCTTAAACCCTGAACTTTTGCATGCTCTTCAAGATGGAATACCTTATGTGTGTCCAGAATAATAGTGTTACAGGATAAACATGCTTCATTTATTTCTAAGATCTTTAAAAGTAATCCAGTTGGTAAATATGCTTACAGTAGTTTATACTGGGCACATAGTATCATCCCTGTGATATCTGTGCGGGAGAAAATAGAGAAAGACAGATCAAAGCTGCAGAGGGACAGAGACGTCTATGTCTTGAAGAACCAGCCATAATAAAAAGCTTACAGAGCCATAAATTTGAAAGTAGATACAAAAATGAATATTTTTGTGAAAAGAAAAAAATCACAACTAATTTTACATTTAACAATCCGACTAATTCTACAAACATACAAAATTCAGAAATGACTTGATTGTCTTAGTATTATCTGTTAGGCACACATCTAAGTTTTTCTCCATGGTTTTTGTCTCTATGATTTCTTCCTATTAAAATATTTTTATTAATTATTTTGAAAATTTCATACATATATAATATATTTTGATCATATTTACTCCCTCTGCCTCTTTCTAGATCTACCCCCATGTCCCACCACCTTATATACATATATGACACTCCTACCAGAAGCTATCAACTGTCAGTCGCTCTTCAGCTAGCGGTGGGGACTCATGAGACACTCCCCTTCTGTGTTCGAATAGTGATTGGGTTGATCTGTGTGTAGGTCCTGAGCAACCACAGCTGCTTCCATTCATGACTGCAGCAATTTTGCCATCTCCATAAAGTACTGCTTTGCTCTGGTCCTCTACAACAATCTGCTTTTGAGAATCCTCCCCCTCCTTCCAGAATGGTTCCTGAGCCCTGAGGAGGAGTGCAATATAGATGTCCCAATCTATCATATTCCACAGATACTTATTTACGGCACTTTGACGGGTTGTGGGTTTCTGTGTTAATCATTATCTACTGCACAGAGGAGCTTCTCTGGTGAGGCCTTAGAGCTGCACTATGAATATATTCAGAGGGAATTTGATACTACATCCAGTTAGCAACTGTGATGGCTAGTTTTATGTTAACCTGACACAAGTTAGAGTTATCTGAATGGAAGGAGCCTCAGTTGAGAAAACGCCTCCATAATATCTGGTTGGAGGGCATTGTCTTGATGAGTGGTTAATGGTGGGGGAGTGGCAGCCCATTGTAGGTGATGCCACCCTGGGCTGATGGTCTTGGATTCTATAAGAAAGCAAGCTGAACAAGCTACAATGAGCAAGCCAGCAAGCATCACTCCTCATGGCTTTTACAACAGCTTCTCTTCTAGGTTCCTGTTTGCTTGAGTTCCTGTCTTGTTTTAAGATGAACAGTGATATGAAAGTATGGGCCTGATAAACCTTTCCTTCCCTAAGTTGCATTGGTCATGGTGTACCATCACAGCAATAGTAACCCTAACTAAGACAGCAACATAATAACATGAATTTATTCCTTGGCCTGTGAGCTTCCCACATGAGTTCTTGGCTCGATTTTCAACATCAAGCATATTCACCTCCTGTGAATGGTCCTTAAATCCAATCAGAAGGCAGTTGGTTACCCTATAACATTTCTGCCCCGATTTAATCCATGGGTATATCTTGCCACACTGGTTGTTGTGGCTGCCCTGTTCCCAGCTGGGTAGGACTCTTTCTGTTACTATGAAATCTAGAGCTCCGTGGTCAGTACCACTTTGATCTCTCCTTGCCCTGTGACAAAAGAATGTGGTGCATTCAGCAATAGGGTCCCATGGTCAAGTTCTGGTGGGCAAGAGCAGTGGCAACTGCTTTTATATTCTGTTGTGGATTTCCAGTGCGACCTGACCAACAGGACACATCTCACATCTGGCGCTGACCTATAATAATTTGGAACCTTTGACTTTTGAGCATTATCCCCTGGGCAGGGTAATTCCAATTAAACTCTTTCATATGAACACAAGCACACACACATACACACACACACACACACACACGAAGCTTATAAAATAGTGAGTTTTCACAAAGCTCTTTCAATCATCCTTACTATGAGCCATCCTCACCCCATCCCGACTCCTCTTCCACTCTATCCTCCCATTCTTTTCTTATCTTAAACTGCCTTTCCTGTTGTTCCTCATCCCCTTCATATCATCTGTGTACTGCATACTATTTTTCAGATCATTTAAGCCTTTCTCCTCTTTCTTTGCTTTCTTATTATCTCTTAATATGGTTTCTGTTTGTAACACATTACATAGAGAAACTTGAGCAAATAGAACATTATTTCTTAAAGCATAATGAAGTGCAATTTATTATCACAGATGTCCTCACTGTTTGAAGTACTGTTACAATCCTTGTTTAGCAAATACAGAATTTTCACCAATTCTGCTCTGATGTGATTCTACATTAAAATGAATAGACTAAGCATTTACTACTGTATTCCCAATATCTCTCTGACAGAAGAGGATCCAACAAGCAGAAGCTCTTTTCCTGGGTCATCTTCTGGCTCTATGCATCTGAATCCTGTTTCTCTTCCATGGCCTCTGCAATAGACTTCACTGGGCATTTTCATATTACTTTATGACTTCTGTCCCCATTTGTCCTCATCACTGTTGCTTTGGGATGTGGTCCAGAGAGTAGTGATTCTCTGTGTCTATAAATGAAAGTGTCAGCATCTCATGTGAATGTATTATACATGCTCTAGCCAAATTTATCTGAACCTGAACTTCTCCTCAGTCACCAATTATTACTCCACCACCACCTGCTTCAGGAAAGGTGACAAAGGTAATTGGGAGTGGAAAGAGACTGGCCATTATGGATTGCAATGAAATGTCTTAGTTTTCTAAATTTATCAAAAACCTATGGCCACTTGAGTTTATTGCTAGGGCCTCTGCCAGAGCCTGTGAAGGGGTTCTGCTGGTAAGAGTCCCTTCTATAGCTTTATGGAGCATCCACCTCTGCTCATGCATTTGGTGAGGAAGACTGGTCTCCTGGGACTTGATCACTAGTTCCAGTCGTGTAGCCTTCAGTACTTAGCACCATTCTAAGAACCTGTCCTTCTTGGTCTTCCTTATCCACACGGTGGATGTCCCTGATCTAAAATGTGTGATTGGGGAAGTATTTCAGATTCTGAGTTTTCAGATTTTGAAATATTTTATTGACTTCATCAATTTAGTATACCCCAATCTAAAATACAAAATCTGACCCCCCAAAAATGAGTGCCCTGTTTTGGATTTCAGATTTTCATTTAGTTTATTCTCACTGCCCCATACTGCTCCTGTCGCTGCTGCTCATGGCAAAGATGCTTGTACCTCTCCCCATCTGGGATGTGTCTGCCGAGCCTCACATCCTTAGAGCAGAGCAGATGTGAAAAGCACAGTGTTTTCCCGGGTAAGGTCAGGGCCACTGCTGTAGTCGAGGGGCTGAGATGGGGAAAGTGGAAAAGGACAGAACCCTGTCTGAGCCAGAGGGAATAACATGGGTAGTGGGAAATACAAACTAACTCATTAGACAAATGTCAGGAAACTCAGTCTTAGCTACAGCTCCAAGGCGATAGAGTTGACCACTAGTTCTTGCCCATAGATATTTCAGAGTAGAACATCTGCAGCACACTGCTCGAACATCTGTAGCACATGGCTCTGGGAGTCTCCCTTATGCTCACTGTGGTGAGTGCTGCCTGCTCCATGTGGCTCCCTGTGGTTTATCACTCAGCTCTCAATGTCTAGTCCAAGCATTGCCTGTTCTCTTAGTTTTCTTTGAAAAGCTACAGCAAAACTAATTATGTTCCTTTTTCTGCAGCATTTCCATTTTATATTTTATAAGATATACTACATGAAAATATATATATACTATATATATATATATATATATATATATATATATATACTAAATAGCTAAGTATTTGCCTATTCCTGACTAGTTTTTATTTTGGTATGGTTTGATTTTTGGTTTTGTTTTTTGGATTGTTGTTTGGGATAGGGGCTCATGAAATCTGGCCTCAAACTCTCTGTGTAACCAAAAATAACTCTGAACTTCTGATCCTCCTGCCTCTACCTTCAGAGTGCTGGATTACCAGCATAGACAGCATGTACATGTATCTTGGGGATGGAACTCAGGCCTTCATGGGTGCTAAGTAAGCACTATACCAGTTGTGCCATATCCCCAGCCAGGATGTTATCCCCTGACACTTGGGACTTTACTTTTGTATGTAATTCTAGGCCTGACCCACAACCACCACCATTAGTCTGCTATTATTTAATGTCTGACTGGTGGTGCAAAGAACTATTGATTCGTAAGATACATTAATTTTTGTGTTGTAATACCACCATGATTGGCAAATGCAAACCCCTGAATACCACATTGGAAAGAAAAGTGTACATAATGGTGTGTGTTCTAGGATTTATACAAAATAGAGTGTACAAGTGAGAATAAAATGAAACAAAACCATTGGGAGTGGTTGGTGACTGATGCAATTCACTCACCTTATGTCTCAATATGATTAGACAAATAGCACTCTGTACATTTTCAGGTTTAACAGAAGCTGTGAAACTGACTGCCTCGCTTTCCTGAAAGCTGGTCACACCCAATGCCATGCGGGCACCGTTTGTAGCTCCTTAGAAATGGGTGTAGATAAATCACAGCAATTTTATTCAGAGGGTGGGAGTGTCGCATTTGTGATAAATCAAGTCACAAATTCTGTCAGTACTGGCATTATCTTCAGGTGAATTACTGCCATTTTCACACAGCTGCCTGTCTCTTGTCTCTTCAGGTCACACAGAACTATAGCTGTGTTCTCCATAGAAGCAACACACAGAGTTCTGTCTATTCCTCAAAGTCCCTCCAGGCATGGCTCTCTCCCTCATGCCAAGGAGCAGCTATGACTTCCCACTCTTAGCATCCACAAAATGATTGCTCCTCTGTGAAGTAATGAGGAGCGGAGGTCTGGAGTCATAACTGTCAGCATTTCCTCAGATAAGGTCGCAAAAATCCCAGCATTATAACTGACCCACGGGCATGGGCCACACTTAGTGGCCCTGTTGGAAAGAACTAGAATCAGGAAAGGCAAGTCCCAGAGTGCTGAAGTGTTGCAGGACTCACTCACACATAGAACCCTTAACAAGAAATAAGATATTCCTGGGAGAGTTCAAGGTGAAGTTTATGTTTTATTTTAAATGTGCACACAAGCTAATATTTGCTCTGCCATATGATAAATACTGATTGACATCAAACGCTGGAATGTGTTTGTAAATTGTCTTCTGTTAAGGCTGTAACTTTTGAACATGTTTTCTAAAAATTAACTCTAAGGTTTTGTTTTTATCTTTTTTACTCCATTTTGCAATAGAAAATGAGATATTGATTAGCCATGCCTACACTAGAGTTAGATAATGCATGCCCATAAAGCTGTGCTCAAACCTTAACATAGGGAATCAGGTGGATAAGTGTGTGTGTCCCTTCAGGGATATGGAGTCAAGGAAACGTACTAAAATCATTAGAATTTTGTGTAATGTCACAGACCTTTAATTCTAGCACTGGGGAAACAGAGGCACATGGATCTCTATGATTCTGAGGTCTACTTGGTCAACATGGTGAATTCCAGAACAGCCAAGACAAGAATAGAGAGATTGAATCTTAAAGAAAGAATCAGAAAATTAAGGACTTACATATGTTTTGATAGGTTGATGATAGCTACAGGAATTGCAAATTCACATCTCACTTGATTCTGTTCTTTCTAGTTGTAAGCCTTGGCCTTTAATGGCTAAACCACCTCTACAGCCTTCATGAGTATTTAAAGCTACAAGTGGTTTGGATTTTGAGGTCTACTAAGGCATCACAGAAGCAAAAGTATCTTGAAAAGATCAGGATCACCCTAATAAGACTGTCAACATCTTACCATTTCTTTCATAAATTGGCCCATGGTGGATCACAAATAAAATTGTTTTAAATACGAGTTCCTAAAAGTCTTGCCCTCTGATCTCCATCTGTTCATGCCCCCACCCCACAGACTCAAACTGAAAAGGCTTGTTGGTTTGGGAAGTAGATGTCAGGGGCAGAGCAAACAGGCACACAGAAAGCTGAATGCATCCTTGGCTTCCTGAGGGGCTAATAATGATCTCATTCACTGTTCCTAAGAGGAGGAGGAGGTTGCTTAAGCAGAGCTGGGTGGATCAAAAGAGCCACCTAAATCTGAGCACACATCCTCCAAGGAAGAGGAAGCTCTGACCGCACACAAAGGCCGGGTTAGAACACACATTTTCTTCTCGGAGATCAGATCACTTCGAGGCATAATTTCATTGACTTGTGTGACTGGTACATACATATTTAGAAATCTCAAAAGAGGCCTCTGTTTCCTCTGATTCCAGAAATATGTGGAAATAGGGCAATCGAATTACATTTGTTCAAATATATTTTAGTGGGCCAAGACTAAAATAAAATATTTTAGACCAAATACATTGTTAGATATGAGAAAAATACTCAAAAATTGATACTTTAAATGTTCATTCTGTAATACAAGACCCTTTCTGATCTCTCTGAGAATGTTAACTCGCTGCCTCACTTGCATTGGGAAGCTTCTACAGAAGTCTACAATCTGTAGCTCACTCAAGCTTATGCCAGGCTCCTCGGCTCCTTTTTTATTCTGCTGGACTCTATCAACTGGAAATCCTGAATGTGTTCTTGCCTTTTAAAGTTGATCTACTAGTTCTCAAGCAAAATCCTGCTTCTGAGATTGCCATGCTATATGCTAAGAAAGAGAATTTGATTTTAAGAATTGGTATTATTAGGAACCTGTTCCTTACATTAAATGTCGTTCCAGGGACCAGGCAGACAGCGCAAGCAGGAGGAGGAAGGCAGGGGAGTGCCTCTGCTAGCCTCATTCTGGGCTCTGATGGGTTTGACTTGAAATGGGCTCCTCTGTGTGCTCTGGCCACGAGAGTCGGAACCTTCTAAAACCACGGGACACTGGAAGTCTTTCTTCCTTCAAGCTGATTTATAGGAGCTTTGTCACAACCATAAGAAAAAGTAATTAAACTATCTGTTGTCATATTTTGATGGGAAGAATTTTTTTATAGTTCTTGTATATTTTTTCTTAGTTCCAACTTCTCTTCAGAGTTCTGTGCTCATCTTTTATTTTCCTTTAGTTGTGGTCCCCCTAATATTCTGAATATTCAGTGCATTTATGTTTATAAGGAAGTTTCACTCAATGGTTTTCCTTATCTTTTTGGAATTCAAGGTATTTACCTTTGTGAAGCCTTTGGTCAGTTGGCTTTTAGCATGCTGAGTGCTTGTCCAACAATCCTCATTGGTAAAAGAGCATGATGACTCTGAGCTGTCTCTGGTCCCTCACCGGCCTCATTACCAGCTATCTCTCAGCGACTTAGCTTCCCTTTCGCAAAGGCCTTCTCTGTCTTGACTTGGTAAAGTGGAGGGGAGGGGAGGGGAGGAGCTGGACTCACAGAAACAGCTTCACACTTGATAAATCTGTTTTATTAGCTTGGAATTGCATTCTGTTGGTTGTACTAGCAATTAACTGATTTATTCATTTAGACTAAAAGGTTTTCTTTTCTGGGAAATGAGCCACAATTATCTTCAAATGCTGAGAATTCTCCTAGGTGTCTGCACCCACCTGATTCCATTCCCCGCCCTCCATGCTGCAGGGCTACCACGTTGTTTTCAACCATTCTTCTACATGGTGTTCCTCACGAGGGATCTGTTTCTTCTGTTCTTTCTTTTACCACACACTTGTATGATGTGGAATACTGAAAGATTGACGCCCTTCAATATTTCCTTTATCAGACCAGGATCCTAGGCTTCCAGCCGTTCTTGTGGTGACTAAGTTCCCACTGATTGCCCAGTGAAGTCTCATTTTCCTCTGTGCACAGAGAGAACCTCTCGGTTAATCCTGTAACTGGTAGATATTCCGTCTGTTCTAGCTGAGTTGAAATGTATGTTAGTATTTCCTCAAATGACTTTCACTTTCCTTTCTGTACTCGTTTATATATTATTTGTTTTAACAAATTATAATTAATCTTTTCTCAAATATATTTAAGAAATCTTGTACATGCTTTGAGACTAAATTCCATGTGTTCTAGGCCCCCTCCTTCATTTTTATTACAATTGATTGTCTCCTGCACATTGCTTTCTCCTTAATTAATCTTGTGGCTCTTTCCATTCCCCTGTGTCGCCATCCATGTACTTTTCTCTCCTGTGTACCATGTGAATATTTTTGTGTGTCAAGTAGGATAATATCTGTCTCAGTTAGGGTTACTTTGCTATGATGAAACATCATGACCAAAAATAAGTTAAGAAGGAAAGAATTTTTCTGGCTTACACTTCCACAGTGTAGTCCATCACTGAGGAAAAGCCAGGACAGAAACTCAAGCAGGTCAGGAACCTGGAGGCAGGGGCTGACACAGAGGCCATGGAGGGAGCAGCTTACTCCCTCCATGGCCTCTGCGTCATCGTGGCTTATTCAGTGTGTTTGATTTGGGTTCTTTAGTGTGAAAGGCAGCTTTTGTTCTTCTGAAGAAGATAAATTTATGTCTTTCCTACTACATTTGTTCTAAATCAACTGAAGGAGGAAATGCAGCCGTTCATTCATATAAATGCATTAGGAAGTTAGTCCTAAGTATCTCACGGGAGAATCGCAGATTCCCTTACAAACCTGTCTTCCATAGCACATTCATGGCAGTTCTGACAGTGTCTTCATATTAGTGAAGCAAAATTCAGCTGCACAGAGTTTGTGTGAATGCCAGAAATCTAACCTAAGCCGGCATTGCTTAAGCTCTAATCATCAATAGTGTTGTGCATGGCTGGTTTCAGTCATTGCTGAACCTGGAAGCTCAAGACGTCACTGCATTGTGACTTATCTAAGTGTGGCCAAAGTCATGAATTTATCCACTTATTTCCATAAGATGCTTTCCTCAGGATGGCAACGTGACAGCTGGCCACTTCAAGGTGTTGATTGTTGCAGCTTCTGATCCTTACAGATAGGTTTTTCTCATTTCCAGAGTTTCCAACAAAAGTCCTCAGTAGAAGTTGTATTTTGAGTCAATATCCAGCCATGACAATACTTTTGTGCTATTGGCTACATTGTAATAGGTAACCATATCTTGAATATTTATGCCATTAATTTCTCCAGTGTTACATTTTCCATTGCTAAAACAAAAGCCCTGAGCCTGGATAATTTCCAATGTTAAAGGTTTAGTTGGTCTACAATTCTTACAACATAGCTCCTTTACCATGACAAGAGCCTCTGGCTGTGTTACAACATGGAGAAGCAAAAATGGAAGCATGTGTAGACATGTCCAGAGGGGCCTAAGCACAGGGTGTTGTAACAGCCCGTTCTTTTAAGAACTGGCCCAGTCACAGGATATCCCCCCCCCCCCACCTTTCAGACCACCATTGACCTCTCATGAGGTAAGGGCAACTAATTATCTTCCCTTAGATCTCACCTCTTTACAGTTTTCAGCATGTGAACCTTCAGGGGTGAAAACATATTCAGTGGTAGCACCTAGGTTCCTAATTTCTAAGTAAGGAGATTGGATGTCAATGATCCCGTTTTCATAGGAGTCTGGTGACTTTATGATGGACTGTAATTGGGATTCCCAGTAAAGGATGCCTATCAAACAAAATGGTTTTGGAAAAAAAATAAAATAAAAATTAAAAAAAATGCATCTGTCTAGACACAAGTTCTTTAAAAATAAATATTTTATTAGTATGTCACTTGCTTCCTATTGACTTTGATTGTGACTGTTTAGATATGTAGAGAGGGATCTACCCTCATGTCACAGAACATTTCCTCATTCATTTGTCTGGATATTCCCTTTCTCTGTCCCTTTTCTAACCCCTCAGACCTCTCTCTCCATGTATAATTATAGTTTGAGCAGACAGAATATTAAAATTCCTCACCAAGTGCCTGGCCATCAATACCTTGTCAATGAAAGTATCTATCATGTCTTTAAAACACTGTAAAGTAAATATTGTTATAATATAAATTTATGTGCCTTGTGAGCACAGCAGGGTGATCTCAGTGTCTCCCTCATGGTCATAATGACCCCCGCTGTCTGTCTGTGTGTTTTGTAGGCAAACCTCAGTTGAATGCTTTCTTGCTGTGCTTTCATATGCTAACTTTGAGCCCACAGAGTCCAGTTCCGTTTTCCTCATCCTCTAGACCACGTGACTTTCACATTACTGACACACTCACTGACTTTCATCCATGTGGTCAGCAGGTCACTAGAAAAGTGAAAATTCACATATGCATTCGACTTTCCAGTTTAGAAAGTACTTTCGTGCACACTTGCCCCCAGTGAAGGAACTCTTGTTATTCTGCATTTGCCAATAAAAGTAGAGGTTACAGACTGTTAGTGACTTGGGCTGGATTATGTAACTTAGAAATGACATAGTCATGTCTGTGTTTTGGACTGAGCCTGTTTTACCCTCACACCATTTCCTGGAATCCATCTGTGCATCTGTAGACTGTGAGACAGAGCTAAGCATGTGCGAAGACCCACTGCTCTTGAGCGCATTTGTCATGAAGGCCTTAAATCAGAGCATGCGCAGGCACCTAGGTGTGATGGTCTAGGAGCTGGGTGGATGTTGAGACACTGGGCAGACCCTTGGAAGAGAAGGGAACCAGCAGGAGGGGTGTGAAAGGCCCCACCACGACCTTGATACCTGAACCTTGGAAATATTATTTAAGATGTACTGACTTCTAGCTCATTTAGCTCATGCTCTACTTGTATTAAGTCATATCAAAAAAATATTTTTGTAGATGTCACTTGGTTAGAAGTATGTCAAACTTTGAATACTTTAAGCTTAATTATCCCCAGCAAATGATGAAATTTGCTTTTGTTTGTTTGCTTGTTTGTTTGTTTTTGAGAACATTTTACAAACTTTCAAGTTTCAAAGCAAATTTAGTGCAGTTTTCTTCCCATATCAGAAACAAATCCAAATCCAGGGTTAAACTTAAAGTCGTTATTTTAACTCTCTAAATATACTATCGGGACATGGGCATGAGGGAAAGTGTTTTATCCAATTGCAGTTCGGCCAGATTTGAAGATGCCAATCACCACCATCACTGGTGTTTTTGGAACTGTGAGATATAAAGTCACAAGGTGCTGAGCCACACTTACCAACAAGCACAATACGACTTGAATTCTAACTGAAGCCCACTCTCTTTCTTGCTCTTATGATGCTGTATTTACAAATATTTACAAAGTTAAACATAGAAAATCCAACTTGGGTGCCTGGAAACAGATCAAATGATTTAATGTGATGTGGGAGTGATTCCTTACTAATAAAGAAACTGCCTAGGGCCATTTGATAGGCCAACCCCTAGGTGGGTGGAGAAAACAGAACAGAATTCTGGGAGAAAGAAGCTGAGTCAGGGAGTCACCATGATTCTCCAGCTCCAGACAGACGCGGTTAAGATCCTCCCTGGTAAGCCAGCTCGTGGGCTACACAGAATATTAGAAATGGGTTAGAACAATATGTAAGAGCTAGCCAATAAGAGGCTACAGTAATGGGCCAGGCAGTGTTTGAAAGAATACAGTTTCCGTGTAATTATTTCGGGCATAAGCTAGCCATGAGGGCAGCCAGGTGCCAGGGACGCAGCCCCTCCGCTCATATTTCAACATTAATGAGCTCTGCTTTATTTATATTTGGAGGAGAAATCAAACATGAGACTAATAATTTCTATGTCCATAAATGAATGAGAGACATGATTAAAGTCACACAGAATGGAGACCACATATTACACACATCATGGAATGCTCCTATTCTAGTTCGTCACCTTCCACGTTAACAAGGAACTTACCATAAGGATGAATCCTCCACCTATTTTAAAAGAAGCCAGAAAATATAAGTTATGTGACTACCCCCATAAACCATTGCTTCCTAAGGGCTGCAGACCATGGTGAGCCTTGCCCTGGCTTTTCACAATATACCCGGGTGAATAGGTACCATGGAGATAACAGGCATGGTCAGACCTGCATCTGAATCAGTGACATTCAAGTCTGCTTCAGATTTGATTTGGGGACATCAAATCGGGTCCTTCCGTGGACGTTAAGGTTTGAGGGGGGTGCCTCAACTATTTCTTGATGTTGAAAATATTTACATTCTTATTTGTGTAATCCCTGTAATCAAAGCTAAACACAAACACCTAAGTGTTTGCTTGGCCTGTACTTACTTGAACAGACAAACACCTGCTCCGGGCTCACAAACCCTGCTTTTGTCTCTACCGTTGGAGAGTGGGAATTTGGCAAACACAACCCCCACTTGGGAGCAACAAAAATTGGTCCACAAGTAAGACTGCTTACTCATGGGGAACACTTTTTTTCCCAGATGAATATAGTAATTTAGTTTCCCTAGATGTGAGAGATGCATTTGTCCAACAGGATCACAGTTAACAGTTTAGCCTGAAGCTCCTCATAATTCTAGTTAAGATACCACATTTAAAGAAACAAAGAGATAAATAATAATTAAATTCCATTGTGAAATCTTAGGACCTTTGAAAGCAAATTTGTGGGCCTATTGTTATTTTTTTATAATTTTTAAGTTGTCCATTATTTCCAGTCTTGCTTCCTTTTAAATCACTTAAAATGGAAATGACTGGTTTGCTTCTGACTAAAAATTCTGCAAGGTAATTTAAGAGTAAATGATTTAAAGGAGAATTGATGTGCCTATAGAATCCTTCCTTATAAACAAGGTATATGTGAAATTTTGCAAATAATGAATTTTATTTTAATGTTTTAAATATTAACATACTTTAATAATTGAAAACACTGACATACATGTGGAAAGAGATAAGTTTAATAGAAGCTTTGTACAGTCTGAACATGAAGACTGCTTAGAGGCATTCCCAGCAAATTAAATATGAGAGCTTGTCACAGCAAAGTGATAGACAAGTGAGAAGAAGAGGTAGAAAGGCACAGAAGGGTATGCCCTGGCGAGGGAAGGGGAGCAGAGATGGGACAGCAGGAGCAACGTGGCTGCGTCCTCCATCTGAACATGTATGGGGCAAGGTGGCTGGCTACCTTCTCCATCTGAACACCTATGGGGCAAGGTGGCTACCTTCTCCATCTGAACATGTATGGGGCAAGGTGGCTACCTTCTCCAACTGAATACCTACATGTTCTATCTCCACCTTTTGTTTGCGTTTTGATTCAGGTTCACTGGCCTGAACGGCTTGGGGTCTAGTTGCCAGAATACCGAGTGAAAGGCATTTTTAGAAGTGGTCTATCGTATCCAGTGTGGAAATATAAGTCACATTTCTTTGCGTAGCTGTGTTGGTGAGCCAGGGGCCCAGAATTCTAAACGTGCTTTCTCCCAAGTATGAGAAAGGCTGTCAGAGCTGGTTGTATTACGTACTTTTGGAAAATGCATAGTAACAAAACTAACAAAATTTCGAAGATGTTTGGAAAATATTTCAGGTCCTAAACATAATAATACATAGTACTTTTTCATGATCAAACTTTGCAAAATAAAGTTAACCCTTTTTTTGATTTTCATCTGTAGAGCCAGCCAGTCCTTCTCAACCTTTAACACTCAGATCACATGGAAAGTTTTAATACTGATACTGACACATAGGTGACTTCTTTCTTTCTTTCTTTCTTTCTTTCTTTCTTTCTTTCTTTCTTTCTTTCTTTCTTTCTTTCTTCCGTCCTTCCTTTCTTCATTTCTTTTCTTCTCTTTTTCTTTTTGGTTTTTCAAGACAGGGTTTCTCTGTGGCTTTGGAGCCTGTCCTGGAACTAGCTCTTATAGACCAGGCTGGCCTTGAACGCACAGAGATCTGTGTGCCTCTGCCTCCGGAGTGCTGGGTTTAAAGGTGTACCCCACCACTGCCCGGCTCCATAGATGATTTCTAAGGAAATCTGTGAGACTGCTGTTTAAGGCTCAGGCATGAGAATGGTCCCATCACTTCCCAGTGAGTACTGGGTTCCCACTCTCCAAACACACAGGCCTAAAGTGGCTCCTAGTCTGAGCTGGTTGAGTTCCTTGATAACTCTAGTCATGGCCTCCAGGGTGCTTCCAGCCTCACCAGGGGGCAGTGGTTCCTAGACGGAGAAGAGAACCAAGGTTGAAGAACTGTCCATTTTCAGCCTCCAGGGCAAGAGAGCAAGGGTTAGTAATACTTTCTTGTAGAAATGGAAGCAACTTCATTAACAACCCCCAATGAATTTATTTGATTTTATTTAAAAAAAGAAAATAAATTATCTTTTTATTTTTACAAACCAATCCCAGTTTCCACTCCCTCCACTGCTTCCATTGCTTCCACCTCCCCCCCCTACCCTCCACCCAGTCTTCAGAGAGGGTAAGGCACATTTCTTCCCCCAAGGAATTTTTATGTTAACTACTCTCCTTTCCCTATTGACATAAAAGGATTGAGTGTGTTAAACTGCTCTGCACATCTTCTGTAAACCAGCATTGCTTTGTTTCCTTCCTGAGATTTAGCTAAAATCAGTTCTCAATTGAACACACATTGAAAGAATATAATACATGCAGTGATTAAAACACATAAAGTAAAATTTCTAATGTCCCTGAATGTGTTTAATTATGAGAAGTACTTTTCCACTGAAACTTTCCACTTGGTAAAGACGCACATTTATGTATAATTCACTTGTCCCAAACCGTACCAAGAGAGTTTTTCCTGGGCTTTAGAATTTTACTTACTGCATAATAGGCTAAATCTTTCCTTTCAGTGAGAAGCATGCCCTTTACGTTTCTCACCAGGATAAATGACAGTTGAGGCAATTTACATCCACTAAGATTTCAGTAATTTGATGCAATAGCTTTGGCAGCAAACTTTTACCAAATGAAAAGCATCAAATTGCCTGCAGTCCTTGGGGCTCCCCACTGACTTCGCTTGGAACTGAGCCAGAGTTAAAGACTAAGGTTTTCCATCAGCAGCCAAAAGGTTTGCTGGAGCTGGAGCTGTTGAGCTCCTTTTTAGGACAAGGAGATTGGTTTCCTACAGCAAGTATCTCTGACCCAAACCTTAAAACAAGAAAGGAAAAAAGGGGGGGGAAGGGGAGAGAGAGAGAGACAGAGACAGAGACAGAGACAGACAGAGACAGAGACAGAGAGACAGACAGAGACAGAGAGAGAGAATGCTCACAAAACTAGATGTGTAGAGAGGTGGGGAGCATCTATAAGGAGTTGGGGGAGGGTGAAATGATCAAAATATAATCTATAAAAAATGTAATTAAAAATAAATGAAAAGGCTCTCCTGTGTGTGAGTTACCACTTCATTCTTACTCTACATAGCTCTCCTCCTCTTCAACATTCCCGACTTCACTGTGCTGCTCTGAAACACAGCTCCCAACTTTCTCCACTGTGGGAAATAATTTACATAAAAATCATGCAGGTAGGGATATTCAGGAGCAGGCAACTGAAGAAACAATAATGTTGCCTAAGGCAGAAGGAAGATTTGAAGTCATGGCTTAACTGAGCCAGAGAGTTAAGCTTGTTCACAAAAATTATCAAAATGGATACATACGTAGCCAAAAAGAACACACAATTTGACATAAAGAAAACAAAAGCAAGCAGTTGCCTTTGTGAACATAGAATTGAATCAACAAATATAACCTCTTTGAAAATATAGTATCTTTGATCTGCTGCAAGAGACAGCAAGGAAGAGCAAGTTATGAGAATGGATTGTTTTAGCTAATTGCTGGAAAATCTGCAGACTCAGCTGGAAGTATCCTCTTTCCCCACACTTCTACTCTGAGTACAGGGACATAGCCTGGGACAAGAGGCATTAGCAACAATTAGTGGTGAAATGAGACAGCAAAATGCTCACATCTTCACAGGACGTTGAGTCAAACTTGTTTCTCCACGGAAAAACTAAGTCCTGAATGTAAGGGTACCTTGTTAGAATAAGGCTCTGGTGTGGTAAGGGAGTGTGGTAGACTTACTTCAGCCTACAAAGGTGCTTCCATTTCCAGCAAGATACCATGGAAGGTGATAACCAGGTAAATGTTATCCAACAGTGCTTACTGCAGTGTGTACTATCAGGTGTCACCCTGAGGGAGATGCCCTTGTGACCAGGTATCATGATGCGAGATTTCAGAAGGGAAACATCTGACCCACAGAGCAGTTACAGAAGATGCATAGGAAGTCCTACAGCTGGAACGTTGTACCTGACCTTATTCCAGCTCTCGGGCCAGGGTTGTAACTCACGCTATGGCTCCGTCAGAAAATCCCACTTGAAATGTGTATGCCTTACAAGCAACATTAAATATTTGCAAATACTTTAAATTTGAATGGCATGCCAGCAGATGAAATACACAACTCTTTCTGCAGAGCACAAAATAATGCTTTTTTTTTTAAAACAAGGCAAAAGTCACTTAACTGCTTTGGTATTTTGTAACTATTAATTAATCCATTTTTTAAAATTATGTGCTCATGGATGTGAGTGCAGGTGCCTGAGAGGCCAGAGGCATCAGAGCCACTGAAGCTCGAGTTCCAGGTGGTTCCAAGCCATCTGACATGATTGTGGGGTCTCAGTTAATCCTTAGCAAGGGAAACAAGCAGATGTAACCACTGAGCCCATGAGCCATTATTTTTTAACTTTGCCATTTAATTTTATGATATGGTTTTCTGTTTTGGTTCTGTTCTCTTTCTCTATATTGACATAGAGGATCTGAAAATGTAAACTTGCCAGGTTTGACACTGGAACAGGAGGTGAGCATCCACCACTTTGCATTTGCTTGGTGTGGCTTCAGATTGGCACCTCCTTGGATTTCAGTCACAGAGGAGAAAGTGCTTGATAGGGATTGACCTAAGGAGTTTGACTGGCATATGTTGACCATACTCATTCCTCTGCTGAGAGCTGATGGTCCTGTGTGCCGAGTGGATATTGGAAAGTACCAAAAGGTCTGGCATATAACAGATGTGGAGCCTTGGAAGTCTTGGTAAAATGATTAAGCTATAAATAAGAACAGATGTTCTCTTAAAGACAATCTCATATCTTCTTTTACACTTTGGTGAGGAAAGGATAAGAACCTGACTAACCTAGAAATCAGCCCCTTTCTGCCTGCTTCTAACTTGAGGAAAAGAACAGTCTCTAAGGTCTGACTTTCCAACCTGTAAAGCAATCAGTGTGTTAAATAATAGTTGCTAACCTCTTTGACAACCTAACAGAAGCTCAGAACTCTCTCTTGGGCATCAGGCACTCATAAATACAACTGAGTCCTCAGATTCCCGAAGCTCACCATAAAACCTATAGATCAAATCCCTGAAGAGCCAGTGTTACGCAGTCTGTTATTGTAATCCTAAACCGTTGAGACAGTGGGTTTTTCTTCTGCTTGGGGAGGATGACCAGTACCTTGCAGAGGATGGAAATCGAGGAGGATAGCAAGAGAAAGGGTTATATGTGTAGTCTGCCTGTGTGTTACGTGGAAGTGAGGTGGATACTAGAGAGATGACCGTGTGTTGCTTAACACAAATTGGAAAGGACTTGACTGAGAAGGTTCACTTGCGTGGCGGAGGGGACAGTTTGATTTTGCTGTCCCTGTACTTGTGGAGCTTTATACACAGGTCCAGAATGTTTGGTTGGGATTTCACCAAGGAGAAGCTTATCATTGTTTGAGTTTCTTTTCCCACAGCAGCACTCAGAGTGAACAGTCACAAAAGATAAACAGGGAGCATTGCTTTTCCTGTGTTGTACAATAGTAACTTTAATCTGTTGACAGTAGCGCTGCTGGTGTAAATACTGAATCTTACAATGAGCTTTTGAAGAGCCTGCTGGCTTCTAAACTTTTCCAAGCCTGCAGACTTTCCTTTGTTGCTAATAGAATATTTTCTGGATCAGGATTGGCAGACTTTGTAGGCTAGGGAACACAAGGCAACCATTTACTACTCTGCTTCAGACTCGGTTTGGTTTAGCTGGGATTCTTTAAGCCCATGCATGGCTGAATTTCAACTTTACTCTGATTTTGTTTCGTACTTAAAAAAGAAGACAAGATAGATTTCAGTGTAAAGAAGAGAGCTAGAGAATGGCCGCTTTTCTCTCTCCTTTCAGGCCCTGTGGTTTGAGAAAGGCCCCAATTCCACCCCTAGAGTCTCTTCTCCTCTTGTCCAGACATCCACAGAAACTCAACACAACTTTCTGTTTTGTTTGTGGTTGGGGCTGCATTTCCAAAGCATTTCAAGCTACGTTAGAGACCCTCAGGTCGGATTTGGTATTCTTCCATTTTACCAGTCTGTTTGAGCTAACTCACCCTACCTCTGAACTTCCTGTAAGGACGCTTGTCTTACATGACTGTACCTGTCTAACATGCAGACCAAGCCTAACTTCAGATTAAGTAGCTCTAACACTGACATCTGGCCTCTTTGAACACCAAGAGTAAAAACAGACTTTTCTAGCCTCCATTATAGTCCTACATGGTGCATAGATATCTCTTTATCTTTATTTCCCATTTTAATCCTCTTCATAGGCTATATTGAGTACAAATTTGTGTGTGTTTACTTATCTTTTTGTGATCAATTAGTCGAAAAATATTTTAGAAATGCCAAGTGATACGTTTACCATTAATTCATGCCAACTGTTCTCTCTGTCAAATCTGAATGCAAGACATATGCTACTCTTGTTTATTAGCTATAAGTAGATACCTGAAGTTTTTTCTGAAAATTTTGTGGAGACAGTGATTGAGAAAATGCATAGCAAAACCCTGTGTGCAGATTTCCAGATCTTATCAGGACCAGTGAAATTGCTGTATCTCACATAGAGACACCATAAATGATAGAGGCTGTCAAGCTGCTCTTGATGGGGGTTGCAGTGACTTGAACCCACCATCCATATCCTGTCCCACAGCTTCACTAGCATTGTGACCGCTGTTGCTTCCCACAGCTACTGCTTCTTTAATATGTTTTTAATTGAGTCATACTCTAAGGAGTGTAATCCTTTGTCAACTATATGTTGCAAGTGTCTGTTCTAGTCTCTCTGGTCCTTTGAGTACTTTAAAATTATTAGATGTGTTAAGTTTTACACTCATATTAACCAATATCATTCTTAAAACTTGATTAAGAAATCATCCATTCCACTATTGTAAATGTTTATATGCCTTTCAAAAATGTTTGAAGCTTTACTTTTCTTTTTTAGACAAGTTACCATTTGAAATATAGTTTGTGAATCATTGTTAAACAGGAATCTTTCCAGAAGAGATTTCTTCACCAGCACTTGTCAAGTAGTCTCCTCAGTTCTTTCTCAGCTGCTCACATTCTAGTCCATGTGTGAACAGGGTCTTCCTTTTATTTTACTGGATTCTTTCTGCACCAGCCTGTTTTTTAAACTGTTCTACTATGTGACTAATGTTAATATGTTAATAGTGACATTATATTATTATATTATTGAAACCTAACCTAATAATAAATGATCTTTGAAACCTTTCAATAAATGCTAATTACTTGAGTGCACTCTTAGATTCTGATTACTAATATTGGGATATAAACCATAGGAATGGGTGCACCCACACACTGAGACAATGGGGATGTTCTATCGGGAACTTACCAAGGCCAGCTGGTCTGGGTCTGAAAAAGCATGGGATAAATCCGGACTTGCTGAACATAGTGAACTATGAGGACTACTGAGAACTCAAGAACAATGGCAATAGGTTTTTGATCCTACTGCGCATACTGGCTTTGGGGGAACCTAGGCAGTTTGGATGCTCACCTTACTAGACCTGGATGGAGGTGGGTGGTCCTTGGACTTCCCATAGGTCAGGGAACCCTGATTGCTCTTTTGGCTGATGAGGGAGGGGGACTTGATCGGGGGAGGGGGAGGGAAATGGGAGGCAGTGGCGGGGAGGAGGCAGAAATATTTAATAAAGAAATAAATTTTAAAAATCCATAATAATGATTTTTTTATGAATCTAGCTCATGTAGTTTTGGTATTTTGGGTATACAATTATGATAGCAACAAAAAGTGAGATGTTGAAAACTTGTAAAAGAATCTTAAAGAATGTTTGTTAGTTAAAAAAGGTAACTTACATAATTTTTGAAAGGTAGGAAAAATACCCTGCTGGACCTTACTGACTCCATGGATACAGAGCAGTGTTTTGCTATAATTTCTTTTTTTTTGTTTTGCTTTTGATTTTTGAGACAGAGTTTCTCTCTAGTTTTTGGAGCCTGTCCTGGAACTAGCTCTTATGGACCAAGCTGGTCTCAAATTCATAGAGATCCACCTGCCTCTGCCTCCTGAGTGCTGGGATTAAAGGCACCACCTCCCAGCCTTGCTATAATTTTTTTAATGACATACTTTTTTTTAATCTAGTCTTTTTTACTATCTTCTTACTGAGTCACTAGAAGTTTTTATAGAAATATTTTATTTCAGTAAGTATTCGAATTCATTGGCATTGGCATGACATATTCATATTTTATGGCTAAAGTACTACTCCTTTTTATTCTTTGTAGTGGCTTAAATGAACTCAGACAGAAATTGTTATAATATATACAGTTTTAATTGGGAAATAGACTTACAGAACCAGAAGTTCTAGCGAAGAACAGGAAAGCAGAAGGGAAGGCGGGGAGCACGCCCTCAATCTTTTTAAGTAAAAAATATCCTCGGGGAAACCCCCCTACAAGCAAGTTGATTGGCTGGGTCCCCCTACAATTCTTAATGCTACATTTTGCAGCTTGTTTTCTTTTTGACAGTCAATAATACCAAAGACCCTCAATGATTTTTCTAGCAAAAAATCAGCTCTATAAACAATTACATTTCTTTTGTATAATCAAACGCTTGAGTAGGCTGTATGACAGATTGTGTTTCAAGTGGTTGTAAGGAGAGAAAGAAAGGAGAGAGGGAGGAAGGAAGAAGATAGCAGATCCAGTCCCTGGTCTCACAGAATTTACCAGGCACTGAGAAAGAAAACACAGATATGAAAATGAATCAATCATGGGGACAAAGGTAAGGAAAAAGGTGGATGGAGGTGAGAGCCTGCTTCAGGACACACACAAGAGTCATCACTGAGAAATGAGATTTGAACAGATTTAAAGGAAGTGGGACTGTTAGCCATGTTAGGTATCTTGGAAGTAATCATCCTGCAGATGAACAGGCCTTGTGAAAGCCCGAGGTATAAGCACACTGAGCATGTCTGAGGACCGGAGAGGCCAGTGCAGCCTGTGTACCGTGAGAGGAAGGGAGGAGCTCAGAACCAGACAGTTCTGAGCCTGTCCTGAGAGGCCACAGAGAAATGGCACCGCGTGACTCAGAGCTTGCAATGTGAATGCCATTGATGTGGAAAACTTAGGCACCTGAAACAATAGTGCAGGAGAGGGTGGTCACTCGGACTGAGGTAGTAGCCATGGTAATGCAGAGTTGAAATGGGGGTCATCTAGGTCTGCTGCTTTTATTTCATTAACACTGGTTTATATCTTTATTATTGTCTTGTTCTGTTACTGTTAGTTGAATATCAGTAAGTTCTTATTTCGGCTCTATTATACTTAAATATATTTAGCTGCATCTCTTAATTCTGTAGTTACTTGTTTATTTCCTTATTAATTTTTTGTTTCATTAACTTGATCAATCAATTTCTGAAAAATAGAAAATACCCTGAGTTTTACATTTGTAGATGTTACCTTAGTCTTCACATTTTTACTACCAATCAAAAATTACTTATGTTGTTTTTTGTTTCTTTTGTTTTCTTTTCTTTCCTTTTTTGTTTTTTTTTTGGGGGGTTTTTTGTTTGTTTGTTTGTTTGTTTGTTTGATTGGTTGGCTTTTCAAGACGGGGTTTCTCTGTAGCTTTGGAGTCTGTCCTGGAACTAGCTCTTATAGACCAGTTGGCTTCAAACTCTGTCCACCTCTGCCTACGTAGTGCTGGGATTAAAGGTGTGTGCCACCACTGCCCTGCCCTCATGTTGTTTCATATTCATGATACCACGTTACATATAGTTCACTCAAAATCTACTTCATTTTTATTTCTTGCCACCAAATATTTCCATAGTTTTATACAAGAGAATAAAGTTTGCCACATCAATACTCCCTACTGACTATAGGTTTGTTAGATACCTTTTTTTTTTTTTTACTTTATATTTCATGTTTGGTTGGATGCTAAGAATATCAAATGACAGTTGCTTATATTCCATAAATCTTCCAAAATGTAGCTGATTACCAAATCTCAGGAAAACCAAGAGGTTACCTAATGTAACACCCGATTCTGTGTTACCTGCTCGGTACAGTTCGTGGGCCACTGTACCTTACGCTAGTCAGGCAAGGGCCTGGAGATTGAAAGAACACACAAAGAGATCTGGGTCATTCGTAAGGAGATCAACCGAATGCCGTTTATTCAACCTTGGGGAAATCCTTATATACCTAGCTGTTGCACAAGGATTTCCACCCAGGCAGGTGGGAAATTACCATGCCAAAGATGGAGTCAACAATGCTCTACAGCTAATCACCAGGCGGGGCAGGGTGAGCACAGGAACAAACAGAATGCTTTAGTTAGCTGACCAGAAACTGTCCTCAAGATGCACCCCAGGAACAAGGGTAGACATGGGCCCTACAACCTAAGACTTGTTGAAGCTTGTGAAAACCAAGCAAGATCAGTCTAGGTAGAAACATCAAATTTCTGTTCAACAAGGTCTGTCTTACAGCCATATTTCATTTAGAATCCATATAACACCAACTCATGGGAATCATCTTTAAGGGTATGACAAGGCAAGGTTTTCTGCATACTGAAAAAAAGAGGCAGTTCAAGTAGAAGGTGTGTCCTGGTAGGTTATTAACATCAGTTAATGTATCTCCAGGACAATTGGCTTCTTAAGCTTTTGTTTATCAAGTCCTTCATGCCTTAAGGTTCTGCCAGCTTGGTGTGACTCCCAGTGACAGGAAGAACAGGAAGAGGGTTCCCCCAAGGAAGGACAGGAAGAGGGCTCCCACCAGGAAGGACAGGAAGAGGGCATCCCCCAGGAAGGACAGGAAGAGGGCCCCCCCACCACTGTCTCTGAGGACGAGAGTTCCCCCCAGGAAGGACAGGAAGAGGGCCCCCACCAGTGTCTCTGAGGACGAGGGTTCCCCCAGGAAGGACAGGAAGAGGGCCCCCACCAGTGTCTCTGGGGAAGCGTGTTCTCTCCATGTTTATTCTCATCTCCCCTACTCCATTTACTCTCCAGCTTCTTGACGATACTTGCCTCCATCCCTCATAGACTCGAAATGAAGCGCACACTCCTTTTATATTTTTGTGCCCTGCCAAGGCCTCCTGGCACAGAGTGGGGGGCTGATGAAACAATGTAATATGTGTTTTGTTTGACCTTGAAACTTTTAAAGGTCAAGAGACAGGGCTTGCAACTGATTCTGCATCATGCTGACACTCTTGGTCAAGAGTTCTCTTCCACTCTGAGCTTCCATCACCCAGTCTGTCCTTTCTCAATTATCCCCTCACCCCCTCCCACGTCCTTCTCTCTGCCCACCCCATGTCCTCAGCAGCTCTTACTGTATGAAGAAGCTTCTTGGGAACCCATGATCTTGTAATCCAAGTTCAAAAGACAAAACAAGGGATACAGGTCATTTGTAATGTAAAAGAACAGGACAGAATATGGGAATTAGAGGAGGAAACAGGGGTGAGGAGGGGGAAGTGGAGGAAAGGAGTGGGAGCTATGGGCCAACATTCATTTTTCTTTTAAAAATTATAATAATAATAATAATAATTTTTCTTTAGTTTCTTTTTTGTTTTTGTTTTTTGTTTGTTTGTTTTTTGAGATAGGGTTTCTCTGTAGCTTTAGAGCCTGTCCTGGAACTAGCTCTGTAGACCAAGCTGGCCTCAAACTCAGGTATCCACCTGCCTTTCCCTCCTGAGTGCTGGGATTAAAGGTGTGTACCTTTAGTTTCGCCTCTTCTTTCTTTCTTTTTTTGTTTTTTAAATTTATTTATTATGTATATAGTGTTCTGGGCACCAGATCTCATTATAGATGGGTGGTGTGTGTCATCATGTGGTTGGTGGGAATTGAGCTCAGGACCTCTGGAACAGCAGTCAGTTCTTTTAACCTCTGAGCCCTCTCTACGCCTCTTCTTTCTGTTTACTCTGTAAGGCCTATGAAGGAACACTCATAGTCACTTCCTGCTAGCACCTGACTAGCAACCACTGCAAATGAAACTTCTTGGAACAAGACTGAAAGAAACACAGGTATATGGGTAGAAATGTGAATATCTGGAAGGCAGTTCGATACATCCATATAACAAAACACTATGGTATCCCTAGGCATGGGTTTTGACCATGCTTACCAGGTATGAATTTCCTCCCATTGAACAGGTAGGTCTCCGAGGCGATTAAGAGAGTGATTTATTACCACTATGGTAATAAACAGAGCATTTGCCTCTGTTGTGCCAATAGATACATCTTGCCTTTTAGGTTAGAATTATGGCACTAGGTAAGACCATTGCTTTCTTTTCTCCTTAAGCGGTCTGCGTAGCACCACCTTGCATGATGAAATAAGAGAGTGAGCTCATTTTTGTCCTGTAGCCAAGTGCATAGTGTCTTTAGCAACAGGCCTTATCTAGTTGTGGTGATAACCAAGAGGGCCAGCTATATCCGGTGTGGTTGTGTTGCCTTTGGGGCCTCCTTGACTCAGGGAAGCATTCTGTGCACAGCACTGAAACTTTTATATAGTAAGCTAAGTCCACTGGAAGAAGCACTGGTCATGTGGGGTACCTCTATTCCAATTCCCCCTTTTAGTTTCTGTTATGTTTTTAATTAGCTTCATAAGTTTTCCTTCTGTACCCCTAGTTTAGGTTGGTCGCCCCCCACACCTCTCCTTTCCTCCACTCCCGCCATATCCAGCCCTGCTCAATTCTCTAACTCCCATTATCCTGTCCTGTTCTTGTTCTGTATCTATATTTTGTTTTTGGAACTTGGACTGTAGGACCATGGGCTTCCCAGAAGCTTCTTCATGCGTATTTCCGTTTGGTTCAACTTTCCCTTGGTCTCATTTCTTCATCTCGCCCTTTTGCCATCTGCTTGAGCCCTTCTGCTCCCAGTATTTCTCAGTAAATCAAAGAAAGTGTCCAGGAGGAAATGGCATTTTGAAACAAGGCCTAACAGCACGTAGGGATTAAGCTACGAAGGAAAGTCAGTGTCCTGGGTGAAGACAGGCCCTCTCAAATGAGGGGCCGCTATGTTACTGGACAGATTACAAGGCTAGAAGCTCCTGGAATGCTCAGAACAGCAGGAGCTGGACAGAGTCTTTCTTTGGATTTAGCCTTCATGACAACACTAGGGAGTTGAGACCTTTCTTAAATGTCCTGACCTGTGTGATCATTTTTAGTCACATGTAATTTAAATTTGGACATAGTGTCATTATTGATGAAGCCCTTTTGTGAATTCTGATGAGCTTTATGTCTTTTTTTTGTAGTTGTACTTTCTTATTACCCATAATTATTCTGACTGTATAGTTAATATTCAAGCACGTTAAATTCAGGGGATTAAGAAAGAAGCCATGAGAATCATCTTTCCTGAAAATTCAAATAGAAGTTGACAAAAATGTAATTCCTGCTAGCCTAAGAAATACATACTGTGCGGTAAAGCCCTCAGAGTAGGGGAAGTTCTAGGAGAGCCAGGATACAGAAGAGTTCCTCAGGGTTCAGCCTCACTCAGGCCCTGATTCCCGGAGTTTCTTTTATTGTTAGATAGACTTTCTTCCTGAACCAGTAAAAGAAACTGCTGGTAGTTTCAAGCTGGCATGGCCCCTCAGATTTGCCAGCCAAAAGTATCGCTGCTGTGCTGCAAGAACAGGGAAGACTACTTGAATCCTGACTCAGCCAACCATGGTGCCCACAGCTGAAAGGCTGAGTTTTGAACTCACCTGTGCTTACCTCTGCTACCCGTCTCACTCATTTTCTGCAACATGAAAAGGAGATGACTCAGAGCATGGGAAGGAGAAAAAGGATGAGCACGCAAAATAACCAACAAAGAATAAATCAGTTCAGAAAGTGCAACAACATAGAATGAGTCCAATCTGAGGGCAGTATAGAATTGCAGGCCTGGAAGACTCAACAGGACATAGAAATATATAGTAAAGGAAGGCAACAATGCAATAATAATCCACACAGTTGAGAGAATGAACATCATTTGATACTTGTTCATCTGGTGACATTATTTTCAAACAAGAAAATTTCCAGATGAATATGGAAACAGTACACAGTCTAGAACAATGATTTGATGTCAGTAGTTTACTACCCTTCAATTCAAACCTTATATCTGAGCTGAAATTGCTCAGCCAATGAGAAAGACTGGAAGCAACTGGAAAAGATTCCAAACAGCTCTACAAAGATAACTAATGGGTGGAAAATAGACATGTGAACCAAGTAAGAATGTACATGATATTCTGTAAGGTGTGTTGAAAAGATAATGTTATAAAATTGAGTGGAAAATAAATTTAGCATTGAGTATGCATTGTTCTAATTTCAGTAAAAAAAACTGCATCTGTACTCAAGAAAAAAGAATATAAAAGAAATTCAAGTTGGCATGTGAAATATTTGTATGAGAGATAGATTCTTTCTTAGGTGAAAGTGTTAAAATAATTGATTGAATTTCAGTCTTGCTGTGAGATCTGTCATCTTGTTATTGTTGTGTGTAGGGAAGATGTGTGTGCTGTACTGCTCAGAAACGAGTGATCAGTTAGAAGACTCAGGCTTCCTGGAGAGAAGCTGTATTCTATACATATCCACATATCAGAAGACAACACATAATATATTCTGAAACAGTTGCTGAGTGAATTTTGTTGATGATCACTTGTGTATATATGCAATTGTGCATTATCTGTGAATGGAATCTGTTTGGGAACTACCAGATATTTTACTTATCCTGGCATTGTCTTCATCCAGAGCAGACTCCTTGGCTGCCAACTTCCTAGCCATCGTGTTCTCAGTGAATAGAATCTAGATGTGCTTTTCATTCAAGTAAAAGACAAGGACGGTGTAATTTGTGGCTGTGATTTCCAGTTATCTGTAGTTCTTTAGTCCTTTGATTCATTACCTTCAACCGTCAGCATCCACTAAGAGTTCATTTTAGCAGTAATTGTGAAATACAAGGTTTCTAAAAGCCTTGCTATACTGAAGAGAAAGCACACAGACACTGCACCTTTATGAACACATTCAATACTGAATACAATGGGGAAGGACAGAACACGAGGAAGCTCAATAAAAACAGGGTAAAATGTCAGATATATTTTATATGTACTCATGAAACCCGTTACTTGGACATTGAATTTGGGTTAAGAAAAGAAATGCAAGACTCCTCCCCTACCCAGCTTTCTCTTCTCCATTCCTGATCTAACTTATGTGGTAAATAAACTGAAGCTCACCTACTGTTCACTGACTTTCCTAGTGCAAAATATGCTCTTTATTGTAGAAACTGGGCTACCTAAAACCTACTTAAAAGTGAAAACTGTTCTGAATCTAAGAAATTTTCAGAGGCCATATTAAAATTATTACTTCACTTGGTGAATGACATCAAGAGATGCCATTAAATGGGCATAGTGACACATACCTGTAATCTCCAAATTCTGAAGGAGACAGATTGAATTTGTTCTCTACCCAGGGCTATATGGAGAAACCTAGTGGGTGGGAGATTAATTAGACTTTTTTATCATAATACTTTAGAAACAAATAAAATATGTGGCATTAAAAACATGCTTAATTGCTTAGTATATTTATTTTCCCTAATCTTCATGTAAATTAGAAAAGTAAGACTCAAGTTAGGTCTTGATTGGGAAGTGATTTTAAGGATGAAGAAATTTAGGTGTTATGTCAAGGCCGCACACAGTTTTTAAGCTTGATACTCTTGATGGGTTTCCCTGATTTGCTTGTATTCTAAGCACTAAGTTTCTGGCACCTCTAGGCCATCTCAGAGCTCTCACTGGACCCTGCATTTGTCCGTTTGAAATCACTTGACTAGTTAATAGACGACCTTGTTTCATAAAATCTTTTATTTTAAATAGTAAATTTAAAATTGATAAGTTTCATTGTATTAATGAATTTTAATAATATCACACTATACTTGAGACATAAAATTTGTCACCTTTCCACCAGCATCCAAAATACGTTTTGTCACTTGCTGCCCTGCCAGAGCTGTCTGCTGGATACACAGGAGGAGGCAGCCCACCACCTTGTATCTCTAAACAAATCTTACATTGCTTAAGCAGTAGACATTTGGGGCTTCAGCAAATCCAGTTTCAGAAACTGTCTTTAAATATTAAAACAGAGTAATGTAATCTGAATAAAATTTCAGCATTTTAAAATACAGCAGCCTTTAAAAAATAATACTCTACACATTAGCAAACAATCTTGGTCTTGTTTCCTTTATACAGTCGTAAAATGATGTATGTCAGGGCTTTAACAAACTTGCCCTTGTGGACCATAAATGGGAGGCACCCCAGAATGTAGCATCCATGACGGTCGTCATGTGACTCAGGAAAGAAGAAAGGGCTCACTGTTGTGCTCCAATTCTTTATTGAGGTCCCTAAAATTTGATTTCTAGACTTTTTTTTCTTTTCTAAAGAGAACAAACAAACTATAGTTTGAGTAACTGGAAATCTCAAGCATTTTTCTCAGTGTTTGCTCCACAGCAGTCTGAGCCTTGTATAGTTGCTTTCTTCACAGTAGAGTGTGTATGTGCAGCTTCCTGGTCACCATCTGGGGAAGGCATATGTAGTTCCTGTGAGGCTTCCATTGCTTCTGCGGTGTCTTCAGTGCCTGGGACACTCTCTTCCATCTCTCTATTCCTTCGGTGAAGCTTGCCCCTGTGTTTCCTGTTCGAGTTCCTACAATTTTCATTTCCAGTTTTCTTTCAGTTTGGGTTTTCTTTATTGATTCTGTTTCCACTTGCAAGTCTTGAACTGCTTTCATCTTATTCCACAGTTTGCTTGTGTTTTCATGGATTTAAGGGATTTATTCATTTCCTCTGACCTTCAGGCATATTCATAAAAGCTATTTTGAAGTCCTTGTCTTGTACGTCAGCTATTTCGCGTTTCTCAGGGCCTGCTGTCGTAAGGTTGCTCAACTTCAGTGGAGACATGTTGTCCTGACTGCAATAATTGTGTTTTAATGCTGACATCTAGGTTTCCAAGTTTGGGATGATTGTAATTCTAGGTATTCTCAGAGTAAACAGTCTCTTTCCTTTCAAGTAACTTCATGGCTAAAGGTGAGATCTTGTGCCCCATCCACACGGGGGTTTGGTCTGTTGGGCTCACACAGACTTTGTACATGCTGTTGCAATGTCAAGTTAATATGTGCAGCTGCCCCACTGTGTTCATTGTCACTGCTCCTGCTCAACGGAATGCTTGAAGTTTTAGCTACAGTGAAGAGACAAATGAAGAAGATAGGACTAGAAAAGGAAGAAGTCAAAGTATATATCCACAGATGGTGTGATTCTATTCAGAAAAGATGTAAAGCACCCACCAGACAACCCCTATATCTGATCAACACATTCAGGAAATCAGCAGGGTATAAAAGTACTACACAAAATCAGTAGCTTTCATACATAGAAATGGCAAACACACTGAGAGAGAAATCAAGGAAACAGTCCTATTTAGGATTCCAAAATGTATTTTGAAATAAATCCAATCAAGGAAGTGAAAGACATGTACAATGAAAACCTTTAAGACTCTGGAGACAGAAACTGAAGAATATAGAGAGCGGTCCTTTCTCATGGATCAGCAGGATTGGGTGTGAAAATGGTGTCCTTTCCTATGTGGAGATGCAGTGCCTGTGGCAGTGAGAGGAGGGACTGAGTCAGACCTGCCGTTCAGGCCTTGAGCAGCTCTTTCACCTCTGTGTCCTGGTTTCCTCCACTTGAGAAGCAGAGATGCTGATGTTCATATTTCCCTCTCCAGATTATTCTGGATTTAACATTCCAGGTAGCTCTGGAGTGCTTAGCATGCTTGGATATTTCTGTAAAGTTTCGTATCTCAAAGCCTCTGTACTTGCTGTCCCTTCTCTCTGGAATGTTCTTTCCTTCTTTTTTCTTCTTGAAAACTTCTTTTTTCATACAGTATTTTCTCTTCATTCTTTTCTACTCTACCAAGTCCTGCCAGACCCTCTCTGCCTCTCCACTCTCTCAACTCTGAATCTCTCTTTCTCTCTATTTAAAAAACAAACAAAAGAAGAAACTCACATCAAAAACTTCTCACAAAACAGAAACCAAATATAAAAGCAAAGAAAAAAAAAACAAAAAAAAATTCCTGAACAAAGCAAGATGAGACCAATCATCTACAAAACACCGTTGAGTACGCTTTGTGTCAGCATCTACTCCTGGACCTAGGGCCTACCTTGAAGTGTGTCTTCCACACCCCATGAGACTCTACTGGAGAAAACTAAGTTTTCCTATACAAGTGAATATCAGTTATGGACCTCCCTAGCTCAGTAGCTGTCATATTCTCATGACAAAGTCCCTGCAAATGTTGCTCCTCCTACAGTTCTTCACTGGTCATCAGTTTCACTCTAGAGCCCCTTTGCTGTTTTTTAAGATGATGCTTTAGCTGCTACTCAATATCACATGTTAACTTCATTCTGTGCTCTACCTCTCCTCTCCGGATGTACACTCAGAGAGCTCTTTTACATAGGGTTGTGTCTCTAGACTCAAAGAAGTGCCAGGGATCTAAATAGAAGACACTGAAGAAACTGTTACAGGTGTGTGTGTGTGTGTGTGTGTGTGTGTGTGTGTGTGTGTACAGTCATGTATTTCCACAGCTACCTGAATATTTCTGTGAAAACTCCTCAGAGCACAAAATAATCACGATTTCCCCACTCCATACTAGATGCTACTTTTAGGGTCTGTCGCTAATGATTGAGGGACACTAAAGACACTAACGCTCATAAGAACACCGGTGAGCGATGCTTAGCAAACCTTGCCTGACAGTTGTCAATGACAGCTGCGTTTCCAATACAAATAAAGCTAAACACATACTTAAAACAGAAAGATAAAATGGTATAGTTTTTAAATTTCTTCCAACAAAAACAAGACAATGGCCTCTATTTCTGGTAAAGAACAGCATTTTGAAGTTGCAGTCACTTGGTAGGTGCCTAAAGGGGCATATTTCAGATAAGAAAAGACGGTCTCAGTTTCAGTTTTGCATCATTCAACAGCGAATTGTGAGAACTATTGGAACATACCTGAGGGTAGGAGTAGACAGAGGCTCTTTAATCTACACAGTGATGTCAAAACATCAAAAACATGAAGGTACTCTAATCCACACCAGAATTACAAGGGCTTTGATATTGTTATTTCTGTATATTTTTTGTAAATAAAACCTAAATTGACTTTGCCTTTTAAAATTTCATTAAAACACAGCTTGCCAGTTCTTTCAAGATAAAAGAACAAATACGTCTTGAGTCATTATCATTCACCAATAGGCTTTGCAGGGAGCAGAACAGAAAAACACTAAAGCTGGAATCTTATTTTCAAAAAACTTTATGAGGAAAAAAAAACTACAAAAATGATGAGAGATGAAAGCACACACTTAGTTCTTCAGCTTCTGCAGAAATCCCAATGCAAGGGAGGTCAGCGTGAGTGGCTGCAGCCAGGGAGTCAGAGGAGACGAGACTGGGACGTTGTGGGCAAGCACTTAGGAACAAAAACAGCATACTAGGTAGCTGGGGAAAATGGGACAGTCAAGCCAAGGAGTGCAGCCCAAGTCCAGTGTGGGCAAAGCAGCTCCATCAAAAGCCAGAGCCAGGGCTTTCAACAAGGATTGTCCAACGGCCAGGGTGTATTTTGCCTGCCTCTTGCCATCTTACAAATATAAGAACTCCTTCTTACAGCTGTGTTTTCAGGCTTTCCATGAATAGTGGACATGCATATTAGCCGGCTGCTAGATATTTATCTTAAAAGAATACAGTGTTTTACAAGATGATAGGTCATGTTTGGTTGGTATCCCTGGGAGGCCTGCCATTCACTGCAGGAAAAAGGAGGAGTGGATCTGGGAGAGAGGGGATGTGGAGGGAGAATAGGAGGGAGAGGAAACTGAGGTCAGGATGTAACATGTGAGAGAAGAATAAGTTAAAAAATATATTTTAAAGAAAATGCAATATTTATATGCTCATATTTAGTGAGTAATCTTTTGACCAAAAATTAAAGAAATTCTCTCTTTCTCTCCCTCATACTCTATGGTGTCCCTTAAGGAAGCAGCAAGGATCTCCTGGAACCCTCAGAAAAGTAGCTGCAGCACAGATGCATCTGAGACCAAATTCTTTCATAAAAGTCAGTGGGGAATAAAAAGCCTATCTTAGACATGAGAGGTCAGCGATCAGGATTGGGACTTGGGTTTCCATACTTGAAATAGTATAAACAATTTCCACAGCCAATGGTACCTTTGTCCTTAAAAAATTAACTTTCCTTCAGCTATCTAGAAAGGTAGAAAAGATGTGGGAAGGTGCTTGGTAGACCTGGAGAAACTGTATGCGTGCCCTTTGAGACAGGGAGTCCCCACTGGCTTCTTACATGAAGCTGATGGTCAATGCCTTTGACATGCATTCAGCTGGTAGCCAGGGCAGTCAATGCTGAATAACAAGAGTAATGATCCAGGTCTTTCTATTTTTAAATCTCAATAGTATGTCTGATTGATGAAGTCTAATCATAAAGCAATACTACTGTATTATTCCAACTTCATTCTCTTAAGTTACAGTATTTTTATTAATTCTTTGAAAATTGTATACAAGGTGATCGTACTGACTTTCTGCCAAATCTCTTTCTTTATAATAGGTCCAATAGAAGTCTTTGCTTCTAAATAAAATACAGAAAAGCCTCTTCACACTGCTAAATATTCTTAGCAGTTGCTACCTTAGCCCATCTCAGTGACTTGTAAGTCTTGTCCAGCAGGATTGTCAGAGCTGTTTCTATTTCGCTGCAATGACTCTTTCTCCCATGGCTCGTACTCAGCAGGTATGAGCTTGTGCATTTGCGCCATTTTCTGTTCTCTCTCTTTAGCTCTGTTAACTAATCCTTATCTCTGGCTCTCCAGGGTCAGAACACAAGGAGGAAGAATAGGAAAAGCAGACAGGAAAACGCTGGCATATTTATTTCATTGGTACAGTCATAAGTTGGAATTATCTTCTAGAGAGTTCCTTTATATTTGTAGTCTCCAGCAAGTCAGTAATATCCAAGCTTTCTCTGCTACAACCTTCCGACCTTCTAGAAGGTTCTTTTGGGAACAGCTAGAATCATTTCATGCCAGCTCTCTCTTGCACAATGCACCACAAACATGTTTGTGCGACTTTGTTCCAGTAAACTTTTAAAGTGTAGGTTTACTCAACCCAGCGACCTTCTCCTGCTTGCTGCAAGAGCAGCCTGCCAAACTGCCAGGGTGAATGTCGCTAGGAAGAGTCAGCATCAGACTTCATTTTGTCCCTGACTCCAGGGGTTGACAGAGTCTCTAGCACCTTGCCTTCCCCCTTCTCTTCTCCCTCCTTCTACCCCTCCCCTCTTCTCTTTCTCCCCTCTTATTCCTTACCCCTACTTCTGTCTCCTCCCTCCTTCCTCTTCCCCTCCCCCTTTCCCTTTCCCTTTTTCTTCTCTCCCAATCCCTACTCTCTCTCCCTTCCCTCTTCCTCCTGTCCCTACCTTTCCCCTCTCCTTTCTCCCCTCTCTCTACTCTCCCTCGCCTCTTCCTTGCCTCTCCCTATAGGAAAATGAGATAAATTACTAAAACTCTCTTCTCTCTAGTCTTTGGTTCTCCCTCTCTCTGACTGTCCTGTGCATCCATTCTCTTTAAAGACATGTAACTTCTCAGCTTTCTGAATATGTTAGTGTCCCTGAATCAAATCCTTGATATACATGCCTTGGGCTCATCAGCAACAAACAACAAACTTCTGTATAGAATAGTATAAATCAGCAAAAATGTCTAAAGACTTTAGAAAAATTCAAGATGAGCAGTGGTTTCACACGCCTTTAATTCCAGCACTCGGGAGGCAGAGGCAGGCAAATCTCTGTGAGTTCGAGGCCAGCCTGGCCTGGTCTACAAGAGCTAGTTCCAGGATAGGTGCCAAAGCACCAGAGAAACCCTGCCTTGGGGAAAATAAGTAAATAAATAAATAGTAAAAAAAAAAAAAAAAAAAAAAAAAAAAAGTCTTTTAAAAAATTCTTGGGAAAATAGCAAGTTTTTTTTTTTCCCTTAACAAAATGTATACATGAGCAGAACTAGTTTATCCTTATGAACCTTAGTGGTAAGCATAACTAAATCATCCTCAATTTTCGCCAACTTAGTTGTTCTTGATAATGGGGTCTTCTCCTTTACCAGCACTGTGGGGCATTTTTGGTAAGAGACTGTAGGAAGTATATTAGTTTGGAGGAACTCATAGCTGACCTTTAAAAGTTTCTGTAAAAGTTGTTTGTTTTCTGAGTACTTGTAAAATAATTGAGATGGAATCCTAACTATAGAGCCTAGAGGCATTTAGAGGACATCAAAAGTCCTAAACTGTCTTTCTGAGATGATGGTGAGGCTGGTTGGGACTCCTCTGCTGTTAGAGCATTGATGTGTGGGCCTTTCAGTTTGCTTCCAGCTCATGCATGGCACAGTGTGTCCCGAGGGTCCCTCTGAATTCACACCTCTGCTTATCATGTCTAATGGAGAAGTCATAAAAGTCTATGCTGAGTGGACTTTTTCTCGCTTAGGACCCCATCAAATTAGTCCAGCATTAAAAATATGTCCTATTTTCAAACTTTCCACAAGTGGACTACTTAGAGTAAGCTAGCCCGTTTGAGGTAAGTTAATCAACCAGTGAATTAAATGCATGTATGTTACATTTAATGGTCATATATAAATGTTCACACATATTATCATTATCATTCAGGGTGGCTATGAATAGCTTCTGCTTTGGCAAATTCTGAGATTAGAAGATAGTTATAATGAAATCAAATGGACTAAGATTGGAAAGATGTCAACCTCAGGCAGATATAAAGCTCAAGTCTCTGCTGTTTCCTAATTATTTTTAAGGGAATTTTTGTTTTGATTTGTTTTTTGGGACAGGTTGGGTAAGCCCTGGCTGTCCTGAAATTTGCTTTGTAGACTTGGCCTGACTCTGCCTCCTGAGTGTTGGGTTTAAAGGTGTGTACCACAACTGCTCTGCAGAATGGAAAGATTTTTAAGGGAAATGGACAAACTGGACATCAGAACAACAATATAACATATAGTAAGATCTTAAAGGCCATCATAAAACGCTACTGACACCAGATGCCAATCACACCTGCTCCTCTGACAGCTTCTGCTCCAGTGCAGGAGTGACTCACAGCAATGGAAACCCTAAAACAGATAGTATTGAAAAATAAGTGTCACGTTTCTTTACAGCATCTAGCATTAAGATATAGGGTTTTTACTGTCTGTGTCTTGTTTTTAAAAACTTATGCCAAATTCTAGTTGTAGTTTAAGAGGAATCTCTAGTTTTTAAGAAGAGATAAAGATCTAAGTCTGGAATGCACCCCCCTGAACTGGTGTGTCACTGGGTTTTTCCAGTGCTTTCTTAGGCTGGTCAGTCTGATTCATCAGTGGTTAATAAAGACAGTAGAGGTGAGGGGCAGTGAGTCTGCTTCCGGCTCTGCATCCTGAGCTCTTCACTCAGTTTTGATCTACATTTTGTATCTTGTCTTGTCATCACTGGTTGAAGGGTCCTGGAAGAAAGTTGGCTAAGTAACCGCTTCCTTCCTGATATAGCTGTGATCACAACGTTGCTGGGTGCCTTTGAAATCCTCGTATGACAGCTGTCGGGCTTTCCTCCATGATTATCTTTCTTTATACAGACTGCATTCGGAATGTTACAGAGCCATGCGCCTTTCGCTCTAGGTCCTCTTTCTAAAATTAGGAGATTACAGTCCTTTCTTTTGACAAATCTTGAATAAATTTTAATTCTGTGTGTTTATTAGTTTTGGCCTCTGCCTCCAATCTCGGTATACACATACACAAATCGTTGGCCTTGAAAGTTTTATGGTCCCAGAGGAACAAAAATTAATCATAATTATATTATCTTCCTGAAAATCTTCAGCCCTGCTTCCCTTTTAAAGTGTGCACCACAGATGATTCCTGAACCAACAGGAAATAAAGCTGATTTTTTTTTTTACTGTTATGCTTTCTTTGTCATTGTCCGGGAATGGAATAGGGCTCTCAAGACTGTCTCACCCATTTTCATATGGGTTGTTAAAGGAACAGGTGTTCTCAATTCTACTTTATTCTTTATTTAACAAATTTGATATCACCATCTACCTCTCTATACACAGTAGTCTCCTCATTCTTTTTAGTTGTTGTTTGCTTATTTGTTTGTTTTTGAAACAGGGTTTCTCTGTAGCTTTGGTGCCTGTCCTGGAACTAGCTCTTGTAGACCAGGCTGGCCTCGAACTCACAGAGATCTGCCTGCCTCTGCCTCCCGAGTGCTGGAATTAAAGGAGTGTGCCACCACTGCCAGGCTGGCTCCTCATTCTTTTCGTTGTTACCACAGTACTTCAGGTAGCTTTGTTACCATGCCTAACACACTGCACACCAATGCTGATCCTTTCTAGGCCATGAAACCTAGCTTACCTGGCTCTATTCATATGGAAAAATGGCTATTAGAATGCTTATGAATGTTGTTTACTAAGTTAACAAACATCTAAACAGTAGCCATGTGTCAGAACTCCATGTTACACAGTAGGAGATTAAGAACATTGCCAATTACATCTCACAGTAATGACGATTCTCTCATATTATGCCCAATTGAGGAGGAGTGGATTTGGGGCTTTCCCCAAATTTGAGGCTGGAGGGTGGGAGGGGTGGAGGCAGGAGAAACTGTGATCAGTATGTAAGGTATNTTTTAAAAATATATATTTTATATATATATATATATATTTATTTAACTAGAAATAGCATTTTAAAAAGAAAAGACCTGCATGTCACAGTTGGGAGAAGGGACGGCTCAGGTGAGCACCCGGAGATGAATGTGAGATGCATTTGGCATTTTCAGCACCCCACTTCTGGCTCCATGTTAGTTTGTTTTTCTTTGCTTCATTTTTCCCATATTAAACGTACTTTATATATTGGGTGTATATCTTTGTAAACATCTTGAGGAGCCTTACACGTTTATATAATAATATTATATAATAATATAATAATAAAGAAACCTAAGGAAGATTTAGTACTCTTTGCTGAAGAGGGAAGTAAAGGAAGAAAATATCACAAAGATGTAGTTGCTGTTGCTCAGATATTGAAATAACATGAAAGGAAATAATCTTTGTCTAGTTGAGCTACTAAGGCAAAAAATATAGACAGGATTGCTTAAGCAGCAAGCATTTATTTCTCATACTTTTAGAGGTTAGGAATTCCAAAATCAGAGCATCTGCAGGTTAACTGTCTGGTAAAGGCACACTTTCTAGTCTCTATAGCAGTGGTCTCAGCCTTCCTGATGCTGTGACTCTTAAATACAGTTCTTCATGTAGCTATGACTCCAACCATACAGTTATTTTCATTGCTCCTTCGTAACTGTAATTTTGCTACTGTTATGAATTGTTATGTAATTTCCTGTGTTTTCCAATGATCTTATGTGACCCCTGTGAATGAAAGGGTTGAGAACCACTGCTCTAGACAGCTGTTTTATTACTGTAACATGGTAAAAATAGCAAAGAAACTCTCTGGGGTTGCTTTTATAGGAACACATTATTCATTCATGACTTATAAAGATCCTACCTTCAAGTACCTTGGCATTATTGGAAGGCCACTGAGATTTCATGTGTTGCCATACAGTTTCACCTAGTAGTGCAGTGGCATTTCATCTGTATTTTAATAAATAAAGCTTGCCTAAAGATCAGAGAGTAAAAAGCCCCAATGACCAGCCTTACAGACCAGGCAGTGGTAGCACACACCTGTAAACAGAGACTGGGCATTTGTTTCCCAGCCACCCAGATCTGAATAATCACACAGAAACTATATTAGTTACAATACTGCTTGGCCAATGATTCAGGCATATTTCTAAATAGCTCTTACATCTTAAACTAACCCATTTCTATTAATCTGTGCATTACCATGAAGTTGTAGCCTATTGCTAAGGTTCCTGCATCCTTCCCCTTCAGCAGCTATATAGCATTTCCTGACTCTGCCTTCTCTCTCTCTCTCTCTCTCTCTCTCTCTCTCTCTCTCTCTCTCTGTCTCTGTCTCTGTCTCTATTTCTATCTCTGTTCAGATTTCCCTCCCAGCTTTACTCTTCTCAGCCACTGGCCAAAACAGCTTTATTCATCAACCAATAAAAGGAACACATATACAGAAGGACATCCCACATTATACACCTTTAATCCATATTAGGTAATCACACTAGTTGTCATAGAAACTGAGTGATACAAGTCTTCAATCCCAGCCCTAGAGATGATTATAAAATGGGAGGAGACAGCTCTCATTCTCAGTCTCATTCTGAGATTTCTGGAGGCAGGATTACCATTTTAGACTGAGGTCGAGGTAAGAGACAGTAGCTGGCTGTTTTGCTTCTCTGACCTTCAGGTTGAATCTCAGTTTCTCTGAGTTTTTATTAATTGTGCTTCATAGTGGCCAGCATAAACACACCTGACCTGGGCAATAGTGGTGCATGCTTTTAACCCAGCACTCAAGAGACAGAGTCAGGCAGACTTCTGAGTTCAAGGCCAGCCTGGTCTACAAAGTGGTTTCCAAGACAGCACAGGGTATACAGAGAAACACTGCCTCAAAACAAATTGTAAAAACTGCAATGAACCCACTTGACCTATAAACTAATTGGTAGCTAAATACCAAACATCAATCAATGAAAAATAAAAAGGGATTATAAATTTGAAAGAAAGTTGAGAGAAGTATATTGGAGGGTGTGGTGGCTGAATAGGTATGGCCCCCATAGACTCATGTGTTTGAATGCTTGGCCCATAGGAAGTGGCACTAGTAGGAGGTGTGGCCTTGTTGGAGGAAGTATGTTACTGTGTGTTTTGAGTACTCATCTATGTTCAAACCATGCCCAGTGTTGCAGTTTACTTCCTGTTGTCTGCAGATCAAGGTGTAGGACTTTCAGCTCTTTCTCCAACACCACGTCTTCCTGCACATTGCCATGTTCTGCCGTGATGATAACAGACTAAACCTCTAAAACTATAAACTAGCCCAAATTAACTATTTTTCTTTGTAAGAGTTGCCATGGTCATGGTGTATTCCATAGCAATGGAAACCTAACTAAAACAGGGTTTGGAGGGAGGAAAGGGAAGAGGAAATGGTATAATTACAATCCCCCAAACAGAAGAAATAATAAAAATTAATCAGCATCTTACCTTAGGAATTAATCTAGGCAGTTTTGGAGGTCAGTGGTAGAATCAAGCAGAGATGAGGGCTGCTGAGAAGCCAAGGACATTGCCACTGGGTTTTGATCCTACTTCATGTTCTGGCTTTGTGGGAGCCTAGCCAGTTTGGATGTCCACCTTCCTAGACCAGGATGGAGCGGGGAGGACTTTGGACTTTCCACAGGGCAGGGAACCCTGACTGCCCCTCAGACTGGAGAGGGAGGGGGAGAGGAGTGGGGGGAGGGGAGAGGAGAGGGGGGAGGGGGGGAAAGGGAGACGGGGAGGGAAATGGGAGCCGGGGAGGAGGCGGAAAAAATTATTTTTTTCAATAAAAAATTATATTTAAAAAAAATTTCAATTACATTTAAAATTTTTATTTTCAATTACCACATAGAGCTCATATTTGAGACATTGCTAAAGCTCGAAGGCACATGTGGCCTGTCCTTAGAAATGGTATTGGACGCCAGGTGCCAAGTCAGAGGTGGTGATGACTGGGAACATCTAGCAAACTTGCAGGTTAAAAACAATATTAACTAAACATTTGGGTGCCATGTCCAATGGAATGTGAGTGCAATTGTGTTCTGGTTTCTGGATATGAGCAGATATGGCAAGGTAGTTAAGTCTCACGTGTCTGTATTGTTGTTAGTTAATGTCTGTCTTGTCCTTTCTATGTGGTAGGCACTGTGATAAGCACTTCATTCTGTGTATGTTTATTTCATGTTTACTCGGTGGTCCTTTATTAAACATGTCCCAGCATGCTGTAGCTTCAGGTGACCCTTCAGGTCTTTGAGACGTTCATGTAATGTGTTTTGATCCCCCTCCTTCCCTTCCCACCCAACTTTGTGTCTTTTTTCCTGCCCCATCAAGGCCAACTTGTGCTGTTCAAATATTCTTGGACGTGAGGCCTTCCACAGGGGTGTGGTTGATTTTCCAGGGGATACACTCTCAGAGAACACTGACCCCTCTCCTCCCAGCAGCCAACAGTTGCCAACGGCTCTGTGAATAGGTGCGGAACTTTACGCCCAGCTTCCCTCTTCATGCTTGGGTTTGGTCTGACTTGAACTTACACAGGTCTAGTGACGTCATGTCACCCTATGAGAGTCCGGAAGACACTGCTTCCTTGTGGTCACCTACTGCCTCTGGCTCTAACATTCCTTCCTCTCTGAGTGTTTCAATTGATCCTCCCAACAAATTTGCAGAAAAAGTTCATGTTACCCAGGCAAAGCTCAGAGGCTCAGAAAGATAGCTTCACTCACTCTGACTCTAGGGCTGCTGAACAGTAGGCTGGGCCTGAAGGCGGACCTGTCTACAGCACAGCTCACATTCTAAGGCTGCTTTCTTTCTAACTATTGTTTTGTAAATCGTTGTGTTTTTCTGTCTTTAATTCAGAATGCCTAAAACAGTGTGAGCTGGGGTGTATTTCTAATCATATGCAAAAGCAGGTAGGTTAGCCTGTGTTAGGAAGAGAAGGCATTAGAATCCTCAAACAACAATGGTTAGACCCAGAGGACAGCAGTTTTCCAGGCCCCTTGGCATGCACAGCCGGGTGATGAGTCAGGAAGGGCCGCCCTGACACTGGGGAGATCTAATATTCAGAAAGTGCATGGTGTCCTCCCTAATGGCAGAGGTGTGAGATTGAGGAGTTGGCCTTGTGTGAGAACTTCAGCAAATACTATTTAATTAATATTGGATCATGATACATTCTTTAAAGAGAAGAAATTAAGAAAGTCCATGAAGAAGCAGCCTCTGATTTACAGTCAACTTTCAACCAAGTGTTCTTCTGTCCATGTCCATGAGGCCGCTTAGCAGTCGGTGTTCCCCTGATGTTCCCATCTCATTTCACTGCCCCAAGATCCTGTTGTTGAAACTGCAGGGCATGGAAATAACAGGAATATCCTGTTGACAAAACAAATTTTGTATGATAAAATATTGTTTGACCAAGGTCAATTTGGGGGTGGTGGCAGCCTCAGTGGGACAGGTTTCTGGGTGGCAGAATGTCTGTTTGTAGTCACTGTCCCTTCTGTGTGCCTTCGTCACATCTCTCACCAAATAAAATGCATAGCTTTATGTGAGGTTTATAGTTTTCAAATCTATAGTGTGTCAGTAGAACCCGTTTCATGGGAGAAGCCAGCATGATCTCAGCTAGGTCATTAGAACTGAGGATCAACCTTGGAGGCACCTTGTTGAGTGTTTTATTGTGTGATTTATTACATCTGATAGCCTTGGGGATTCGCATGCAGAGTAAAATAAAGCCTGCACAGCACTGTCTTTAAAGGGGTTTAGATTCGCAGTGGAGAAGTCTCTCTTTCACGCTTTCACCATGGAGACTGACTTGTTCTCCAGAACTCCAATACACCTCTGGCTGGGAGTTTAGAAGTCAGGTACTGGGGCAGGATCTCTGGAACCTTTTCTTTGTTTCTGGAATTGTTATTTAATTACAACATTTGTCCCTTACCTTCCCCTCTTCTAAACCTTCATAAACCTCCAAGCTCTCCTTTGAATTGATGGAGTCTCTTCTTGTTAGCTGCCCTTGCACACATATATGAATTTGTGTATGCCACCCTGGCCAGTCAGTGTCGTGGTGCTTGTGTGCGTGTTTTCAGAGATGACTGGTTGACACTAGACACCTAGCCGGTGTGACCCTCTCAGGGATGGACACCTCTCCCATTCTTAGGCTTATTAAGTTGTGTGAGATACTTTGTATAGGGTTGAGGCCTCAGGAGTCTTTCCCAGTGTAATCCTTGCTCAACTCAGGTTTGGGTGAAAATGTTGGTAGATTCTGCAGGCATAGTTTCTGATGTTAGAAGGAGATGCAAACTATGAGCTCTTATAATCTTTCTGCGCACTCTTCCAAAATGTTTGCTGATCCTTGGGCACTGGGAGTGTTTTGTAGACGCCTCCATTAGGGTTGGGCTCCACACTGTTTTGATTGGTTGTGGTTTTCTGCATTACAAAGGGAAGTGTCCTTGATGAGGGGTGAAGACTAAAGTCATCTATGGGTGTATTTGTTACTCTTGAAGCCAAAGTAAAGCCTGTTCTAAGAGTCTGTTATTAGTTTTTTCCTAAAAGAAGGGCGTGCTGTATTGTTTGGAGTGGGGAGCTCAGGGCGACTGGAGCCTCCAGTGCTGGCCTGCTGACAATATCATGAAATACCTAACAGTAAGCCCCTCAAAAGATACTCTTTGTCCTGTTTGGAGGCTTTGGGCTAGAGGGTTGCAGGGCGGGAAGGGGCTAGGGGCACCAGCTAGAAAAGCCTGTGACTGAGAGCTGAGCCCACTGCTGCTGATGGTCCCGGGCCAGCAGCACGGTCAGTGTGTGGTGTGATCATGGCATGTTGGCCTTGCTCCTTTCAATGTTCCATGAACTGAGCCCTCTGCTGCTGATGGCCAGGGAGCATAGTCAGTGTGTTGGTGTGACATGGGGTGTTGGCCTTGCTCCTTTCAGTTTCCATAACTGCCCTCGCTCTTCAAATTAGAAGCAGGACTCAAAGTGGCCTTTGCAGAAACATGTGAGTCATACGGAAAGCAGCAGAGGGCAAACACCACCCCCCATCGCTACAGAGGTGTTCTGGCTCCAGACAGATGGTTCACTTCGCATGAGTCAGCCCTGTGCAGCAGAATCTGATGGTGGCTGGATCTAAGGAATCCAAGAGTGGAAGTGTGAAGCTGTGAAGGGCTTCAGGTTTCAGGTTCTGTTTCAGGAAGTCTTCCTTGATCAGCTCAAACACCATTTTCCTGGCAAATTCGTAGATTTCCACTTGCCCTGATACACAAGCAAATGCAAGAGATAGTCACATTCCCTTCAACAAGGTTATCCATCTTTTCAACAATGCTTAATTCTAAGGACATTGCATCTCAGTCAGGGGTGCTAATAAAGACCATGTTTAGATTTTACAGAGGGCCTCTGGTGTTGATTCAGTCAGTCTGAATCACTACATGCCTATCTTCATTTTATATTTTAGGAAACTGAGGTATGGAAGACTACCAGCCCATCACAGAGTTGATAGGAGGTCCAAGACTATTCCATAGAGCTGGCTTCCAAAGCCTTCATATCAATCATTATTTTCCTGTAAGCAGAAATTTCTCAGTCAGCCAGTGGGCTGGTTTCCTTTGTGTTGCTGTAACCAAACACCTACCAAAATGATTTTCCTGAAGAAAAGTTTTGTTTGGCACCATGACTGGTTCCTGCGAGTCCCAGCCCACAATTGCTAATAAGGCCATGCAGAATGACTTGGTGCACGGTGTCAGAAATCATGAAGCAGGAGACCATGGTGGACACCCCTCTTCTATGCACAAATCCAGCTGAGAACACTGACACAACCCAGAAGCCCCGGAATCCACTGACTGGCCCTGGGGGTCATCCTAATAACCCCCAGAAAGCACTTCCAGCTGGGATTAGTATTCCAACACAGTGGCAGGTGGGGGCACCTCATACTCTTACCAGCACTGAGTAGATGCTTCTGTCGGCTCCAGGCTGCACCCTCTGCAGCAAGATCGTTTTTTCTATAGTTAAAGAGAAGGGAGATTGCTTGGCACCTGTCTATACGGTGTCTGATTGAAGCTGTGCACCTTGGGACTTTTACATGTTGCTTCTTTTCTGTGTGATTTGGTCTCTTTGGTACCCAGGCTTTAGAGAACAGAAGATGGGTTAACACCAGGCTGTTCCCAGAATGTGGACAAACATCAGTCTTCTGTTTCACTTTCGCTTTTGCTTTCTGAAATAAATCCATGACATCTGCTCAGATTTCCCCTCGGTTTTCTGAGCCATACTTTAACCTATTTGACATTTCTTAGCTATTCCTCAAATACTGGAAGAGTATCTTAGCATTTCATAGTACTTTCTTACTGCTAAGATACAGTTTTTGATCCCAGATCAAATGATCTAGGTGGTGGTTGTGGGAAAGCTGTGTATCCACATAGTGAAGAGTGAACCTGATCCCTGATCTCGTATGATTGAGGAAAATCAACTCAAATTGCAATAAGTCTTCAATAAAAACCCAAAACCACAAAACTGCTTCAAGGAAAGCTGAAGAGCCCCCACAGAGCACAGTGAAAAGACACCCTACTCAATGGAAGGAAACCATTCAGAGTTATTCATCTGACAAAGATTAATAGCCAGAATATGTGATGGCTTATGCATGGCCAAAAATCGTCATCTGGTTTTAAAATTATATTTTTAAAAACTTAACTAGGCATTTCTAAAAGAAGACATAAGAAAACAGATGTGCAGAGGGCCAGTGTGTGTTTGAAAAGCTATCCGTCATCAGCAATGGCCACGAGAAAACCAGAACCATATTGACATATTGTGTAGCTCCATTAGCAACTGTTACAGAAAGGACAAGAAACAATAAATGCTGGCAACACTTGGACAGGAAGAAAACCCTATGCACTACTAGCAGTGGAGCCAATAGTACAGATATTGTAGAAATAAATATGGAGATTTCTCCAAACCTAAATCTAGAATGCCATATGACCTGGCCACCTCACTACTCACTACATATTCCAAGAAAATGAAATTAGTATATGGAAGAGACAGCTTCACCCCTATATTTATTGTGGCACTATTCACAGTAGCGAAATTTTAGAATCATCCTAAATGTTCAACAGTACATGAGTAGATAAGGAATATAGAACATTGTGAGTTTATTTAAAGGGATGAAATCCCATCATTTCAACAGTGTGGTAGGACGTAGACACTATATTAAGAAATGTAAGCAAAGAACATGGGAAGAAACAGCCTATAACAGCCTCATGTGGGAAAGCTAAAGCAGTGGAGGTTTTCGAGGAGTAGAATCCTAGTGACTATCTCCTGTGAGTGAAGACCTCAGGGAATTGGAAATGTGACTTGTCAGTAGATGTGAACACCCAGGCTCAGGAAAGGGGCAGCTTCTGGGGTTCTGTGGTGCGGTTTGACAAATACAGAGCCTCCGTGTGGTAGAGATTTCAAAATAGCCGGAAGAGGATTTTGAGTGCCTCCCATGAAGAAACGATAAGTGTAAACAGTAAGTAGCTTCTTGTTATGCTTAAGAAATACCTGAGAAGGCTACTTAAGAAGGAGAATTTACTTGACAACTTCTTCTGGAGGTTCCGTGTCCTCACAGCATAGTGAGGGCTCTGAGGTACGGACCATGGCAGAGAGCCACAGTGGGAAGAAAGGCAGGAGAAAGAGAGAACCCGGTGGACTTGCTCCTCTTATCCTCAGTCCAGAACTCAAAAGGCAACATATTAACCAGATCATATCCCCAGTGACGTGTAGGACTTCCCATACCTCTTGTAACCATAAACCCTGAAAACCAAGACTCCAATCAAGTCTAAGCTCTGGGAGGCATTCAAGCCAAACAGAGGGAACTGTAATGTGGTGTAATGTAATATAATGGCTACAGAAATGACTCTCACTCGATCCTTGTGCAGTGCATATGCATGCTGAAATACGTATTTGTGCCACTAATACCAGAGGCCTTTTAAAATTCATAGTACAGAGTTTGAAGTAAATTTCATCAGGGCTGACTTAACTACCTCATTACCACCCTTAAAATGGGTGAGTAAGTGTTCTATATACTATACCAATCCTGTGTGGAATGCAGTGGAAGTAAGCAGAGAAGTTTAGAGGACCAGTCTCCCAGATACTGTAATGTGCTTACTATTCTATGAAATATACCGATTAATTAATACCTGAGTTATCCTTCTACAAAAGGATTCCTCCCTCTGAGAAGTCAACACTTCACTCTGGATTGCCTCCTCCTCAAACATATACATTTTGGGTGGCACACATGAACTCTTGGAAGTACAGATTACATACCCTCCTTTCTCAGCTTTTCAGGGGTGAGAAATAAAGTATACACAAGAATCTTACAAGCGTATTGGATAGAGATCACTTCAATGCCTGTAAACTTTTTTCTTAGAAAAAGAAAGTAACATTTTTGCTAACATGTCACATCGATTCTCTCCTTCTAAGCCATCTTTAATAAGTTCATAAAACCCCAGGTTTAAAGTCAAAGAACAAAAACTGGACCTGTAGAAAATGGATATAAAATTTTTAAACTCCAAAAGTCATTGCTTTTGTAACATTAGCCAGAGCACAAAACTACTACACCATGCCCATGCATGTGTACTTACCTCAGGCCAAGCTATGTGATTGTCGTGTGTAGAGGCTCAAAATCCAGACTGCCTATGAAATCAGATAAGGTAGAGAGGAGCATGGGATGAATGGGTGGATGGATGGACAGACATATGGTAGATACATAGATAGATGGATAGATGGATGAATGGACTGAGAGACAAATGCTAGACATAGATAGATAGATGATTGATAGATAGATAGATAGATAGATAGATAGATAGATAGATAGATAGATGATAGATAGATGGGTGGATGGGTAGATAGGTGGATGGATAGATAGATAGACAGGAAGGAGGGAAGGAAGGGAAAGAAAAGGAAGGAAGGTAGATAATAGAGATAGGTAGATATTTATAACATTAATGTCACCTCTGTAAATCTTTTTCACAAAGTTATAAATACCTAGCATTCTACCATCATCAAATACAAGAAAGTACCGTGATTATTCAGGAGCTTGTTAAGAAGGGTTGTTAAGGGTTAATAGCAGGGCACCATTGAATGCTCTAGGACAGTGACATTTTCAAGTGCCAAATGGTTTGGTTTTATGAGAGAACAGAGAGCATTAGTAAATACAAAAAATAAGAAGTCAGCTTGACCCCTTTCCTGATGAAATTCTCGAGGGACTGGTTCACTGGAACCTACCTGGGGCTGTAGTGATTGGAGCGGCGGGGCTGCATCCCCAGCACCCCAGCCGCCTGCTAGCTTATGCCCGAAATAACAACACACAAACTGTATTCATTTAAAGACTGCTTGGCCCATTTCTATCTAGCCCCTTCTAGGCTAATTTTCACATATTAATTTAACCCATTTCTAATAATGTGTGTAAGCACCCCATGGTACGCTTACCGGGAAGATTCTAGCCTACATCCATCCTGGGTCGGATCTTCATCTCATGTGTCTCAGAGAGCAGAGCTATCTCGCGTCTCTCAAGAGACAGGAGCATGGCATCCCTGCTCCACAGAGTAGAGCTGTCGAGTCTGAGCTCACTTCCTCTTCCTCCCAGCATCCTATTCTGTTTACTCCTCCCACCTATGTTTTAACCTATCAGGGCCAAGGAGTTTCTTTATTGCTTAACCAATGAAATCAACAGATTGATATATGACACCCCCACATCATGGGGCAAAGTTGTCAAGCTCTGTCCAGTTGCTTTGCAAAGTGTCATCACTCTAGGGAACAGTTTGCTCAAGTGGGAAAACCTTTTCGAGCATGTGGTTTTCAGACTGCTTTTTATCAGCTACATTTAACCTGTTAATGCTTCGGGTCCACCACCATCTGTGTAACTATCTGTACTTAAATGTTTTACTTTTATATTGAGACATTGAGACTGGCGTGGGCAATTCTGTTACATGCATCCCTATGCTTGAGTCTTGCCCTTTGGTCTTCTGGCTTCTTTCTGGGATGCTTGTCAAGGCAGTTACCAAAAATACCACAGAGCAAAGGCAGGCATGGGCAGATGTGCCTCTGCATCTTCAAGCACCATGCCTTCTGTGTTGTTGTATTTCATTTACTTATTTATATTTAATGTTATTTTGAGTCAGAGTTTCACTACAGTCTGAGCAAACCTCACACTCACAAGCCTCCTTCCTAAGACTTCCAAGTTCTGGAACTAAAGAAACATACTTCCAGTCTCTTTCTAGCAAAAACATTGTCTTTTAAAGAAACATTGGATGAGCTTGGTATGGAGGCTCCTGTCTAAATCCTCGTATAGAGGTTGAATCAGGGGGTTGTTCAAGGGAGGCCTAAGCTACAGAATGAGACCCTCTCTCAAAACCCACCAACAATAAAATTATGATTTCTCCCCTTTCTCTCTATATTTTAAGTGTGGTCATTGTATTACATGTAAAGTCCCACCAAAATGAGTTAAATTGTGGATGGAGGGAGTAGTTAGAGAATTGTAACCTAGGCATTCATGTGCTATTCTGAAAAAGGAAAAGATCGAACAGCCAGGAATTTACCCCTGGAGTCAGTGTTGCCTTCCGTCTCTCAAATATGTTTCTTAACTCCGGGTTGTTACAAATATCTGTACTCCCTCCACTCAAATTCTCTTCCCCAACTTTCTTTTTTCCAAGTTTTTTCTATACAGTAATTGTACATTTAATCCAATATAGTCATTCCCATTACTGTGCACTAGCTTTCCTGTTTATCATTCATGCGTGGTTTTTCCAAGAGCCAAAGTCTGGCTGGCTCAGCCTATTTTCATAGCAGAGTCCAGTGATGTGTCCAAGGTGAGCTGGATGAATGGCTGCCTTTGGGTCATCACTGCATAGGCATGTGAAGACAGAGGCGTGGGTCAGAGAAACTGACGCGTGTAGGGCAGGGAGACTGTGTCTGTGGCACTCACACATGGAGGTGTGACCTTTGCAGGGAAAGGTGAGTGTTTCTGTTGCACTCACACATGGAGGTGTGAGCTGTGTAGGGCAGGGAGACTGTGTCTGTGGCACTCACACATGGAGGTGTGACCTCTGCAGGGAAAGGTGAGTGTGTCTGTTGCACTCACACATGGAGGTGTGAGCTGTGTAGGGCAGGGAGACTGTGTCTGTGGCACTCACACATGGAGGTGTGACCTATGCAGGGACGGGCGCCGAGATCTATACCATTTCCCTACACGACGGTGAGCTGTGTAGGGCAGGGAGACTGTGTCTGTGGCACTCACACATGGAGGTGTGACCTGTGTAGGGCAAGGTGAGTGTGTTGGTTGCACTCTCACAGAGAAAGGCCCTCAAGAAGCTGGAAAGGTGTGGGAAATATGAATGCCACCTTTCTGTACGTGCACCAGGTTCCAGCACCACTTCCCCCAGCCCACCACTCCAAGTCTCTGTATGCTTACCAGTTTAATGTGAGCTTTACTCTTTCTTTAGTCAGAATGTTCACCCTGCATTTTCAGACTCTTTGGTCTCAGCTTCTCTTCCTCCTGATGCTTTCCTATTGGTTCTCGTGGTTGCTGAAAGCATCACGAGCTCTGGGACCCCTGGGATTACACGGTCCCTTGACCACTATGTCAAAAAGAGGTAATGATTAACTTGTTGACTACGATTGGCTAATTCATGTCTCAGGGGTGTTGGAGGATGAGGGCCTGCTTGTTCATCCCAGCCGCCCGGCTAGCTTACACCTGAAATAACCTCACAGAAACTGTATTAATTAAAACACTGCTTGGCCCATTAGCTCTAGCTTCTTATTGGCTAACTCTTACATCTCAGTTTAACCCAGTTTAATCTGTGTATCACCATGTGACAGTGGCCTACCAGGAAAGATTTGGCACGTCTGTCTCTGGTAGCTCCATGGTGTCTCTTTTACTCTGCCTTTCTTCCTCCCAGCATTAAGTTCTGTCTTTCCCACCTACCAATGTTCTGCCCTATCACCTAGGCCAAGACAGTTTCTTTATTCATTAACCAATGAAAGCAACAAACAGAAGGACTGCCTACACCAGGAGGGTGTACTAGAAAAATACTTCTCAAACTTTTTTTCTATCTATGTCCACACCTATCTCTCTATATATGGAAAGAGAGAGGAGAGAAGACACACCTGGGGATCTTGTGAACTGGAGTTGACTCAGGAGCTCTGTGTGGGTTGAGTGCTGGCATGTTTCACAAATTTCCAGTCGGTGTTGATCCTGTTGGTGGAAGAGACTATGTTCAGAAGCCCCTTGATGGATCATAACTTAGCCAGCTTTATGGGCCCTCCCAATGCCAGCAATATTCCTAGTATGTGGTTGATACTGACTTATTAGTTGAACTTTTTTCTTCCCTTTTATTGATTCATTGTGGATTTCATATCATGCATTCTGATCTTACATATCTCCCCATCCCCTTGAGTCTTTATTCTGCCCCTGCAACCTCACCCCATGAACAAAACAAAATTTAAAAGAAAAATCAAAAGCCAAGCAAAACAAAACAAAAACAGAACAAGAAACCTTAAAATGGAAGCTGTAGTGTGGCCCGTTGAGACTCCTAGTCTACCCTTTCGTTCCTTCATCTTTTCTTGCAAGTGTTCATTGGTGTGGCTCAAGGTCTCTTCTGTCACAACAGTGATAATAATGTCTCACTGGGGCTCCTTGAATATCCTGTTGATGTCCTGTGCTGTGGAGATCCTGCAGCTTTAGATTCATAGGTCCATTCCCTTCACAAGCTCCATCAGTTCATAGATGTGGTGGATATTGGGTGGGCCAACTCATAGCCCTGGCTCTGGGCCTGGGTGATAGCTGGGTGGGCTTTTATTGAGCTGAGCAGACAAGAAGTACAGACTTCTCCCTACATGTTTTTAAGTGAATGGCTTTCAAAGAGTGCTAAGACACAAACAAGGGTCGAACTGTACAAAGCTCTCTGCAGAACAAGAAAACGAAAATGGTTCCTGTCCTTAAATGAGAAGTGGTATATTTATCACTATCTTTATTGCAGCTTGTAACTAATTTTCAAACTTCACAAGTAATAGTGAGCCTATTATTGCTACAGACAATTTGACCTATATAACATGGGTGGCATTTCCTCATACATGCAATACAGCTAGTAAGGTTATGATGCTGTTTTGTGTCTAATTCATGTATGGATACAATATCCTACAGTATCCAGTCTTGCAGATAGCAGTGACTGCTATCAATGGCACTGGCTAGCTAACATTTAAAACATTCTCTATTTCAGTTTAAGAAGGTACTGTACTTCATTCTCCTCTACCCTGTGAAGTCCATAAATTATACCAATGACCAATTTCACTATGTAAGGCTTATCTGAAATATAATCCTAAGATTATTTTGGTTGAGAAGTTAAACTTTGTGCAAGCTGTGGGGATAGACACATGTAATTGCAGCACTGAGGAGGATTAAAAAAGGAGGATCATACACTTAGGGGCACAGTGAATTACAACCAGTGTGGTCCACAGAGTCAAACTCTGTCCCAGAAAAACCCCAATGGCCACCTGTGGTGATGAATGACTTTATTCTCATCATTCAAGAGCAAAGGCAGATAGATCTCTGGGAGTTTAAGGCCAGGCTGGTCTGCATATTGAGTTCCAAGTCAATTGAAGATTCATAGGGATATCCTATCTGAAAAAACAAAACAGAAAGAAAAACAACATAACACCCCAAATAAATAAAGCTTAAACATTAAGTAAAGTGTATTTTATAATTAAGTTGATTATGAAAATTACTGTGTTCTTTGCAACAGAAAGCCATAGTAATATATTTTCCTTCCTGACAGCTACTTAAATCCAAGCTATTATTTCCCCTAACTCTGGGCCTTCATAAATTTATTCCTTTTTCAAGGGTTAAATATGGGATAGAATAAGAATGTAACATCTTTATAGTGTTTTTATTATTTACCATTCTTTGTCATTTCTGATGGTCTGGGAAATGGCTCATCCACATTAATATATGCATTCCTGCATACATAAACCACAGGTAAATAAAAATGTGTGCAAGATAAGAGCATCATCTTTGGAAAGAAAGTAAGCTGGCCACAAAAGTAGAGAAATATGGAGACCTTAAGTATTGACTAGGATTTTATTTATAATTGATATGCAGCTACATGGTAGAGAACGTCTTTATTCTTCACCTGATAAACCAAGACAGCAGTGATTTTCTATACAAAGTAAGAAAGTTTTCAGTAGAGGTAGCTATTTATCCATATTGAATACTGACTATCCTTCTTCTGGGTTTATTATACCTTCTGTGGATTTATAGGATGAAACAGACAGGGCATCTCCGTTACTTCCCAGAACAATGAGGCTTTGATGTGCGTTCAGGAGGGAAAGATGGTGGAGACAGCAGGTTGGCCTTTGCGATGGACACCGTCTCTGAAGGCGTCCTGATACCCAAGGAGGTCAGCACAGGAACCTGCGCGCATCACTGACATGCCATGAATTACTTAGAAGTACTTTGGAGACAAACACTTATTACTCTTACATCTCCTACATCCTGTTTCATTACCTATGTAGCCCAGCTGTGACCCAGATGTCAGCCAGCTGGATGTCTTCACGTTCCCCAGGTGGCTGGGGCCAGCTTGTTCGATAAAATATAATTTCAGTGAACTCAAACCACAGTCTTAAGAACAGTGAGTTCCCTCTGGCCATCCCAGTGAGGTCAAAGCAGAGTATGTTTTCTTCTAGATGCTTCTGAGCCCCTGCCTCAGCTGACATCATACAAAAGGAAACAACAAAGACCCATGGCACATACATACATTTTGTAAAAATTGAGTTAGGTGGCACAGGTGAAAACATTTCAGAAACATAAAGAGCTGCTGATTGGTGGAGGAGACAACCTCACTAAACAGGAAAATGCTGAGGGGGCACTTGGAAGAGGAGGATCTGAAACTAATGGCATGCATGGACTTGTTTTGTGTGGTCTCCTGACAGGAAGCACTGGCCCTGTCTAAGAATAAAGGGGGAAGAACTCTGAAAGTTTAAATGGGAAGAGCAAAATAGTAAAGTGACTAAAAGACCTCAAACCTAGAAGCGTGCCCAGTGCCCCAAGAGGGACAGCCACCAGAGTCTTTGGGAGCTGGGGATTCTAAAAGCACACTTTGCCAGCCCTTTTTAAGGACTGAAACCCACATGGCCTTCATCTGTTTTCCCAGGTTCTGCCAGATCTATTAATGTAGTAGTTGCCAGCGTGTTAATCAGCTGCCCTGATATATGCACGGCTCTCAGTCTCCTTAGCCTCCCTCCCACTCTCTCCAGAAGCTGTTCCTAGCTTAGTTCAGACAGTATCTGCCACCACATTCACATGTGTCCTACTGCTTTCTTGTTAGCAAATACTCAGAGCTACCAGATTTAGTTATTATTTCCTTAGCATGGGATCAATTCTGGTCAGCAGACTTTTTTTTTTTTTTTTTTAAGAACAGAATATAGTTCATTTATCTTTGACCCTTTAAAAATATATGTTATAATTTTTCTTACAACTTAGCAAAAACTCCATTCATATAATTTTGCACAGAAAATTTGAATAATGTGCCAGGCCTTAGCCTTATTTCCTAGGGAAAGGTGAGTATGCTATCTGTCCCTTCTGCAGCCCCATGAAGCAGGACAATCAGACATGATACAGAGTCATGTCAGTTTATTACTGTGAGCATCAGCTTATATAAGTTAAGTGACATCGTGTAACATGGGGTTACCTCCAGCCAATGAGAGACAGCCAAGCCCTCCCTCTGGCTGGAGGGGTGTCTATCTAGATTTTGCTGTCTCATCCCCCCTCGGTAGCTTTGAAACTATCCTTCAAACTCGAGCCAGGCTTTTCTCTGTCCTACAGGCCTCGAGGCACGGGCCCTAAGATAATTTTGGCCTAACAATAATGCTAAAAAAAAAAAAAAAAAAAGTTAAATGAGACCTTAAAACAAGAAATCAGGACCATGTTATAATTTGGGATTAGCCTTCCCCAGTCTCTTCCACAGGCTGAGTGTCATGAGTGGCAGGTCCTGTCTGTCATTTCCATTGCTATTTATCTTATACCCTGCTTCATTTGCAAATGTTTATGTGTCAGAAGTATCTCTGGACTTCCTAATCCATATACATACATAAGTAAAAATAAAAATAAATCTTTAAAATAAATAATAATAGAGTTTAAACTAAGCTGACATAGTTAAGGGCCTTACTCATTTTAACATGAACCACTAAATGGAAGTAAACAAGACAAATTTTAGGGTATGTTTCAAAAACTGCTGCGTTTGTGGAAGAATGTCAGAATAATGAATTTCCTTCTTTAAGAATTTCATTTGGATAACACAAAACCAGAATCCTTCTGAACCTAGCTTTATACAGTCAGGCCAATTTCATCTGGGTCAAAGACCGATGAGTAAATCAAACAAGCAAACATTACAGGTTTGATATTGAACACATTTCTGTACTGAAAGCAGTGGTTTTGTTATCTTTTGATTTTTTATAACATGGATGTCCAACAGCTAGGAACTGCCTTTCCCATGAATGACAGATAACAAATGGAGGATTCAGACACTGATGAAGGACACCACCTACAAGGGTTGCACTACCTTTCTTTTTACTTGAAAAAATGTTATCACAGTTGAATTTTGGTATAATTATTAAATCTACTGTGATGTTACCTAGGCATATTCCATACAGAATGCCATGGCATTGGTAGGTGGGTAATACACTCCGACACCCACATTCTACTGTAGCAGCCAACGGGTATACTTAGTTCTTTATCTGCAAAATTTCATAAGAATTTCTTAATTCTTAAAAACAGATGGCCAGAAAACAACAAACACCTTGTTTCATTGGTCCACAGGCAAAGTGGACCTCCAGAGGGTCAGAGGTCACTGGGTGTGTGCATAGCACAAAGACTTCCCCAAGTGTCACTGCTCCGAGACTCCCCTTTGCTGTCTTCTTCCTCTTGTGACTTTGGGTCCATTCAGCTATGGGATCAAAAAGGGCACAGTTCTAAACTTTTTCCTTTCTGTCTCCTCAGAATCTGCTCCCACATGACCTGTCATGATGGCAGGCTCCTGACAGTGGCCCGTGTTCATCACCCACACTGTCAATATGGACCTAAACTTTTAAGGAGGAGTGCTGTGGTCCTTTGACATCTGACTGGCAGCTCTTTCTGCTGCCCACTATACCTGAGGGTTACAAGATTTCAAGACCATTCCCTTTGCACATGTTTATCCAGTGTGACACTATCCACCTCCCTTCACCAAAGGCAAGCACTTACCTCACTTGAGTAAGGCTCTTAACAATATTGATTAGTTTAAACTCTATGATTATTTATTTTTTAGAAATGAAAGTAACATATAGATAGAAGACCCACCTACATCAATTTCATCTTGCAGGTTATATCCCTTCATGAGCAGAAGTCAGGAAGGAAACTCCAGGCAGAAACCTAAATGCAGGAACTGGAGCAGAGACCATGGAAAATGAGCTCACTGACTTGCTCCCAATGCTTGCTCAACAGCTTTCTTCCTTAACCCAGGACCACCTGCTGAGGGGTGGCACAACCTACATAAGTAATTAGTCAAGAAAATGCCCTACATACTTCCTACAAACAATAGGATGGAGGCATTTTCTCATTTGAGGTCCCTCTTCTCAGATAACTTTAGTTTGTGTCAGAAGAGGACATTTATCCCCTGGAGCTTGTATTAGAGGTGATTGTGATCAGCCCAGGAAGGATGCTGGGAACCAAATATGGGTCCTCTGTTCTCTGAAGCAAAGTATATTCTTCCAATTGCTGAACCATCTCCCAAGCCTTTTCCTTTAAACTTTTGGTAGAGATGGTTTTCTCCAGCTACAAGAATGAGCATTTACAAAATCTAACTATCTAGATTTTGTATTTTCAGATTTCCTTTTAAATGTATTTTTCCTTGACTTTTCTTCAAAGTTTACTATGACTATAATATAACATAGGTTTAAAAATATTGTGCATCAAAAAAAAAAAAAAAGAAACAAAGGAAACTGGGTAAAATAAAAGAGACACACTCTTAACGTCTTAAGAAATGTTCCTCCAAGATGAAAGGTTTCATCTCACAGGAAACTGCTACTCTATAGAAGTGCAGCTGAGAAATGACAAAATGTTCAAAAACCAGTGTCCATGCCAAGGCATAAAATCCTCAAACTTGTAGCAAGCAGTATGTGAGGAGTGTGCACATGCGGAAACCAGTAGCCTCCTTGAGTGCTCTTCCTCAAGACCATCTTCTTTGAGAAAGGCTCTCCTGTTGGCTAGCAGCGTGCCATAGGCTAGACTGGCTTGGTTAGCAACGTGCCATAGGCTAGGCTGACTTGGCTAGCAGCGTGCCATAGGCTAGACTGGCTTGGTTAGCAACGTGCCATAGGCTAGGCTGGCTTGGCTTGCAGTGTGCCATAGGCTAGGCTGGCTTGGTTTGGAACGTGCCATAGGCTAGGCTGGCTTGGTTTGCAATGTGCCATAGGCTAGGCTGGCTTGGCTTGCAGCATGCCGATTAGGATAGGCTGGCTTGGCTAGCAGCGTGCCATAGGCTAGGCTAACTTGGCTTGCATCTTGCCAATTAGGATAGGCTGGCTGGCCAACAAGCCCTAGGGGTCTGCCTGTCTCCTTCTCTGCAGGGTTGGGACTGCAAGCACATTCCACCATATCTAGCCTTTCTGTGCATTCTCAGGATCAAAGATAGAAAACACTGTTCCACCTGAACTATCTCCCCACTCCCCTCATATCCCCAGCATGCTCCTCAGGGGTTGTCTAGGAAGATGGAGCTAGTAAAAAGAAGATAAATGTTGTTTCTTAAAAAATTTTCTAGCTGCGTAGCAAACTAATTCAGTTAATTTTCATAACTGACTTCTATTGTGGATACTGTTGCAAATTTTATTTTAAAGATAAATGAAGTCATGGAAAGGCTAAATATTCCTAAATCTGTTAGTCAAAATGTAGTGATAGACCTGAATACCACTCTTAGTCTGAAGTCGAGGTACACCGGCTCTATGCCTCCCTACACAGCCTGTACAGTGGCAGGCACGCTCTCTGGATCTGAAGTTTAGAGGATGCCAATGGCAGATTTATTTGGTAAACTTATTTGGAACTGTCTCATTTTCTCAGAGCCTCCTCAGTAATGCGTAGGGAGACCTGTGTTTCCTCTTCTCTATGACAGCTTTAATTTGTTAAGGCGACACGGACTTTCGCCAGCATCTCCATTCACAGAGCTGGGGCGAAGCGATGAGAAGAGGAAGTATGGATATGTATCTTCACCTGTGTTTATCTGAGCTAATGCTTGCCCGCTCTCTTCCAGGTGCTTCATTCCAAATATCTATGCTGCTCTCTTCACGGCTGCTCTCGTTCCTCTCATGTGCCTCGTGGTGGTATTTGTGGTGTTCATCCATGCCTACCAGCTAAAGCCACAGTGGAAAGGTTATGACGATGTCTTCAGAGGACGGACAAATGCAGCAGGTTAGGAAAGAACTATTTTTGCATTTTAGAAATGTGAACTCCTCAAAGGCGGGGGAGGAAATGTCATGGAGAGTTCTGCTTCTGGGTTTGTTGTTGTTTTGTTTTAATTTGATTTTAAATGAAAGAGAAGGGTGTAATTAGGTTCAGCTTTCAGTGCTGAAGACTTGATTTAAGCTAAGCCTCGGTGTCTACTGCTTGGTTCTTCCTGGCAGCACTCATCCTAGGGGCCTGGGAGTTTTATTGCTGCTTCCAGTTTCCCTTAACGTGTCAGCATCCAGGCCGGTGAGTCACTGGCTTCGGGAATCGCTTCCCAGGCTTTCCCCAACTTAAGCAATAACAACCTGCATTCAACCTGTGAAGTCATTTCACTTCCTGCCAATTCGGAGACTTGAGAGTCAATCAAGCGAACCTCCAGGTTCTCTAGAGCTCTGGACTTTGCCTGAGGCTTTCTGATCACTCCGACAATGCTTTAAAACACACGTGACCAGACAGCCTCCTAAGTGGCTACACATGTCTGGTTACTTTAGAGTGCAAATCTTTCCAGCTCAAACCGGCTTTCCCTGTAGCTCACTTTTTCCCTTTGAATCATGCTCTGCACAGGTTTTTATGGTCGGATTTTCTTTTTGTTGTCCTTAGAATAGAGTTTCCTAGGAACTTCCTTAAATAGGAACAATAAGCACACACCTACAGACAGAAGCAGTTACTTAAACACTGTGTTTTTAACATTTGTGAATCTGCAAATCTAACATCATATGAAGACCTAATGGAGCCAGCTAATCCTCTGAAGACCTGTCTCCCCAGTACACCTTAGTGCTCTGCTGATTAGACCCCAGATCCCCGCGCACTGAACATGATGGCAGATGTCCTGTCCCAGTTGTATCAACTAGGGGCCCACTCTACAAGGAAACACTAACAGAAGTGTGGCTTTATGCAGCCGTTCTAAAGCAAAACATTTATGATGTTTCTGATTCCTCCACATTTTTTGTTTGTTTGTTTGTTTGTTTGTTTTTCGAGACAGGGTTTCTCTGTGGCTTTGGAGCCTGTCCTGGCACTAGCTCTTGTAGACCAGGTTGGTCTCGAACTCACAGAGATCCGCCTGCCTCTGCCTCCCGAGTGCTGGGATTAAAGGCGTGAGCCACCACCGCCCAGCTGTTTGTTTGTTTTTGAAGACAGGGTTTCTCTATGTAACAGCTCTGGCTGTCCTGGAACTTGCTTTGTAGATGAGGCTGCCCTCAAATTCACAGAGATCCGCCTGCCTCTGCCTCCTTAGTGCTGAGATTCTAGGTGTGTACAACCACCTCCAGGCTCTTGATTCCCCTATTCTAATGACAATCTAATCTGAAAAGTTATTGTTTCACGTCTGGGCTCCTTACATCTTTCTGATCAATTTATTTTTATCTAGTCTCATATTTTTTTCTCCATTTCAGCGACTCAGATGCCCGTCCTTCAAAACTATGCAACAAATATTTCACTCTCCAGGTTTTTGAGGTTGAGTTTCCTCAGTGCCCAAAACAAAAGTTCAGTCTGTGTAGTCTACAAGAGTCCCCGTAACTTACTGCTCACCCGTAAATGAGTGCTACTCGCCCTTCATCCAGACCACGCCAGTCTCCTTTCTTTCCCTAAATCAGCAGATGCAGCTCTTTTGGGCTGTAAGGAATCCTGCTCAATGAGAAGAGTGCTTCTGGATGAATGAGATAGAGAGATAGATGTGGTTAATCACACCCCCAGAATCTTCACTAAGTCTGAAAGTAACCCCAAATCCAAATTAGGATGGTGTAAACTCCAGTTAGTTTCTCTCAGTCTTGCTCCATTTCTTATAGAAACCCGAGACCCTTGGGCACCTCTTTTTCTCTGTTGTTCCATTCCCTGATAGAAACCCGAGACCCTTCAGCGCCTCACTTCCTCTGTGACACTCTGGGATCACCTCTTAGCAGCATCATTGTGAATGGAAATAACACCTTCCCTGTGCCTTGACTGTCCTCATTTGTGTAGTTACCACAGCCCTTGTCACAGAATGGGACTATGCCTTGTTCAGCTTTGTATGGTTAACTTTATACAAACATTCCTTGAGAACAAGGAATACTCAAGGTTCATTTATACATCCCTGGGGTCTTTAATTGGATAGCAAGAACATGGTTGGTATCCTTAAATAATTGAAGAAATGAAAATTATTAAGGTAGTATAAACCCTCCAACTGTAGTAGTGGGTACCCCATGAAATACATCACAAGAATAGGTGCTGCTGCATCAACAAAGGTGGAATTGAAATGATTGGTCTTGTTGATTTGTCTGTCCATACTTCATTAAAAAGTGTATAGTTAGCACTCATTTTTCCGTGCCCTTGTCTTCTGTGGGTCTCAGAACTGTGTTCAAATTTGTTCTTTACTCTTTAATCGTGCATTTGAAACCCACTGTTATTCCACTTAATGTAATGTGTTCCATATATTGCAAATCTTAAAAAAAAAGCAATTTTTTCCTACTCTAATCTGGAGCATTTAGTACTTCGCTTCAATCTTCTTGTTAAAATTGGATCGTGCTGACCTTTAAAATATCCAATTAAAGTGGCACTGTAAATTAGTGTTTTACCTTATTACTCTACTCAATATAGATAGTAGCTAAAGATAACATATTAATCAAAGAATATTAAAAATGAGATAAATGTATCTTTGTGACTCAGAAACAGAACAGAAGCATAAAATGGTCATCTGAGCCCAAACCCTAGTATTTCCTGAGACTAAAAGATGTGGATGCAAACTCTCATCTGCTCAGGTGGTAAAGTGGACCCTGGGAGATTTTAACCCACAAGGGGAAGTTACAGACAATGGATCTTTCATGAAAGATGCGTGAGAAAGATGCCTCAGCAATATGTCAACCCAAGAAGACAATCACGTTTCATTACATACCAGGGCCAAGCTCTTCGGAGTCAGAGACAATATCCAAGTAGCCATAATGTCCCCGTGGAAAATGAAGGACCGGGGCACGGAAATACTCTCTGAGGGCTCTGAAAGCCACAGGACTGTTTAGGGGAGTCAGCAGCAGAACCATTTCTGTGGGAAAGGTTGAAGAAATTAGAGTAAAGGAGCAAATGTTTTCTAGTCAAACGCAGAAGGAAAACTAACACGCATAGACCTTAAAAGTTAATAAATGGCGAATTTAACACATGAATCTGCTCCAATGGAGAGGCCTAGAAGAGTTTCAGATGGGTGCATTAAGGACCCTGAGAGACTGGAAGCAGTGAAAAGCACATGAGGGCCCTGCAACCACTCAGCAAATCCCTTTTCCAGTTTACCTGTTCACTCTGGAAAGTGTTACTGAGGCACGGTTTATATGCCGTTAAGTTTCTCTGTTCAAGTCCAGTTTTATGAGGGTTAGCATGCTTATACCAGCGTGGGACTGCACTGCAATTTAACTTTAGAACGTCTTCGTGGCCCTGTGAGCAGCCTCACCCTCGACACTAGATACGCCTGTCCTCCCACCTTCCTGTGCAGCAAGTACTCACAAAGCTGCCTGCTCCCCATCAGTCTTGATGTCGTCTGTACATTTCATATAGTAGGATCCTAGAACACATGGCCCTGCAGGTCAGACTTCTTAGCTTAGCATAATGCACTCCAAGTTCATCCATATCATCACACAAGCATTTTTATTGTGCCTGTTAAGAAAAAATTAAGAAGGGAGGGGCGGCTCCGCCGGTGCAAAGAAATCCCATTAGGTCAAATCAAACCAAATTAAAATGACTATCGTCTTATTAAGTACGGCGCTCTCAGGTGGCCAAGCACATGGCAGGGAGACAGGAAAGTGGGGAGCACATGCAAACCCGGACCCACGTGTTTCTCCTCTGGGAGCCCACTTAAATACACTGTGGGAGTGGTTCTGACCTCTGGGGAGGGGTCAGGACCTAGCATGCTGGGATTTGGAGTCCATACTATTGCAACTCCCAGGCCAGGATCTGGGATGGATGCCAGGGGCTGGGGCTATGTTCCAGACATAACAGTATCTAGTACCTTTTTACTGCCAAATAATGGTCTATCATAAGGACTTTCTAGTAAGTTTTCCTATCGGTTGAGGGACATTTGGGCTGATTTCTCTTCGAGGCAAATATAAATAGTACTAGTATGAACAAACATGTATGTGTATGTAACTGGAGGTTTCCACCTGGTCACATAACGACTTTTAAAATAACCACTCAGAGGCTTAATATTAATTATAAACTCTTTGACCTATGCTCAGGCTTATTACTAACTATCTCTTACAACTTAAATTAATCCATAATTCTTATCTATGTTTAGCCACACGGCTTGGTACCTACCTCTTCTCAGTAAGGCATTCTCATCTTGCTACATCGGTGTCTGGCTGGCAACTGCGTCTCCACCTTTCCTCTTCCCAGAATTCTCCTAATCTGGTCAGCCCACCTATACTTCCTGGCCTGGCTACTTGCCAATGAGCATTTTATTACACTAGGGCAAGTGACAAATCCTTATAGTGGACAAGAGTGTTGTCCCGCAGCATTTGTAGGTTGTGGCATTGATGAGTGTCTTCATCCAGTTCTTCTGGGGCGTAGTGTAGGAGAAGACTTGCTTGGCATAAGGTGACTGTATTAACTGATCTGCAAAAAAAAAAAAAAAAAAAAAAAATGTTTTCCATAATGGCTGTGGTGATCTGACTGTTGGTTATTCTTTATTTGTTTGAGATGGGTTTCCCTCTATGTGGCTCAGGCTGGTCTCAAACTCAAATGATCTTTCTGTCTCCACCTCCTATGTGCGGGGATCACAGCAGCCTACTTGACCTTTCTTCAAATATGGGATTTATATTTTTTAATAATCAACCCACATCCATTTGTTTACTTATTGTCTGTTTTCATTAGACAGAGTTGAGTCTTAAGTATAGGCACCCTGCAGAGAAGAACTTATTTAGTACCTGGATCTTCTGATGTGAAAGATGACAGTCATGGGAGTACTTAAACACAACCAATCAAACAATCAATCCATCAGTCAATCAGTAGGAAATGCAAATGTGACATTTCAGAAATAAGGAATAGTATATTACCTATATGGTAACTATATGAGTATTGAGATAACTCTGAACACAGCAGAGAGGTCAGAGCTCATGCATCGATCCTAAAGGAAAGCTCCAGTGTCACAAAGAAAACATACAAACGAAGAGAAAATACAGAACGAGCTGAGGATACATAATGATAGGCCCACCAATGGAAGATAGGAATAGAGGAACCACAAATGGCACAATCTGAAGAGATAAAGCTTCAGAATCTTATGGAATAGGTATAAATACACATGAAATAAATCTATTTAAAAGAGCTAAGAGGCTTACTGAAAGTCATTGTATTCTCAAGATACTAAGATCATTTTGAACATGTCTGTGTCTGTAGTTTGGAAATCCGGATTGTGAGCATCTTTTTCTTGCTCCTGATATTCTGTACTCTTACTGTAAATAGACAAGTCCCACTCAGGACTTGCAAGTCTATGGTGTGAGCAAATATGCGATTTCCTGAAAACCTAAGTTTCAAAGACAGCACAAAACCTGGCACCCTCATCTCTTTCTCCAAGCAGCTGGTGCTTTTCGCACCATCCTGGACACTGCCAGCCGGAGATGAGTGTATGTAGTCACGTTCCAGGAGAACCAGCACAACCCACTACAATTTTAACATGCAAAGGCAGTACTACCTCCTAAGGTAACTCAGACAGCTAAGAGTTTAACTGTATTTCCCCTGCATCATATAGTTAATACCAGCGTCAGGTATATTTGAGTAACTGAAGGGTCAGATCATTTCATTTGGCCTGTAGTCTACAGTCTTAGCACTACCCAATCACTCCCTTCATGGAATAGCTATGCCCGACAAAAGAAAAAGCTTCCCCAACAACTTGTATTTGTGTAGCAGTTCCTCACGTCTGACACTTTGGGTGACTTCTTTTGTTTCTGACATCTCTTAATTTCAAGCTGCATTCAAGTAAACTCAGTGAAATCTTAAGGGAAGGTGGGGGAGAGCTCTCAGGAAGTGAAATGCCCTGGGAACAGCAGATAATCATCTTCTATCCCTTTCCTCCTGAGCTGGCCTGGAACAGCCTAGCAGCGTGGCCTTAGGGGCCCTGTAGTTGACCTGAGTGAACCTAACTCTCGAAGGTCAGTGGTTCTCTGTGGGACTCTGAACTTCCTCCTCCCTCAGTGGACGAGATGTGCTGCGAGAATGAGTCAGAAAGGTACACTAAACTGAATCCCAGTGTCTCAAGCAGCTTTTCAAGCGAAGCCTCTAATTTTCAGGTTGGTTTTGCTCTCGGGCAGTGATAAATGGGTCTTTCCTTTCAGACATACTTAGAAGTCGCTGACTGCTTTCTGACTCATCAGCCAGTTCCTAGGTGATGAAAGATTCATGGGGCAGAGAGAAAAATTAATTGGAATGAAAAGAGGAAGTAGGTGATTACAAGTCCTTTTGCCATAAACTCTCCACAGAGGCTTTAATACAGATGCAAAGTTGGGCAAGTGTCTTGGGTCTAAGGTCACACCAGCCTGCACACACCTGCTATGGTCTGATCTCAGAGGCTAAGCATGCTCGTGGTTAGCACTTGGATGGGAAAGGTGGCTGGAGCCTCTTGACCACGCACACTGAAACTGAAGTGTTTTAGAAGTCCCTGGATGGCCATGGCCAGTTCTCTTGAGTGGGAGCATCATTATGGCAGAATGCTAGCAGCCCTCCTACGGCTCAGTCTCATTATCCTAAAAGTGAACAATAATAGTTAATATAAAGTTTCAGTATGGTGATGGAAATCATTGAAAACTTGAGATGAATGTAAAATATTTTATCACATTTTAAAGTTAAATGACAAAAAACTAAAAATAAAGTTAAATGACTTTTTTATTACTAATATTAAAAAAATTCAGCATTCCAAAAACCATGCTGAAATCCAAAAGAATAAGAGTTAAAAAAAATAGCTCCTGATAAACAGAACACTCCATATTGTCATCTTCTAGATAGCAGACTCCTTGTTCTCCTCTTCTCAGACAGGGGAGCTCCTTTTAACAGCAAGGGGTAGACTCTCCTTCCCTTCCATGAATCTGGGTTGGCTGTGGTCTTGCTTACACTAATCTCATGGAAGTGATGCTGCCACACAATGGGTCCAGCTTGTCAGAAGACTAACAGCTTTAACTGCCTTTACCTTGGAAATCAACTGCCTTGTACATATATGTTCTGTTATCCTGAGACACCACACGGGTAGAAAGACCAAGCTAGCCAATGGGAAGCCAGCATGTGGAGAGACATGTTTAGCCATTTTGCAGGGTTCTGAGAGGGCATCTGAGCCCTGGTTCTGGATGAGTGTGAAGAAGCTATCTTGTAGGGTCCAGCCACACAGAACAGAAAACCTTGCCAAGGGCAGTTGCAGTAGTGTGGCAAATAACTTAATTTTAACTAACAAGTTTATGCTACTTTATTACAAATAGTTGCAAAATTTAGATTAGAAAAAACCTCTTGTTTTTTTAATTCAAATTATATGTATTACTGTCATTTTAAGTTTTACTTGCAGAAACATTCATGGTTTATAAGTAAAATTTCAAAAATACCTTCTGTTTTTTTTATTTTTATCACTCCAGCAGTGAGGCTTACACTAATGCAAAGAGAGTCATCTTGCCTTGAACAGTACCTGTATGGTTGCCTGGGATCCAGAGCAACCAACTCAACAGGTTTTCCCTGGCCTTGGCATGGAAATGCTTGTTTGCAGTCTCCTCCCAGTTTTACTGCTGAAACAAGATTAAAACAATGCCTGGAGAGCTATGGAAAACCCCAGAGCTCTTCACCATACAATGGACGTCTTTCACTGGAGTCTTTGCAGTGCAGCTCAGCCTTCCCACATTTTGATAGTGGTGGTGGGGAAATCCCTAATGTTCCAGGAAACATCATGGATGCTCCTCCTCCATGACTTCAGTCCTCAGAGATTCAAATCAGAAATCTCTGAACACAAAATCTGATGTGCAGTTAATGCTTCCTTCTCCATTTTTGCACTTGGAATTTGACATTAATCACTAAAAACTGCTAGAACAGGGTTAGGTATACCTCCACTGTAGCTTGCGTGCTATCACAGGCCCTAGGTTTAATTCACAGCACCATAAACAAGCAAGCAAAGCTTCCTAGAATGATAGTCTCAGCGATCCCCTATGCTTACAAAATAAAAGAGTTGACAATTTAAATTCTGCCCAAATCCCCAATTTATACATGTAACCAAAGAAGAGGGACTAGGGGACTAGGCCTTTCTAGAACTCAAGTTCCTGAATATCCTTTTATTAGTCAACTAATCGATTTTTGTTAGTGTTTTAAGAGATTCCCAGGAAGGGTTTAGTCCTCCTCCACCTCTTCCCAGATCCACTCCTCACTCCCTCCCCACTGTGCTTCTGCCTGAATATTTTTACCTCAGGTTATCTTTATCTATTTATCTCTTCCCCACTCTCACTTACTCACTGGTGACTGACAAAGGTAACTTGCCATCAGATAACCAAACGGATATATATTCTGGTTGCACAGACTTCATAAAGCATGCAAGAATAGTGAATGGACTGGGCCTGCCTCTAAGCGACAGGTGTGAGTTCTGAGTTCATGAATTCTACTTCATGGTCATCATTATCATTATCCCCACTACCATTAGGATTGATCAGCCACCAGGCACTGTGCTGAGAAGTTATGCACAGAGAAAGCTTTCATCCTAGAGTTTACATGAATCCCATGAGAGAACTATTGTTATCCCTATAGTCAGACAAGAAAATCCAGGCAATGCAAAACTGGGGAAAGTTCTGCATGAAGTTGGGATGAGAAGCACAGGTGAGCACAGAGTCACCGCAGTGATGTACACGCTCTGCAGATTCAACACAGTGATGTACAAAGTCTGCAGAGTCACCGCAGTAATGTACACACTCTGCAGAGTCACCGCAGTGATGTACAAAGTCTGCAGAGTCACCACAGTGATGTACAAGGTCTGCAGCATCACCATAGTGATGTACACGCTCTGCAGAGTCACTGCAGTGATGTACAAGGTCTGCAGAATCACCACAGTGATGTACAAGGTCTGCAGAGTCACCACAGTGATGTGCATGCTCTGCAGAGCCATGGCGGTGATGTACATACTCTGCAGAGTTACTGCAGTGATGTACAAGGTCTGCAGAGTCACTGAAGTATGTACATGCTCTGCAGAGTCATTGCACTGATATACATACTCTGCAGAGTCACCACACTGATGTGCACGCTCTTCAGAGTCACCGCAGTGATGTACAAGGTCTGCAGAGTCACCACAGTGATGTAGAAGCTCGTCTGCAAAGCCACCAGGGAGCCAGCACCTATACTGACCCCTTAGCATTTTTCTATCAAAACTCTCACTGATAATCCCAATCTATAAACCTTAGTTTTAGAAGATGTCCATAAAAATAACCATTAGATTCTCTTTCCCCGAGACCTCAAAGGGATCTCATATCTGCTGCTTCATTTTTTTATTTCTAACAAAAACCTCTCCCTCTGTTCTATTACTGCAACACCCAGTTTTCCTCCATATTCTTCTAATTGATGAAGCTGCTATGCTACTGTTCTGTTTTATTGAACTGTTTGATAAAATGCCAACATCTATAAGTTTTTAATAAGCTTTAGACTATACTAAGAGCTTGAAATTTGTTCTGTTTTTTTATTAGTTTAATACTGTTCAGTATGTAATTGGCATAATACTAGGAGATCCTTTCTTTACCATACTTTTTAAAAGTCTCTCAGATATTCCCTTCCCTTCCTTTCCCTGTGATTATGCGTGGAGGGTTGGGCAGCTCTGGCTGCCATGAGGATGTCACAGGCTGTAGATCCCGAGAAGAGGCATTTATTTCTCGCAGTTACACAAGTCCACTCTGAAGGGACCAGCTGGTTTGAATCTGGAGGACCATTTTCTTGCTGTGGCCCTCTGTGTGCTCACAGAAGAGATAAAGAGATTCCTCTTATGTCTCCCCCTCTAAGGCAATAGCTCCAGTGTGGGAGCTCCACTGACCCCATCATAGTTACCTCCCTGAGACCCAGCTCTAGGGTACCACACACTGCATGTTAACTGGAAGGCTAGAAGACACATTCTGTCCATGACACCTGGGTCCTATCTCCCATCATCTCACAGTTAATACTCTTGCCACTGTCCTGAGACTGGTGCTCCTTGGTTCTTATTTATCTCTATTCTGTGTTGAAACATTCTAATACTCCAGCTGACCCTGCCACTAAAATAATCTAATGGTGGCAGTCCTGCGACTTTCCCAGTGAACTTCACACACTAGAGCCATTCTTACCCTTGCTGTTGCCTCACAGTGGTATAATTCCTAGTACGTGTGGATTAATACAGCTCTGCTCACTCTTGCCTTCTAAGTTCACTCATGGTGGTTTCAGAAGAGGGAAGAGTGTGGAACTGTATTTCATTTTTTTTTAAGTGGGACTCATGTGAGGATCTAGGCCATGGTGTGCACGTGGAGGCCAGAGAATGACTCTTGGGAATTGGTTCTCTCCTGTCGTCTTATGAGATCCGTGCATCAAACATATTGTCAAGTGTGTGCATAGCACCTGGACTTCCTGAAACATCTCACCAGTCCTGTAACTGATTTATACCTTGCTGTCCACCTTTCAGGTCTTGGCAGGTTAATGGATGATATAGTCTATGTGGTACACAATTACAGCAGCATCTGTGGCTATCCAGTAGTTTCATGACTGAAGAAGATTCCTAATGCGCATGCCACATTGTGTACCCTTGCCGTGTTACATCACGCTTGACCAGAGAACCAATGAAACGTTCCACATTTTTCATAATGTACCTACTGGCTTTCAATGTATTTCTTTCTTGCTCATGTCTAATTTAATAAAAAAAATTAAATTTAAGTTTTCCTGGTGGCATCCACCACTTTTTAGGAGGATTTACTCTTCTTCATTTATCCTTTTACACTTATCTTTTTAAATTATCAGTGAGTCATCATTTTCTAATCCTTGAAAACACTATAAAACTGTTATTCCTTTTTATTGCTTTTATCTGGAAGCAGTTTTTAATGGATGATAGCACTCTTCCATTTAATTTCTGGCTAAGGAAATGACAGTTTTTTATATTTAAAATATGTTTATCCAGAATTAGAATTTACACTACTGCCAATGAGTATGTATAAAACTCAGAGGAAATATCAGGGTTTTGAGCCTGTTTTATCTTGGAGAGTTTGTATTCTGAGACAGCAGTGAACACGTCTGGAAGCTTCTTCAGTGGGTCTGTTAATGCCAGCTCTGCCAGGTCTTTAGTCGCAGATTCCATTGTAACTTTTTCCATGCACGTTTTACTGCCATTATTATTTCAATTTTTTTTCTACTCATGATTCAGTGTTTACATTGCTCTTTATAGAAATCGGCCTTGAAATGATGGCTTGTGTGAATAGACTTGAAATTGGCTGAATAATAAAATATTAAAGACAAATCTAGGAATAAAGGAAAACAGGATTGTTATTACTAAAGAAGGTACAAACTGGGGATGAATTATCTGGAAATGAGCAATTGGGTCCTATTGGGGGCACAATGCCTGTGCTCTAAATGTCTTTCTTACTAGTTTACACGTTATAATACTCAGAGAATCAAACAGGAACATGGCATTTTTGCCACATGTTGTTTCTGAAGAAAAGCACACTGCACCAATGGAGAAGTGTGAGCCCAAAGGCAGACATTCTTTTGGAATGCTTATTAGGAAGGAAATAGGAGCAGGGGAGCCTTCTGTCAGACGGCTGCACAGGACCACGGTTCCACTCAACAGAAAGCTGAAAATAACTTTTCTGCTAACATCCTGGGACACTGTGGCTCTGCCTCCGCGTGTCCAGTTTTCAGACCCCTCCATTTGCTACCACCCTCTGCCCTCACATTGTGGCAGGTGCCTGTTCTCATGATCACCCTCCATCCTCTTCTCCATCCTTCCTTCTGCTTGTTTCCATTTGCCCTTGGTCTTCCAGGTGACTCTCTTTTCTCTGGACTTTTCTCCGTCCTCTGAGAGTCCCTTGAAATTGGAGATTTCAAGGATATTTGCCTTAATACTTTGATTCCCTCACCAATTTGCCTTCTTTTTTAAGTAGTTTGTCCACTGCTGGTCTGGTCTAGGCCACACAGTATCCCAGTACTCTTTATCCGTCTTTATTCTGCCCAGGAACTCATAAAGATCCACCAGCATCTGCCTCCCAGTTTCTGTGATTACTGTGATGGAAGGCAGGTGCCGCTTGCCCTATGATCAGTGGGCGATGGGCAGTGGCAAGCCTTCATCCAGTACATGTACCACACTGCTCTGTGGTCAGTTTTATATTCTTGAGAACAGCTCTGCATGTGGGTGTGATGTTCATTTTCTGCATTTAAAGATATAGTTACTTAATAACTGAAAGTAATACAGAGTACCAGCAAAGTAATGAAATGAAACTATTAAAAAGAAAGTAATACAGAAAGTTACTGTCAGTCAATCAGAGGTGTTCTGTAATGGATACTAATTTATTCTAAGCAGCCTTAACTGGACCATATCAGCTTCCCCAAAATCTTTGGATTATCTTTAATTGGTTCCTAAGTAGTCTTTGAACCAGAGTCAGCTGCAATTAAGCGTTGCATTTAATGCCTTCCACCTCTACAAGAAATTAAGAACAATATGGCGCCATCACCCTCAGTTTCCCTTATTTCATCTGGCCACCATCCTTTGTTGTTCACCACTGCTCTCCTTTCTTACCTAAGTAGCTGCTTTTCAGGAAAACCAGCCTTCCTTCCGCGTCTTCCATCTGGTTTTCCTTCTCTTGAAACTAGTTTTATGTTGAACTTTCCACTGATGTTTTCCAGCTTCACTCTCAGTCCTCTACGCCTTAACCACAATCTAAAGATGTGCATTGCTCTACACTACCCGGAGCTTGCTCATAATGTGGCTGCTTTATCAAGCTCCTGCCCTGCCTCTCCCTCTTCCTTCACCATCAAGTTCCCCTGGTGGTGTGTACTATCCACCTGCTATTCACAGCTCCACCACGGTGTGACTCATCCATCACCAGGCCCTTGCACACTGCGCCATAGCCTGATTCATCCATCACCAGGCCCTTGCACACTGCGCCATAGCCTGACTCATCCATCACCAGGCCCTTGCACACTGCACCATAGCCTGATTCATCCATCACCCAGGCCCTTGCACACTGCGCCATAGCCTGACTCGTTCATCACTCAGATCCTTGCACACCAAACCCTTTCTCATCTGTTTATCCTTAATCTCTCCTGCTCAAGGCAGTACCGAGTGCCACCCCTCCAGCCACCCCTCTTCAGAAAACCCATCTCCCTCGTGTCTGCTTTCCATATCATGGTGACTAGTCATTTTAAAATCTGCTAACTCTATCCCTGCTCTGTTTCCACACACACACACACACACACACACACACACACACACACACACATTTTCATATGCTGTTAGGATATATCCACCCCAATTTCTCTCTGATAGATTATCCTCGGGAAGTATGAAAAGGTTTCATCCGTCTTTGTCTGCCTTGCTCAGTTCCTCTGAGCTCAGTGTTGTTTATGTTTCTTGTTCTTTTCTGTCTTTTTGTTTACACATCCAGGACACCTGCATAATTTCTTTCCCTCTCTGGTCACAGTCACTCACCTGGGTGGATGGTTATCACGATGGAAGCATCAGCACTTCTGTGGCTTCAGGAATTCTGGTTTCATGAGTCTGAGGACTTACTGACTCTGCGTCTTTGGTGCTGAGTTCCCACCGTCCACCTTCACTCCCTGATGGGGGTACTACTGCAGTTCTGTCTCTTTGCCCCTGCCACTGCTTACAGTGAAGGAGATGCTCTTCTTCCTTGCCTCGGGCCTTTGTGGTCACCCACGCAGACTGCCACCGTGGTTACTAATGAACTGACCCTGCTCCTGCTTGCTCGCCATCAGCCTGTTGGCTTTCCTAGGGGATTAAGTGCTCTTTCATGGGATACCTCTTTTTATCACAAGTGTTAAATGGCTCTATATGTAATGAAAAATCATTCCACATTGCTGGACCACTGCTGTGAGATTCTTTTCATTACTCACCCCTGTGAACTTTTAACTGTAGCTAAAGGAACAATCTACTGGGATTTATAAACTTGCCTTTTTCCCTTTATTTATGCTGTTCTTATTCCTTTAACCTCAATATTTACACGTTTGCCTGCCTTCAAGTCCAAGACTGAAGATAAACTTCTTTCTTCACAATGCTTTCCTGAGTTCGCTAGAGCCAAGTACCTGTGTGTACATGGATACACACACAAATCAGACAATAGCATTTATCTTACATATGGACCAGCCTAACCATGATTTGAATTTCTTGATAAATTCAAGAGAATGGGAGAAAAGAATGCTAGAATTAATATCTAAAACAACAACAACAAACAATGAAAGGTTCCATGTGACAGTGGCATACAGAGAAAGAAAAGTTGAATGAGCTATCCTTGGATGCAGGTCATGTTGAAATTATCTACTCACTAATACATAGCATTGTCAAAACAAGTGTCTGTTAGGGTTTTTGTTGATTTTGTTTCTGTTTGTGTAAATTGGTTAGTTTTAATTTCTTTCTGTGTAAGTATTTTGACTGCATGTATGTCTCTGCTCCATATGCAAGCCTGGTGCCTGTGAAAGTCAAATGAGTTCCCTGGATCCTCTCAAAGAGAATTACAGATGTTTGTTAGCTACCATGGTAGCTGGGAATCAAACCTGTATTCTCTGAAGCCCCCACTGCTCTTAACCACTGAGCCATCTCTCCCACTCTAAATTTTGTTTTGTGTTTTTGAAATAGTCTCTCATTCTCTATGCTGTCCTGGAACACACTATGTAGACCTGTTGACTGAGGATGCAAGAGATCTGCCTGCCTCTGCCTCCCCAGTTCTGGGACTAAAGGCATACCACCATGCCTAGTGATTCATGGTATTCTTTTGCTCTAATGGCTTCCTTTCCTTTAAATCATATACAGGGGGTTCAGTTTGGGACTTTCTTTTTTCCTCAACACCACTGTTTTGCCTTTTTATTCTCTGAGACTTCTAGTAAGAATGAGCAATGAGATATTAGTTTACTCCTTGTACATAAAAACCCCTGCCCTACCTCTGTGTTGTGCCTTTGGACAATGGCAAGGCTTTATGTAACACAGACTGCTCTGTGGTTAGTTGTACATTCCTGAGGACAGTTCTGTGTGTAGGTGTGGTGTGCATTTTCTGCGTTTATAGGCATAGTTATTTAACAACAGAAAGCAAAGCACTCAAACCTTCTGAGCAATCCAGCCTTATTTCTAAGGAGAGGCGATTTCTCTGTAATCTAATAGCGAATGGGAGAGGAAATATAGTCAGTTACCCTGAGAAGGTACAGGTGAGGGGGTGCTGGCTCCCCTTTGACTCCAACACTCAGGTAGAGGCAGGCAGATCCCTGTGACAAAGCAGTGGAAATTTTTTAAAATTGTGTTTTCTAGTAGGATGGTTAAGTTACAAAGTTAAAGCAACAAGTAAGTTTTGAGGTAAAATGGCATTTATCCAGACTGAGGCTCCACCAGAAAATAATTCTGGTGACTAGCATATTTGACAGCTCACAAAAAGGAATTTTCTTGAATGCACAGAATAATCATTAGTGTTAATTATTATGAGATGTTTTGTTACTTAACTCAAGACTTTGACATTGATTTTGAGCCTGCAATCCTAATGATTGCTTTGTGATGTACAATCAAACTATATATAACTTTAACTCATTACTAATGGGTGCTTAGTTCATAACTTAATTCTATAAATATTGTAAGGCCATCTAGAAAGAATCAAAATAAAAACATGTTGTACATTTTTGGTGTTCCAACAGCTGTGCATGAGGAACTGCTTCCTGGTACCAGGGCGTCTTTATAAAAGAGCATCTCAAGCTCCAACACGGAGTAAATGGTAGTGTACGGAAATAGGCTCAGTCAACCTTCAGTGTTTACTCGGCTGCTTCTGTTTGCTTTAGAACTCTGATGTCTAAAAACTTCTGTCACTTTCATTTGGCAAAACATTCATAGAAAATTACTATTTCAGTTGTGAGCCCGGATGATAATTTCCCTTCCTGTCCTTCCAAGAGGAAGAAAACAGAATGTTTTGCCTTTCCTTGACAATCACAGACATATCCAACAGCTCCATCGCACACAGCACAGTATTATTCAGCAATGCTGAACTACATGGTTCAAATAGAATTACTCTAATAACAGTTTTTGCAAGGTCGGTGTGGGTATGTCTCGTATAACTTGGTTATTCTCCTTAGATTCAAAATTACAGCCTGCAAATTGAAAATTATACATAACTTTTGCAAGGCAAGACCATAATTCTAGGCTTTCACTATTTTTCAGTCCATATAAATCACACTCAAACAGGAGTGACACTGGGCTTTCCTTTAACATCCTAGCAAGACCGGAGTCTATAGTTAGCAAAGCCCTGATGGGTTAGGTTCTCAGCAGAACTTGAGACCCTGGGAATAGACTCCCATTTCTTCAACCCTGCAAAGTCCACTAGTAAAGAAGCTAGAATTATTTCTGTCCTGTGGTCCAGCATGTCACCTGCACAGCTTCCACGCCATCATTCCCACATCCATAATATAAGCTATCTATGCCTGAAGATGCTAGGTGTAGGCCTGTGCTACAGATATGGGCACTCAGGCTTCCTTCGCCCAAGCTAGAGTATGACCTCCGCTCGATTCCCATTTCAAACTTAACGGACTGTGTGCCATCAGCCACTGGTGCGTCTCATTATCAATGCATTTTAAGGAGAATTGGATGTGATAGAAAGGGTGATGGCTTGACACAGCATAGAGTGAACAGAACGGAAGAAAAAGTGCTAGAATTTTTGAAGCTTGTTTCTCCAAAATGTGCAGATCTGAGGGGGGGGTGGTAGTGCACACCTTTTATCCTAGCACTCAGGAGGCAGAGGAAGGCAGACCTCTGTGAGTTCAAGGCTAGTCTGGTCTAAGAGTGAGATCCGGGAAAAAAAAAAGTCTAGTTCACAAACATATTGCTTTCTGTGATTTGTGGTTGGTAGGGTTTCAAGGTCAGGTATCTATGGCAGAGCTGACTCCTTCAGTGGTCTTGGAATTGGCATATGATTATGGAAATCTTAAATAAAATGGGCTGATTTGGAGAAGTGGTCAATGTTTGTCACCTCTTTTCTGTCTTCTCTCCTTCCATTAAAGTGTTAGTAATTGTACTGGAAAGATAGATTAAAAGGTAAAGATACTTGATGGTGAGCCTGGAGACTAAATTCAGTCTCCAGACTGTCCTCTGATCTTCACATGGGCAGGAGAGCACAGACCTACCTTCTCTCAAAATAAATAAAAAGTATAATTTAAATAAAAAGTAACCACAGGGATCTGTCATTGGGAGGATATCATTAATAGGTGGCTTTGCCTACAAACCACAACCACAATTTTTTCTTATATCTTTGACTCTAAAGCCAGAACCACGTGGCTGAAACTGCTAAGTTCTGCTACTTGCTGGGGTTGGAACATGACTCTATTATTCAACTACATCTTCATCAGCTTTCTGTTTTCCACAGCCTCCTTCACTGTCTGTCCTTGGCTGTTCTGAAACTTGTTCTGTAGACCAGGCTGGCCTCATACTCAGAGATCTGCCAGGCTCTATTTTCATACTGCTGGGATAAAAGCACATGTGCCTTTAAGCTTTTCTCAATTCCTTTCTACAGGCTGAAAACTTAGCTGGGTGGGATCTTGCCCTGAGCTCACCACTATGCTTTTTCCATTTCTTAATCTGTTTATTTCCTTTAACACAGGACTTAGCTCCATTCCACTTCCTGGTGATCTTTTTCTCCTCAAATTATACATTTTCTATTTTTCTTTGTTCAGCTTGCTCTCTTTCATTATAAATCTCCATTACAGTTAATACTAATAACCACATACCAGTTTATCTTAGATGATTTTGAGATTTCCTCTGCCAATGAATTAATCCAAAACTTTGTCCAAAGTTTAACCTTTGGACAAAGGCAAAAAGCAGCCATATTCTTTACCAAAATATCACAATATGGGTCTCTAGGCCACGTGCTAACATTCTTCTCTGAAGTGTCTTAATCCAGGTCCCCACAATTCAACTCACACCCAGTGCCGTTGTCTTCCATGCTCCTACTAGGATGGCCCATTAAGCAGCACTTAAGGCATTCAACTGCTTTTCTAATCCACAGTCCCAAGGTCCATCAAAAAAAAAAAAAAAAAAAAAAAAAACATGGTCAGCCTATCAAACAATACAATATTCCTGTCCCTGATACCAACTTCTATCTTAGAAATTTCTATTGCTATGAAGAGACATCATGGTCACAGCAACTCCTTTAAAGGGAAACATTTAGTTGAGGCTAGCTAACAGTTTCAGATGGTTAGTCCATTATCATTATGGCAGGGCATAGTTGCATGCAGGCAGACATGGTGACTGAAAGGTATGTAGACAGACAGACAGACATCTTCAGGGAAAGAGATATAATACAAAGTGGCTCCTTTTATTATGAGAACTAAGAAATCTCAAAATCTGACACCTGCAATGGAAGAACCAGGATGGCTGTGGTGTAGGTCAAGGGCATATGATAAGGCCTCTCTTGGGGCATATACCCAAGAGAGGCCTTATCATACAACAAAAATATATGCTCTGCTATGTTCATAGCAGCATTGTTTGTAATAGCCAGAACCTGGAAACAACCTAGATGCCCTTCAATTGAAGGATGGATGAAGAAAGTATGGAATATATACATATTAGAGTACTATTCAGCAGTAAAAAAACAAGGACTTCTTGAAGTTTGCAGGCAAATGGATAGAAATAGAAAACACTATCCTGAGTGAGGTAAGCCAGACCCAAAAAGAGGAACATGGGATGTACTCACTCATATTTGGTTTCTAGCCATAAA
>NW_026067957.1:8573462-8642261 GCF_014885135.2 Alexandromys fortis | reverse complement strand
GGTGGGTGGTCCTTGGACTTCCCACAGGGCAGAGAACCCTGATTGCTTTTTGGGCTGACGAGGGGGGGGGATTTGATTGGGGGAAGGGGAGGGAAAGGGGAGGCGGCGGTGGGGAAGAGACAGAAATCTTTAATAAATTAAAAAATAAATAAAAATAAATAAATAAAATTGCATTTTGACAACTTTAAAAAAAAAAAAGAGTTTAGAATTTTGGTCCATGTCTAAAGGTCTGAGAGCCAGGAGTAGTGAGGACAGAGGAAGAGCATGCTCCATATCATGTAGTCAGGAGGGAAGGTATAACCTTATGCCTTTTTCTACCTTTGTGCTTTGCACAGACCCGCATTGGGTTGGGTGATATCCACTCTCAATGGGGAAGTCTATCTGCCTTATCCACAATTTAAATGCTCACCTTTCTCTCAAACATCTTCAAAGACAACCCCAGAAAGTTTAAGCGCCTACTGAGGTCTCTCTTTTCCAAGTCAAGTTAACATATAAAATCAATGATCACATAACTTATAGAATAATTTGGTGCTTATAAATACTATGAAGTTTTAAAAATAAAGTCAGGAGGTTGAGGGTAGAGAAGAGAAGCTAAAGAAAGAGTATTTTTAAGTATTTTTAAAGAAATAATAATATTTTAATTCTTTAAGGATAACATACAATGAATTATTGACCATAATCACCCACCCCTCGTCACTCCTCTCAGATCTACCCCTATTTCCCTACCCTGCCCCAACTTTGTGTCTTCCTTATTTATTTTTTAAGTAACCCATCAAGTATAACTTATGCTACTGATATATCCCAAATGTAGGACCATCCACTGGACTGTGGTCAACCTACCAGTGACTATACCCTTCAAGAAACTGACCCTTCCTCCCCAAGAGCCATAAATTCTCTAAATTTCTTCATTTATCAGTAAAATCTCAAGAGCTGCCCCAACACCTCTCTCTCTCTCTCTCTCTCTCTCTCTCAGTGTTGACTACCTCAATACTGTATATACCTAGTGCAGGCATCCACAGCTGCTGAGAGTAAATGAGTGCAGTGGTCCTGTCATGTCCAGTGGACACTGTTGCCCCATTCCATTCTACCTAACCTCAGACTCTTTTATTTATTTATTTTTTGTTGAAAAAAAATTTCTGCCTCCTCCCTGCCTCCCATTTCCCTCCCCCTCCTCCCACTACTCTCCCCCTCCCCCACTCCATTTCCTGCCCTGTGGGAAGTCCAAGGTCCTCCCCCCACCCATCTAGGTCCAGGAAGGTGAGCATCCAAACAGGCTAGGCTCCCACAAAGCCAGTTCATGCAGTAGGATCGAAACCTAGTGCCATTGTCCTTGGCTTCTCATCAGCCTTCATTATCTGCCATATTCAGAGTCCGGTTTCATCCCATGCTTATTCAGTCCCAGTCCAGCTGGCCTTGGTGAGCTCCCAATAGATCAGCCCCACTGTCTCAGTGGGTGGGTGCACCCCTCGCAGTCAGACTCTTACAGTATCTATGCTTCCTTCTTCCATTATGAACCCTGAACCTTGGGATTAGATGGCATATATGTCCCATTTGTAGGTGAGTATTCCACAGATACGTATTCTTTGCAGTTTGATCAGTCTGAGTTTCTTCATTAACCGTCACTCACTACACAAAGAAACTTCACCATGATGTCTAACTAAACTAATCTATGTGTATAGAGATAGAAATTTAGAGATCAGTTTGATACTCTGCCCATTTAACAGAAAAATAGTAGTTAGGTTTATCCCTTGACCTTTGAGCTCTCAAACCACAGGTTGTGGGCAAGATTTACAGTGCCAGGAATGAGTTTCCTTTTGTGGTACTGGCCTTAAATTGTTGGTCTCCTTCATAACATTCATGCCACTATTGTACCCATGGGCATTATCCTGCTGCAAGAGGTCTATTTTTCAGTGGGTTGAACAGAATATTTTCAGTTGCAGTTTGAACGTGATGGAGCTTCTCCAAAGCATTTAGGGTTTTGCTGCAGAAGTACTGAAATGAGAAGGGAATTATAAAGTTGTAACCATGTTTAGGACTTGTGGTTAAAGATTAAGAGTATAAACTGACCAAATGTGCTGGAAGTTGTCTCTGTAAACAATTTCCAAAGCTTACCCATAAATGTTATTTTTAACCTACTCCACGTAGTGGCCTGATGCTGATTGACAGTTCTGAGACATGACTGCACTGCACTTTTGTGTAGGCCTGTATGCTTCTAGGCATGTTTGATAGCACTGGTGAGTGCTTGTGTGCCGTGGAATCAGTGCTAATAGAGTCAGGAGGCTCCAGGCACAACATAGACCACAGAAGCATCCCTTTGTATCTTCATTCCACAAGGGTGGAACTTTATTTTTACACATACCTGACTTAACAGCCTTTGCCCTCTTTGTANTGACTCTACCATAGCCAGGGTCTGCACTGATGTCCCTGGCTACTGTTACAATCATTGCAATTCACCTTAATAAAGATGTATGCACTAAAGAGTATACTGTGTGACTCACTGGGCCAGACTAGAGCTTCCATGCCGAGCCTTTTCTGCTTGTTTGTTTTGAATTATTTTTTGTGGGCCTTTTTTGTTGTTGTTATTTTGGTTTTACTTTTAAATTTTGTTTTGGGTGGGAGGTTGCAAAGGCAGAGGGCACAGCGAGTGGTGGATGAGTGGAATCGGGATGCATGACATGATGTGAAATCCACAAAGAACCATGAGGAAAGTTTTAAAATTTTAGCACGTAAATGTTCTCAGTATCCACTTAATTATCATTAAGCATCATTAACTATACAGTTAATTATCACCAATTCTCACAGTGCTATGCAACCATCAGCACTATCAAAATATCCTGAAGCTTTTCATCATCCCAAACAGAAACCCTGTGTTTGCCAAATAGTAACTCTTTGCTTATAGCTCCTGGCTCCTGGTAGCTCCCATGTACTTTCTGTCTCTATCAACTTGCTTATTCCCTTGGTGCCAGTGATTTATTTATCATTTTGTATCCATATTATCTCCTTCAAAGGGTTCATTGGTAATGATTCCCTGCTATTACACAGGTGATATTATAATACTATGTTTTGTTTACTGTTGGTGGACATTAGCTGTTTCAATTTGATTGCTGTTACTAACATTGCTGTAAATACTGGTATACAAGCGTTTCCTCCCCAACTTTCACTTCTTTGGGATGAAACCAGGCCTCCAATTGTTGGATCCTATCATAACTTTCTGTTTAACTTTTAAGGAACTGCCAGACATTTTCCACGGCAGCCACATCTGACATTCCCATCAGTGGTTCATATGTGCTCCAATTTCTTCCCATCTTCCCACATACGCTTTTCCCATTTTTTGGTGGCAGCTATCATAATGAGTATGAAATAGAATTTTTTGTAGTTTTGGTTTTTTTCTCCATGGCTAGTTATGCTGAGTATCTTTCACATGTTTATTGGATCTTTAGATAGTTGTTTAGATAGTTATCTAGTTATTTCTCAGCCCTTTGCCCTATTGGAATCAGAGCGTTTGGAGGTTTTGCTGCTGCTCTTGGGCTGTGAACGTTCTTCGTGCACTGTGCATGGCACTGTTGGTTATATAGATCTCCTCATTCCTTGTGTAGAATACTCTGTTTTTAAGGGTTCTTTCTATTGAAATTATTCTGCTTTATGTTAACAGAGCCATCTCTAAATACCAGTTGTCTCTAAAGTTACCGGTGATAAGTGACTTCGCTGATAAACATTGACTATAGGCAAGAGATAAGTTACCAGTAATTTATTATATGCAAAAACCCAGCTTAGTAATTGTGAAACTAAAGTTATTTCCATTAAAGGGAACAGTAATGTCCAGCTTGCCAAATTAAATTTGTGGTAGAATAGTAGCCATTTAACAACATGCTTCTCAGCCTCCATCTCCATCCTGTATTCTTCTTTCACTGAGCCTCCAGAGAATTTAAAAGGTGGCTCCTCAGAGGCAAATTAACAATAAAGCTGTTGAAGCTTGGGTTTCAGAGCCTCTCATGTGGATGGGCGCCATCTAAGATGCTATAACCCAATTACAGACTTGCAATTGTGTTTTTTAAAGAAGTGCCCCCTCCTCCAGTTTTATAGGCTTAAAGCCCACAAAATCCAGATGTGCCTCTGGATATTTCTTCCATCTAAAACCCTTGTTTAATTACTGCTGCTCTGCTGGAAAGCCAGCGTGGGGTATGCTGCTAAGTTCAAAGTTATTTATGACAGGCTTTTTTCCTTGCAGAGCCTCTGCTCTGGAGCGCCAAGCTACCACACTGCTTACAGAAGGAAGTGGGCTGCCGGTATCTCTAGGCGACAGCCCCAGTGTGCTTTGTTGGCTTTTGCACTAAGTTCTGTTGGTGCACAGTGCTTGCTTAGCTCTGGGTACTTAGAAAAACATGTTAACCAAATCAGGGAACCATGGATCCTAGTTGTGCCCTTAAAATTGTGCATGGCCTTTTGTGCTCCACACAGAGCCATAGATAAAAACTCCTGTTTACACCGCGGAAACTAAAATGCCACTTGTGGGGTTGAAGATGAATCTTTGATAGATGAGCGGCTCCCTGTACTCATCGGAGCTTCAGACTCTTAAGCAGGCTTTCATTGGGAAGATAAGAGAACTTTGATTAAAATTTAAATCAGAACATATTCTCTGTTGTTTAACTACAAGACATTAGTGAAAAAATTACTCATCAACATTAATCTATTTTATATTATCTTATTTTCCCTAGAAGGTATTAATAACTCTGAGGATTTATGAATGTACCTGAGGAAAATATCAGCAAAGCCCCCGCTAAGGCCTCTTTCTTTAAAAATAAACAAATAACTAACATCTGATTTTTCTACCTCTTGCCACTTCTCTTTTTCTTGTTTTCTTTTTAAAAAAAAAATAGAATTGATTTTAGTGCTATAAACTGTTATTCACAAAGAAGTTGATGATTGTTTAGGAACCAATTAATTGAACTTGTCAAACATGGTTGCAAAACTTTCATTTCTCTAGTGAGTTCTTTCTAAACTGCCTAGTATTTAAACAGATAACATTTAAATTTTTTATTTATTCTTTTCTCATACAATACATCCAGATGACAACCTCTTCTCCCTCTAATCCTCCCAATTCCCTCACTTTCCTCTCCCCCAGATCCACGCCCCCTGTTTCTACCCAGAAAAGAGCAGACCTGCCAGGAAATGAACATGGCACAAGATACCATAAGGCTAGGCACAAACCCTCACAGCAAATCTGAGCAAAGCAACCCAGTAGTAGGAAAGGGGTCCCAAGATCAAGCACCTACCACTGCTAGGAGTCCCCCCCCCCCAACTCCCTCCTTGACAGAAAACACCAAACCAACAAATATACCATATATGCAGGGCACCTAGGTCAGGCCATGCTGGTTCAGCAGTTGCCAGTTCAGTCTGTGAGCTCTAATGAGCCAGGGCCATGCCGTCCTAATGTCCTCGATCCCTCTGGCTCCCACGGTTCCTCCTGCCCTTCTGTAAAGGTCCCCTAAAGCTCTGAAGCACCTTGGTGGAGACCTTCAACCTGCTCTCTCCACCTAATGTTTGACTGTGGGTCTCTGCATCTGTTCCTATCTTTTTTTTCTTTCCCTTTCTGTTTCTCAACAATTCCATCCTAAAACCCACTACTTGGTTCAGAGAAAGGTCATGCATATACCACCAGGTACTCAAACATTGCCCACGAGAACCCAGTCACTGCTGGCGTCATCTGGTGAGCAGTAGGGTATGGCACAGAATTTGGAGTGAGTTTGGAAGTTCTCTGCATGGGTGAGGATGGCTGCATCAGGAGCGAGAATCCATACAGGGAAGTGCATAGAATAGTTAAGATTATTGGAAACAACAGGGGAACGGACTACTTAGCGACAGAAAACACAGTCACAAGATGTGGAGAGGGAGAAAATCAGGACTAATGTTTGCGATGTTGTCAGTAAAAGTATTGACATGAACTGAGAACTTTCATTACTTAGAGAGATATAAACACTTAAAGTTGACAGCCCTAGTAGTATCTCACTTTCCGCAGTTTCATTTCCCTATACCAAAGTCAGTCTAGAAATGAACAATTCACAAGTTTTAAATTGCACATCATATCTACTAGCACAACAGATGTCATGCATAATGTTCTGCACAGGCTGAGACACAGTACCCCTTTGTCCGGGGAACCTACACTGTGTGCACTACCTGTTCGCTAGCCATTTAAAAGCTCTCAGCTGGCTCTCAGGGCGACTGCCCAAGTGTTGCATTTCTTGGGTTCAAGTAGCACTTAATGGTGGCGCAAAAGTGCGAGAATAGTGATGCTGGCAATGTTAATGTGTCAAAGGGACGTCAGTCAGTGTTTTCTCTAAGTGATACTGCAGAAGTCATCAATAGTATCATAAGCATGTAACATGACAAACTATGCACATTTTCAGACATGCATCTGGAGTGTATCCTCTGAGAACCATCAGAAGCAGTATCATTGAATTCTGGGATTATCCACTGGAGTTAGCCTCCAAAAGGGAAAGAAACCTTTATAATCAATAAATATCTTATCTAACAGGAAACTACTTTAGGTGTGAGGGGGAGTGAATGCATGTATGATTTTGAGAGAGAGAGAGAGAGAGAGAGAGAGAGAGAGAGAGAGAGAGAGAGAGAGAGATGTTAGCTACTGAGACACCTTAGCTTTACCAAAGGCAAGTGACTATTTCTAGCTGTAGATCATACAGATCACGGAATCCAAATACTATGTTATTGTAAAAGAAACCAGGACTTTTACCACAGCATGAGGAACTGTATTAAAGGATTGCAGAATTAAGAGGGTTGAGAACCACTGTCTGATACAGGCCAGGCCCCTTGCCTTGGCAATGACACCACCAAGAGTGGCCTGGTTCTTCCGCACATCAACTAACATTAGTAATCAAGACAAATCTCCATAGACATGTACACATGACAACCCAATATGAATAATCTCTCACTGAGAATCTCTTCCCAGGAGATGCTAAATTGAGTCAAGTTGAAATATAAAGCTAACCATCACAGTTCTCTACAAGAAAAACTACCTACCTGCAACCAATAAATATGTCAGCTTCAAAGATCTTCTTACCCGTTTTGGTTAAGACAGTACAGAGATGTCAGCTATGCAGCATTGGGTCTGATGCACAAAGGGAATTGTTAGAACAACTGAATGGTGTCTGTGAGATGCTCGGTGTGCAAACTGCTTGCCATGCAAGTCTGATGACCTGAGTTCAAGCCCCAGTACCCACTGTAAAGGAGAAAATTTAACCTAAAAGTTGTTCTCTGGCTTCGACACATCCTGTGACATGCAAGTGGCCTTACTCAGGCACACACACCAAATACACATACACACCTAAATTCATATCTACATCTACAAATACTCAAAAACACATATGTTCACACACAAATAATAAATTAAAATTTAAAAATAATAACCAAATGGAACTTGAACGTGCTAGTAATGTTTTGGTGCAGCTTTCCTGATTTTTGAAACTGTGTCTATATAAAAAAAGTCTTCAAAGAAGATACAACTCCTAGTTTTAAAGAGTAAAGAAGATGAGGTTGACAACGTCCAGGCAACTTGTTAGGCCCACAACACCCTGTCACCACGCTGTCATTGCAACTTTCTGTTAGCTTGAGGTGTTTCAGAACAAAATGAAAATTTCAGACTGCTAAAATCATGTTTAACTATTCAAACCCCACAGTGTGTGAGGACTTTATGTTCTTCTGGTGGATCATCAAAACTGTCCTGAGAATTCCTGTGGTGTAGTCCATCATAATGCCTTTCAATGGCTTGAAAATATACTTACTTATGGCTGCTTTAAGATCTCATTCAATTTCCAAATTGTACATGGATTGGTATATCACTATTAAGATCTCTTCTGTGAAGACATTTGAGAATTCAGATCATCTCCCCTCTCCCCAAATCACAGAAGAGACGTGGAAGTGACAATAGCGTCCTTGACCCAGAATCAGTCCATCTTGAAGAAGCACTAGAAACTCTGGAGAGATGGTCTGTGCTTTAGAGCATCCCTGCCTTCCCAGAGGACACAGTTCAATTCCCAGCACCCACATGGTGGCTTACCCCTGTCTGTCACCCCAGTTCCACGGGATCTGACACCCTCTTCTGGCCTCATCAGGCACTGCTTGCAGTGTTGCATAGACATACTTGCAGGTAAAACATTCATGCACACATGCAGAAATAACAACAGCAGCAACAACAAAAACAATAAAAAGACATTGCGGTGCTCCAATGGCACAATGAACACACTGTGCAGGGTGCTTAATATGGAAACCCGTGGAACAACTGCAGGGGAGCATGGTGGACAGAGCCAACGCTCCCTGCTGGTACTTACCAGTTAATGCCTTCATCTCCTTCCCAGGACATCTGCTTACATCTCAGGGACTCGCAGAAAACAACTTTAAAGCTTATGATTCAAATGCTGCATTGGAAAGTGTTCATGGGGAGCTCAGGGTTACCCCTCACTCTTCAGGAAATCTTGTACTTGTCTATTCCACTTCTCACTCAGTCCAGCAGGTGGTAGCCTACACAGGGACAAAGTTCTTCCTTCCCCTTCCCCAAGTGACAAGCAGACCCATTTGAAAACCAAAAGAAATGTGGCTGAGCTCTGCGCCTTCTCTACACCGCACAGGAGAAGGATTTCCTGGGTTGTTCTCTGGGTGGATATAAGGACCGAAACCATCCAGCAGAAGGAGGCCAAAATAGTTCTCTGTTCATGTGTGTTCATGTGGTCTTCTGAACCTCAAGTTTTTGTCTTCTTCATATTTTCCAGAAATTCCTCTGATCTTATATCTCTTTGCCCTGATTTCTGTGACGTGGCTTTGGGGAGGACTGCATATGGCCTACAGACACGTCTGGATGTTGGTTCTCTTTGTCATTTTCAATAGCCTGCAGGTAAGGCAAGCCTTCCAAGGCCACACACATCTAATGAATGCAAAACTCAAGTGTCAACATTCAAGAAGTAAGAGTCTACTTGCAGATGAGTTTGCGTGCACAGTGACGTACAAAGTCTTAGAAAAATGTGGTGGGGGCCAAATAGCTAACATTTGAAATATGTCTGGAATTCCAACTTACCCATCATGTACGCTTGAAAAGGAAAATATTTACTTGTTTCTTTTCAGCAATATTAAGTAACTGCCAAAATATGTTCTTTATGGTTAGTTATGATCAGATAGCAACCATGTAGGACCGATGCACATAAATGGGCCATAGCTGTGTCTAGACATTAGGTCAATTGAGTAGTTAAATGGATGTTTAAGCAATTTCCGCTTAAACCCTAATGTTTAGACACAAGAATATTTCAGTGACTAAAAAATGATTTCACCCTTTCTTGAGTCCAATGGTGGCAATTTTAAGTTAATTTTACAAATATATTTGGGTAGTATGACTAAAAGTTATTAGTGATTTTTAGTGCTTTTGTTAAATGGGAAAACTTTTCTTCTGAAATTATCAAATGGAACAAATGAATACATTTTTCTTATTTTCCAAAGTAAAAAAGAGCCCTTAGACTAAAAAAAAAAAGTCATGAAATTACCAAGAATACTTTTACATAGTTACTATTTTGTGCGCCATGTTGTAAAAAATGTATATATGCATATATACATAAAATTAGAGTCACACACAAAACCTTTGGGTCAATACCTAGTCTTAAAGTAGAAGAAAGAAAGAGGAAGGGGAGACAAATTCTTCAATATGAATATAGCCTACATGATGGCATTGACTGGTTAGGAAGGGAAAACCATAAAGTGACCTTAAAGTTTAGAAACGGTGGAACATGGGCATCTCTGTATAGGACATTGGAGCACATACACTGCCCAAAAGGTCGCTGGTACTATCAATACCTAGAGAAGACAGCCATACCCTTGTAGGACTGACAATTGAAATGAGTAAACAGTTAGCTCCAAGTTATGCAGTGACAGGTGATATATGAGCAGGGTGTTATGGGAGCTGAGAAAACAGTCATTTCCATACCTGTACCAGCATGCAATCAATGCGGCATGCAATGGTGAGCCATTAGGTCAGAGGCCCTGCCTTGGACACCTAGGTTCTAGCAGAAATAAGATCAGAGTCCACATTAACAGCCTGCTGTTGGGTAACAAATATTTTCCTGGGGAGACAAAACACAGTCATCTAGTCACCCCAGATAGTCAGGCAGCCCAAAACAGACCAAACTGTGAATGCCACCAAACTCAGACTTAGTGAACCAATGACTTTTGTTGGGGTTACTTAAGGAATATGGGTGAGGGGTTACTTATAAGAGAAGAAATTACTCAAAGACAGCTGCATCACCAAGACCCTCACCCCAGTTTGGGTGACAGCTCCCAAAGCTGAGAACCTGGAGCACACTGCATGGGCTGCAGACAGCTCAACAAGATGAAGACTGTCCTTTCCAGCTGCCTCAGTTGGTCTAAGCCTCCTCCAGACAGTGCAGCTGGTTTCTGCTTCTCCCAGGGAGCGGAGTCTGGTCACACAGTCTTCTTTTGCAGCTCAGCTTGGTTTCTGGAGTCTTTTTTGCAGCTGTGCTCTGTTTACTGTGTCAGATAAGGGCCTAGTGAATCTGTTCAGTTCTAGGGACTTCTTGAAGCTGTTTTTAGGGGTTTAGTTACCTGTTTAAGGAGGTCCCTGCTGAATGGAAAGTTGTGACCTCAGTGCTGTGACCTCAGAGAAGGCTGTCACAACATCTGCACTTGCAGTGCTGTGACCTCAGAGAAGGCTGTCACAATATCTGCACTTGCATTTGATTTGGTGGCTGCACAATGGTCCAGGAGTGATTCAGATTTTTAAATATTTGCTGCAGGCCTTTAAAATTGGGAAACATTGAAAACCTGAATTCCTGACTTGTTGCAGAGCAGTGCATGCATGGTGGTGGTTTTTAAGACACTGTGTAGACAGAATATGTGACGTCACATTGTATATGGTGTGCTTTATTGCCCCTACCTGAATCCATAACACCCCCATGCTTTTAGGACAAATGAAGAATGTGTGGCTATCGATGGGCTCTTTCTGGCTGAGAAAACAGTGTTACCCAAAGTTGTAAAAGAAGAAAGTGATTAACATTGTCTAGATTAAGAAAAGGGTTGAACGGGGAAGAAAAATGAAAGAGGAGACAGAAAGGGCAGGTTGTCTTGAATACCACCAGCTCCTGCACTCTTTCGAGATGGTTGCCAGCTGCCTTATCCAAAATGAAGGCTTCAGACTTGGGAGTTTGGATTATTTTGACTTCATGAATTTTATTGTCAACTTTTTCTCCCTTTGAATGGGGATGACATGTTCATACACTCACGATTGCCCTTTCAAAGACTGTCTAGAAATGTTTAGAATGGAATACTGAGAAGAGCCACTGAGCAGGCAGGCTGTTGTTATCTGAACTACGGTATTCTGACATTGTTCTTCAGGTGTAGCGGTAGTGACAGGTTTTAGGGCTGTTGAGATTTGGTTAGTGGTTACATATGAGAATGAAGAGTGCAGGAGAAGAACATCACTGAGAAATTCCTGACTTGGATGGTAAGTAGATGTGAAGATCGTTCCTTACATGAAGACCATGGTTCTGGGGAATACGCAGCAGAGCTGGGAGAGCTTTTAGTGACACTGTTAATTACAGCAACCTTTCCGTGACTGGGTATGTGGTGATGCTGGTGAAAGCAATTGCTAAGAAGTGATCAGAGAGCACAGAGGAGAAGGAGGCTACAAGTTTGTTATTGCTGTAGGAAAGAGAGCTTCAACAAGATGCAGTAGCTACTCCATGGCTGTGAAGAAGCCAATAGGAAGGAGAACACACATACAAGCAACGTGACTTCATGGGGCAGCTTCAGAACTTTCTATGAATTCAAGGTCCATGAGCTACATGAAGGAAAAAAATCACTGGACCTCACTCCCGGAGCTGTTCTTACAATATCTGGATGGGCTCCAAAAATGTTCAGTTCTGACAAGTTTCTGAGTGACACCAAATCAGGGATTTAGGGGCCATAGTCTAAGTGGAGAAGGCGGGAAAAAATAGAGGAGACTTATAGTTTAGGAAGAGCGGATGGTTCACAGAGGAGATTTCTGATCCTTGTGAAAAAAAAAATGAGGGAGAAAGTGACAACCATAAAACTGGCTCTACACAAGGTCAGGCTGAGGCAAGAGGAGCAGGAGCTGAAGAGGCATCGCCTGCCAGCTAGAAAAATCTACTCCCGTCAGTGGTAGACATGGCAGACCTCGCAGCCGAGAGATGGCATTTTATCTAGTAGCCTCCAATCTTCGGCCGAGCTGCAGGGTCACGTGTGTAGAGGAGTGAGTTAAAAGCCTGAGGGGGCACATGAAAAGCGGGGAGCAACTTGTATGTAGAAAGTAACTCAAGCTGTATTCGAAGATGCTCAAGAGCTAAAATCAGTGGGGTTCTGTGGAATTTGTGTTTGTAATGGAGCCAATCAGAAGTCACTAAGTCAGCTGCCTTCCCAACCTGGAAGTCATGACCCCTTTGGCAAACCTCTACCTCCAGAAATATTTACATTACAATTCGTAACAATAGCAAAATTACAGTTAGGAAATAACAACAAAAATAATTTTATGGTTGGGGGTCACCACAACTTGAGGAACCGTATTAAAGGGTCACAGCACCAGGAAAGCTGAGAAGCACTTCATCAGATAATACAGACTGTAAGACTGTGGTGGTAGCCCATGTTGTCTACTGAACTACATACTTGCATACATACATACATACTGAAACAGCTGTGCTAAGTACAATGGTGGATTTCATCAGAAGATAGAAAAATTATTATCTCTTTTCAAGGTCCTTATTGCAAGCTAAGTAAAATCTAAAACTATTGCAAACTCGTGTTTAATGAGCTAATTTTTTCTCTGTGACATTCCTGGAGCAATGACCCTGTGTGACACTACTGTGTCTTACTGAGCACCTGGCACACACAGTCTTGATATCAGGGACTCAGTAAAATCAGTCTTCAAAGTCATGCTTGTAAAGGACCTTTGAAATGGTCATTTCTCTGGATTTCATGAGTCAATTTAATTTATAAACTCCCCTGAGTCTTCAACTTAAGCACTTCCATGCTGTATGCCTATAGAATAATAGGATCTTCCAGGTATGTTCCATGGGCACTCAATGATTTGTCTTTAATTTTTGTTGAGTTTCTGTGACCACAAATTATAGTTTGTTGGGTTTTTGTGACCACAAAATTATACTGTGTATTTGTGCTTTCCTTGGTTCGTTTTGCTTTGTTTCGTAGGTTGGTTAGTTTTTTGAGATAGGGTCTCTCTGTGTAGTGCTGGCTGTCCCGGGACTTACTCTATAGACCAGGCTGGCCTCGAATTCAGAGATCCACCCACTTCTGCCTCCCGAGTGCTAGGAGTAAAGGCCTGTGCCACCACTGCCAGGCATGCCTGCCATGCCTTGTATATTTTGCTCAGGGATTCCTGCCTTATGTTTTAAAATCTGGATTATTAAGATGCCATGGGTCCTGTGAGAGCAATGAATAAAAGGTGTATTTCTTTTATGTGTTGTTTGATACATTTTAAATAAGGAACCTTTTTCACTTGAAATCCTGTTGGAAATACATTAATGACTGAAAGATCCAAGTTGGACTGTCACACTACTAATATATTTGAGCATTTGGAAATATATACATGTAAATTTATATATTTTAAATCATAATAAGAAAATGCGAATGTAAGATTAGAATAAAATCATCATTCTAACTATATCAGTTATTATGTCTAAAATTCAGTTCCCCATGAACTGTAAAAAAAAAAAAAACCAACAAAACACACACACAAAAAAAACCTAGAAATTTCTCCAAGAACTGAACTCATGTTCAAATTCTTTTTGGTTTATAACCATTAGTTATATTTCTTGGACTTTTTTATGTGTGGGTTTTTTTTTAATCCACTGTGTATTATGAGCAAAATATGGAGAATAAAAATAAAAAATACCTTTTAAATTTGGACCCCAGGAATCTTTTCCTTATTTCAGTAACTAATAGAAAAGATGCAAGCATGTCATATCTAGTCTTGCTACCGTCCCATGATCCTCTGTGGGTGGACCCAATTGTCCACTGAGCTTTGTTTCGTGTCAGAGTCAGGACTCCAAGGCTGCTAAATAGAAAGCAATATTCCCTTACTTGTCCATCATGCGTAGATCTCAGGACGCTTCCCTCCATGTTTCTGGCTGGACTTTCTCAGTTCACTGAGCATGGTACCTACTGCCCGATTTACCTCCCAACAACTTCCCAGCTCTAGTGAGAAAACAACTTGTTCCTTAGCAATCTCAGGAAGGACCACGCTGTTCCACCCCACTCATATCCCAGACAGGAACCAGTCACATGGTGGCCCGGGCTCAAGCCAGGCCCGAACTGGTTCCATGTACTGAGTCCAATGGTGGAAAGGGTCAAATTGATCCTAAAACAGTGGTGGACTGTGTATCAAGAGAAAAGATTTTCTTGCCAATAGTAGAGATCAGGTCAAAATAACAGATGTCCACTGTACATACTTTCTAAATCTCCTTGTTCATTAATTCAAGTTTTGAGGAAGCCAAGGACAGCTGTTGTCAAACTACTAGGAGCTTTGGTGTCTGTTATCAGTGCCAAATTCATAATAGACAGCATTTCTTTAATCCCCTGTTATATCATTGCAATAACTTCTATTTTAAAAGTACAATGAATTGACTTTGACATTCTTTTTAAGAAGGTTTTTTAAATTCTGTGATGTCAGGGGAGGTCTGTACGTGTAAGTACAGATGCCTGAGAAGGCCAGAGAGTTGGATCGCCTGAACTGGAGTTACAGGCAGTTGTGAACCACCTGATATGGATGCTGGGAACTGAACACATATACTCTACAAGAGCAGTATGTGTTCTTAACCTATGAGTCATCTCTCCAGCATGAGTTTGTCATTTCTTAGTGGATTCACACTACTATTTATAGATCTGATTTCTTGAAATATTTGAGCCAGAGTATATCCAAATTTGTTTAACAATGAAGGGGAATAATTACCAGGCTGATACTTGGCTGGGAGGCATAAGTAGGACCCCATCCATCATTAAAATACTACTGAATCTGTTCCATGCTTCTACAGATCTCATAAACAGCCCCAGATTTTAGCCACAGAAAGTGTCTGCAAAGTCATGGCTCTTTTCCTGCACACGACACTGTACCACTCGGATTGAAGAATGCCCAGACCAGAGTTATCATTAAATGCAGCAAATCACAGCAGTGACTGGGATCTACAATGTGGTCCTGTGTTTAATAAGAACCAGTTAGAGTCAGTCTGGCATGCGTCACTTAGTTTAGGTTTGCTTCTGTGTTTCTTACTGTCAAAATTTTACTGGATGGTGAAAGAAATAGACTAATGCAATACAAAATCAAGCCTCCCTCCCCCACCCTTTGTTTGGAATTCCCACTTAGCATCCTGTGCAGCTCACTGCAGGTGTCGGCTTCGATACGGTACACATTTAGTCTTGGCTGCTTTCTTTGGAGGATAAACAGCTCTTGGGAAATATGCATTGTTAAAATAATCAGTTACAGAGAACTAATTGTTTCAAGACACTCCCTTCACTATTGCCTTCCAATAGCCAAAAAGCCAACAGTAATAAGAAATGTCACTTCGTTTCCATTAGAGACTAGCACATGAACTATTCATGAAGAGTGTGAAGCAGTCCTCCCTCTTCCCAGAAAATCCTGGAATAAACATGGAGAAGACAGGGAGGCTGGGGCTCTTCATCTTTCATCTCTTTGTTGATTTATCCCAGAGCTGTGTGTCAAGTTCACTTGGAGGGGGTGGGGAGAGGACCGACAGAGTCCATTTGTCTTGTAGAGTAAGATTCAGAGGGTCTAATGAATACCTTCCACACTCTTCAGAGCACCCTGAACATCCCCATAACTGTTCAAATAAATACACAGAAGCCGAGGGGAGCAGGTGTATTTTAACATCCCCTGTCACTTCTCCCCAAGCTCTCCAGAGTTTGGTACCATATGGTCTGATAAAATGTCTGTTTATGTAAGCTACTCACTCCTCTGACAGTGCGTGCCTCTCAAAAAGCTGCAGGCTTTCCACTTGGCAGGAGCTCTGTTTTCCAGGTATGTGCTCCCGAAGCTGGGTTGCCAGTGAGCAACACTGAGTGAAGTAGGGGAATATTTATCACGTGGTCACACGTAGCCACACAGAACTTCCCAAAGCTGACTCTGTCTTTCTAAAACAGGTGCCTCAGTTTCCCCTGCCCCAGCACAGCCATTCTATCCTTTAGCTTTTTTCCTCATGGTTTCATTGTTGTTTTTGTTGTTGTTTTCCTTTTTTGTATTTTCTGGGTCCTCTATACCCACATTTTTTCAGTTCACTTTAACAGTACAGCACACTGTAATACCCAAAATTGCAAGCTTAGCAGCTTTGAGTAACCAAGATGCAAATAAATGTTGTCCGCCAAACAGTTCTGGAAAGCAGAGCAAGCAGTGATGTATGAGAGCCGCTTTTATGTAGTCAGTCAGATTCATCCTCTTATTGTTAATATATTTTTCTCAGAGTCTAAAACTTTATTACCTTTTTATATTGTTCAATTTCTAGTGTGGGGGAGGATTGTCTTTTATAATATTTTTCTGCACATTTTACAATAACTTTCTTTAATGCTTGACTGCTGTGTCCCCTAGAATGAGCATACAACTGCTAAGCAAACTCAGTTCTACCCCATCACTGGGTGATCAGGGTTGAACCAAGGGCTTCTGGTGTCCTTGGCAAATTCTCCTGTTCAGCTACACACCCTAGTCCTCTAACCTTAATTCTGCTCTTTTACTTGATGTATCTGAGAAATAGTTGTCTATTTTCTAAACAAGTGATGATTCTAGACCTAAATTGTGTCCTTGTAAACGTGTTATATAAAATATGTATGCATGCATATGTCATATAAATTTGTAAACTATACCATATTTTATAAATGTAAAACTCTATAAACTAATCATTGAACAGAAAGGTTTGTCTCGTGAGCCGCATAATCAAAACTGAGGCCAAAGGGATGAGCTCACTATCTCTGTCTTCTTTGAATCTCCCATTGGACCACTGGTACTCCTCCGAATAAGTTCAGTGCATTCCCTTCATAGAGATGCTATTGGTCCATCAATCTTAGTTGTAACACAAAGCTCTTGTGTACTTTGTACTGTCTTGCTTAAATATGTAACCAGTGCCTTATAATTCAAGCAAATGATTTATAAAGCTGAAATGGTTTTGTGTTGGGAGTGCAGATAGACGGGTACAGGACCTGGCACAGCCTCCGCCCTACAGCACTGAAAGGCAAAGGTAGAAGTAAATACAACTTTAGCAGTGTAAATCCCACAGCAGGCAGTTTCTGTAAACCTCTGGAAAGAAATGTTTCGATTTGTCACAATAGAACTTCCTTTGGAAGGCTTGGGCGTATCGCTTGATCAGTAGATCTTCAGGCTTTGTGACAGTCACCTAGTTTGTCTCTTCTCCTGGGGACAAACTCGGGTGAAAGTCTTTCTCCTGCCTGGCACTCCCTGGTCTTCATCTCCTCACTTCTCAGCCTTGTGAGCTTCATGAATTCTTTAACTTCCAGGCAGCTGCTTTCTGCTCAGTTTCCCAGCCCTCCACTCTCAGCAAGCAGCTGAAAGGTCCTGTAGGTCTCATTTTATTTGGAACTTTCCTTCCTTATGTCTACTCTTATTTTGTTGGTCCGTTTGAATATTGTTTGTTGGGAGACATCTGGTGCATATTCTGCTTTCTGTACATCAACCAGTCCTCTGACTCAGAATTGGAACATTCTTTAGAGGGACAACAAAAGCAAACACAAACAGCGGTAAACACAGGGTGCCCTATTTAATGAGCTTCCTTCTCTCTAGGATGTTGGACCAGCTATTCTGATGCCTTCTGCCATTTTGTTATAGTATATATGTGTCTAGAACCCCTTCTCCACCTTACACAGTTCTGTGCAGTGATGTTAGTCTGATATTTTCTCATCTGCCAGAGCCAGCAAATCTAAATGGATTTAGTTCAACAAATATCTCATAAATTTTTAAATGAAACAAAATTCATATTAATAAATGGAGCTACTAAAAGCACTGCAGTTCATCAGGAATTTAGTGACTACTGTTGGGACACGTGCACTGATGGAACTGTAATTCAGGGATGTTTGTGCACGAAACATTGCACAGTCAGCAGATGAGGCACACTTAATGCTTGGTGTAGCATCAAGATTAAATAAACTTCCGGAGAGGGCTTTAGAATCTATAATCTGTCATTCACAGATTAATGTTTAGAAACCACATACCTATTTCAAAAACTGGATGAAAATATTAGAAAGAGTCATCAAGATGTTTGTGTGGCAAGGGCCACACAAATCCGGGATTCTGTATTCAGTCCCTGGAGCCCACAGAGGAGGGGAAAAAACTACTCCCAAAATTGTACTCTGACCTGCACATGCATGCCCACAGCACATGCATACCCACACTGTCATACACACGTCATATATACACATACCAGGAGAATAAATACATGGCTCTTTGGACATGAGCCACCTTTCCTGAATAAGTGTAGCTCTCACCCCTCATCAAAGACTCTCAGAGGGAGAGACCTTCACAGGAAACCACAATCAGACGCAATATAGAGATGGAGAGTGGAAAGCCCAGCCCCAGTCGACACATGTGCGTCATAGGTCCTGCATCTGTAGTCCAGGGAGCATCATGGAAGAGAAGGCAGGAAGACTGGAAGGGCTAGAAGACTTGGAAATCTTCTATCAACAGTCTGTAGTGGTAGGCTTTCTTGTCAAACTATCTTTGACCCGCCAGCATGCAAACAATGGCATGGACAGTCTTATTAATTAGGAAAGCTCAGTCCATAGCTTAGGCTTGTTCCTAACTAGCTCTTATAACTTAAATTAACCCATTTTTATTCGTCTGTGTTCTATCATGTGGAATTACCTCTCTTTCATCTTGTACTCTCTATGTCTCCTGGGTTCTCCTGCGTGCTAGATTCTTCTTCCTCTTCCTTTCACTCCCCAGAAATCCTGCCTATACCTCCAGCCTAGCTATTGGTCATTTAGTATTTTTATTACACTGATCACAGCAACACATCTTCACAGTGTACACACATCCCACAACAGCCTGCCCTAAAAGCGGCTTCATAAATAAGACCAGAACAATAGCGGTACTGATGGAGATGTTGACATGGAAGGGAGAATTTTCCAGTATCTTACCCCTAGAAGAATACCCGTAAGCAGCTAATGATTATTGGGCAATGGAGAATTAGCTTCCCCAGAGATGAGCCCCTTATGTCCAATGCAGAGTGGTCAGACCCAAAACCATATATACATGAACAATAGAAACACTCAACAAGTTTATTTCTGTGTGCTTGTGTGTACGTGTACATGTGTGTGAATATATATTCATGTATGTAAGAATAATAACCAAAGAAAAAGAGGTTATAAACTTGGGCATGAAAGGGGCTTGAGGGAGGAAAGGGATAGGGTCAGTGATGATTTCTATTTCAGTTAAAAACATTAAAACTTGTAAAGGATTTTGTTTCTAAATTATAAAGACCAAATAAAACTAAAAGTATACAAAGTCAAATAAGACTGACTGACTGACTGAATGAATGAATGAATATTTTAAAGCAATAGAAACGATAGAGTATCACCGTGGAAGAGCAGCTCAGGGCGCTTAGTTCAAAAGGTCCCTGCACCTGTCAACAGGTCTGCTTTCTCAGCCCAGGGACAGTTCTACTGAGAAAAAAAAAAAAAGATTAAAAGGCATGAATCAAAATTAAACTGATTCTTTTTTAGACTTCATTAGACATTTGGATCAAGGCAGGTTTGTCTTCAGTGCTTCAGACTGAACCAGTTCTGTGTCACTGTTTTCCTACACAAGTGAGAGTTTTCCTTCTAAACTTGCCCCTTTTCTTTGAGAGTGCATGAAATAGCCCGTTAAACGATGCTGCACCACTAGCTGTAAATCCTGCCCTAGTTTTTTTTTTTTTTTTTTTTTTTTTTTTTTTTTTTTTTTTTTTTTTTTTTGCTTTTGTGAGCATGGGAAGGTTATTTGATTTCTCGGAGATGAGGATAGCCCTATTTGCTTTACAAAATGTCTGTAAAAACGAACTGAAGCAAATGCATTAATCTCTCCAGCACCTTGGTAGGTGTGTAACAACACACTCGCCTCTTTTCTGTCCCTTGGGTGCCACTAGGAGTGCACAGGTATTTTAATTTAAGGTTATTTCACACAAACAAATCATCATCGCCTCAGTGCTTCACAGCATGCCACTAAGATCAATTAACAGTGTGTCTCTAATTGCTAATTATTCAGCTGTTGTGAGGTACTGTGTGTCACATACTCAACAGCTGACCAACGCAAAAATCCTATCGACAAGATGACAAGGCATAGGCGTCATATAAATGTGATATCAGCACAAAAACAGCAGATATATTTTATTCTATGGTCATTCTTTCTCTAGCCCACCAGCCAGTTTCCAAATAATAACATGGAGACTTATTAATTACGAAAGTATGACCTTTAACTTAGGCTTGGTTTTAACTAGCTGTTATAACTAAAATTAGCCCACATTTTTGTTAATCAATGTTCTACCATGTGAGTTTTACCTCTCTCCCATTCTGTGTGTCAGACATGAATGTGTTCTGAGTCTTGATGGCCTCTCTCCCTTGTCAAGATTCATTTCCTTCTTCCTCTCTGTCCGGAGGTCCCACTTATACCTCCTGCCTAGCTATTAGCCAATCAGCTCAGTGCCGAGCAGTGTCTAGGAGCTGCAACTCCATGGCTACTCCATCATGCATGTTGTCTCTAGGGCAAGTGATGGACACTCCACAGGGCATGCTGCTGAGCTGCTGTACTAATCTGTAATGAATACATTCTGTCTTACACTGTCTTCCATTTAGCCTGGGTTTGTAGGATTATAATTTGTCATAAGTCTAGAAGCATCTGTACAATCAATCATTGCAAAGGCGGTGAATGATAGTTGATTTGAAATGTAATACTTGATAGAAAGATGTGAACATCATGATCAGTTCATTGCCTTGTTAAAGATTTTTTTGGTCTTTTTAAAGAATATATTTTTAGTAATAGACATTAATTATAGACTATAATGGGTTCCACTGTGACATTTAAATAATGTTAATATGTATTTTGATCATTTTAACCCCTAGTTCCCTCTCTTGTCTCCAGAATGTTTGCATTTTATTTCCATTTTGATTGCTTGAATCAAGCACTTACAGGGAGACCCGACATAGTATTATGTCTCCTAGAAACAAAATGAACTGCTAAGATTACTAAAAATAATACATGGAGAGATGTCTCAGCAGTTACAAAAAGCACTCATTGCTCTTTTAGAAGACCTATGTTTGGTTCCCAGCATATCCGGGCATCGCATGCTTTGATGTATGTCATAACAACAGTAACAACACTACTAGATCATTAAGGATTGTTGTTTTCATCACAGCCTCACATTACAGTTCTTATTCATAGAGAAATGTCCCTGCAAAATTGCTCTATGCCATTTGTTTCCTTAATTCTGAAACTTAGCTAGTCTTAACAAAAGTAACCTTTCACAACAAATCAAATTAGTGAGTAAAGTTCCTGTTCCCTACTCAGGACATTGGAAAGCACTTATTAAGAAAGGAGAAACAGGGCGGGAGAGGTGGCTCCATGACCAAGAGCACCTGCTGCTCTGCCAGGGCACCAGAATTCAGGTCTCAGGACCCACACTATAAATGAAACTCATGACTGTTGGTAACCGACTTTGGGGAATTCCGTGCCTCTGACCTTCGTGTGCACCTGCACTCATGTGCATATACCCACATGCACACACGTGACTAAAAGTAACAAAAATCAATATTAAAAAGAATGGCAAAATGAATATGACTTTCATATACACGATGAACTCCCCAAAAGGGAGGAGGTGAAGTTAATGTGTGTCCTTGGCTCCATGGCAACGCTCGTCTTATTCTTTCCCACCCCTCATTGCCTTTCCCATCCTATAGAGCCTGTGCTTTTAACTGTAACTGCTTTTTACCAAACTAATTCCACCTTCATAATGGAGAATAGAATGTTTGCTGGTGCTATGGCTAGTGAGTGCCTAGAGCACATGAGTTCATAAGGTTAGCCCCAGTAATATAAAATCAAAAGAGACAAAACTCACCTGATGGAGGACTATGAAGCGTTTGGAGACTCACGCAGTCCTATAAGAAAGCCAAGCACTGGCACCTCTGACACACGTTATTTGTGTCCAAGAGGAGCCTGGCTGAAAATACCCGAAGGCAGCATACACTGAGGTAAACACAGAGACTGGGGATGCTTTCAGATACTCAGTGACTCCTGAGCCCAACTCCACTATTTGCTGAGATCTTCGGGATGTGATATGTTCTATGAATGTCTATTGATATTATAATTATAGCAAAGGAAGAGGAGAGCTAATATTTCTAGGAAAATGCTAGAATCCTAGTTTTATTTCTGTCTACTTAATTGGTCATTGCAGTGAGAAAGCAAAGGCATAGTGTACTCACAATAGCCAAGGACTGAACAGTCTGTGAAGTGGCAGGATCACTCTGGTGCACATCACAGGGAGGACTTGCTCCAGATGTAGCTGGTCTGCTAAAATGAAGCGAGGATTTAGGCTCTGAGCAGTCATTGTTCTTGTCTTCTTCTGTTTGTCTGCCTTCTCACTCCTGTGTGCATAGGCATCCCACTGTTGATGCTGTGACCGCATCCTGTGCTGCAGGCTTAGGGTTCATCACGCCTCTGGTCCTAGCGAGGACTGAAGACTAGAGTAGAAGAGACCAGCAGGAGCTAGAGTTGCATAGCCCCATGTTGTGATTGTTGATTGTCTGCTGAAAGGAATCTATGTGATGAGCTGTGAAGACAGTTGATAGGTAGGCACAATAAACTGCCCATGATTTTTCCTCTGTACCTGTACATGGGGTGGTCCTATCTGTGAGTGTATGTTTTCATCTTCCTGCATGGATGTGGATTTTATACGTAGTTCTTGCTATTACCTAATTCCCTATGCCTACTTTTAAGTCATCACCTTTTGTGAAGAATTGCTATGAAATAACAAGACAGAATGTGGGTGACGGTTGTATGGCTGGAGCAGACTGTGGGACACTGGCAGTGAGACCAGGATTTATCCCTACTGCTTCTTCTGGTCTTTTTGGAACCCATTTTCTCTGGAGGGATACCTTACCCAGCCTAGATGTAGTGGGGAGGGCCTTGGTCCTGTCTCAAAGCAATGTGCTAGACTTTGTTGACTCCCCATGGGAAGCCTCTTTGAGGAGTGGACGGGGGTAAAATGGGGGTGGGAGGCGGGGAAAGTGGAAGGAGCAGGAGGAGGGAAATGGATTTGGCATGTAAAATGAGAAAAGATAGTTTTTAAAATTAAAATTTTTAAAAAAGCTCATGGATATGCTCCCTTGACCGCTCGTCCCGATGTGAAGGCTTCTCAAGTGTCTATCTCTGCAGTCTTCATTGTTCTATAAAAGCATAGATGCTCCCTAACTGATAATGTAGTTCCACCCCAGATACACCACAGAAGTGGGCGACATCCCAAGCTGAAGATGTTTTTCACCAGAGTTGGCCCTGACTTTTTCAACTGTATGACCTTAGCATGCAGTTCGACAAAACCGCTTCCTATGAAGCCATTATAACGAGTGCTTGAATATCTCGCAGGGTACAGTCCTGGAAGTGAGAGCACACCATCAAAACACAAAGCACAAAAGCTACATGATCGGTTTGGGGCAATCTGGATCTGTATTAGGAATAACTCATTCCCAGTAATCTTACCATTATTAATAATGTACTTCTCTTTCTTAAATTCTATTATGAATGCTTAAGACATGTTTAAGAAAACTACCCTGTTTATTCATCATTTAAAGACCTACCTTTTCCCCTAAGAAGCCAACTAAGTAGCTTTACAGGAAAATATTTTTATATTTTCTTGGATTTTTTCCATTTGAAAATCTTTATTACCAAAGAAATTTTAATTTTTGAAGAAACATCTAGGAAAATAAGTTCCATTAAATATGAGTCTGAGACAGTGTTTGAATGTCTCTTCTCGAAGCCAGCATGATTTAAACTATGTAAAGTTTTCAGTAAAGCAAAATAATGTCCCAATTCAGCGAAGACTGGCAGGATCCTGTCAGGTGGAATTAGACCACTCTTACGTGTGGTCTTAGGTCTGAGTCCACTCCAGAGTCAAGTGATGAGAAGAGTGTCATTACCATGATGTGACATGATATAGCATGATGTAACATGATGTAGCATGATGTGACATGATTTTCAGATGCAAGAAATCTTATAATGTGTCTCTGAACCAGTGTGATTTCTGTGTTGCTATATTTATCGTCTAAGTATTTCTCTAGGATGAATGAGATGTGCTCATAAAAATTCCTCTTTATAGCTGGGTAGTGATACTATACGCCTTTAATCCAGAGACAGGAGGGTCTCTGTGAGTTTGAAGTCAGCCTGGTCTACAGAGCTAGTTCCAGGACAGCCAGGATTACACAGAGAAACCCTGTCTTTAAAAAATCCTCATTCTCCTCTCCTCTACTTAGTGTGTTGTTGTTTACATATAAATAACGAGAGCCTCAGAGTTTTGCAACTATTCAGTCTCCCTCCTGCACTGAAATTAAGTGTTTTCTTCCTTGGACAGAATCTGTGGCATATTTTTCTTTCCTTTTCCTTTTTGTTTTTGTATAAATGCCTCTAAATTTTATATGAATCAAATATTTTAGGGAAAAAAATGGAGTCCAAGGAATAAGAAGGTCATCTTTACTAAAACAAAGCCACATTTTGTTAGTCCTTGGCATTTCGTCTCACCGTGTGCTTTTCTCTCCCAAGTTTGGCATGCACATTTTTACTGCCGAAGTAAGTAGAATCCAACTATAAAATCTGATTGAAATGTGACTCTGTTTAAAACACCAAGAGTAGTTCATGAATCAGCGTGAGTTAGCAAGATCTCATGAATGCCCAATCTAAGACTGCTCTTGTATCATCTTCCATCACTTCCAAGAGTCCCCAGGCTGATTCTTTCTTGTTACTGTACAGTGGTGCTTGTCCCCCTGTCTACCACTAAATGTCCTAAGTGTCTGTTACATCCTTGGTGCCACCACCAAGTACACAGCTGTGGACTCACTCAACCCCTATTCTTTTCTACATTCCATCTTCATCTGTAGATGTATTACTTACCAGACACTGCATCCAGAATCCTGAGACCCTGAGCAAATCCCCTTCCTCGTGAACATCAGGCAGCCTCTTGTCCTTGTCCAAACATGTTTCTTGCTTCTCTTCATTTTTATCTTCTAGGATATGCTATTGTCCTTTTTTTTCTGTAAAAACATGGGCTATTCTTGCTTCTCACAGAAGCACCAAGAACATTTTCATCATAGAACTACATTCTCTCTGACTTTGTGATCCTGGGTTGTTGAAATCATTTTACAGACCTTAGTCAGAGAGTCTGACCTTCTAAGTCACTTCTCAGTTTTTGTTTTGTTTATAGTTCTTTTCATTTGGGTCCAAGAAAGTCTTTGATTAAAGGTTGCTATAAACACTGACAAGTTTATTATCATATAGTTCAAAGATGAGCAAGAATGGAACCTGCTAGGAATTCTGGGTCTTCAGAACCTGTGACCAGAGCTGCAGAGCCTTCCACTAAAAACCAGGAAGCACAGATCTGGCCTGTTGTGTTGTGTGACTTGTGTGACACAAGGTTTGCTTTCTCCATCTGGAAGTGAGCAGAGTCAAGCTCACTCACCTGGAACTTTATGCATCAATTATAAAACTTCAGAAAAGAAAAAAAGAGTGAACAATGCCTTGTACCCAGAAAGATTTTTATGAACACTGACTTTTTTTGGTAAGTTTTTCAAAATTTCTCTAGAATTCTTGTTTCAGGTTGAAAGACTGAGACCTGAGGGAGTCTCAGGCATCTCTAGACTAGCAGGCCATCAAGAGCAAGTACTGGGGCTGGGAAGTAAACCTTGGCTTTCTAGAAGCTAATGGTCCCCAAAGGCTTCTGGGTCATAATTCTTCATTTGTGAATGCTCCCTATGCAAGTGATTTCTATGCAGATGCTCTCTATGTTGGTGCTCCCTATCCAGGTACTCCCTATGGAAATGCTCCCTGTGTAGATGCTCCCTATGCAGATGTTTCCTAAGCAGGTACTCCCTATGGAAGTGCTCCTTGTGTAGGTGTTCCCTATGCAAATGCTCCCTATGCAGGTACTCCCTATGATAGTGCTCCCTGTGTAGATGTTCCCTATGCAGATGTTTCCTAAGCAGGTACTCCCTATGGAAGTGCTCCTTGTGTAGGTGTTCCCTATGTAAATGCTCCCTATGCAGGTACTCCCTATGATAGTGCTCCCTGTGTAGATGTTCCCTAAGCAGGTGTTCCCTGAGACTTTTCTCTGTCTCATATTTATTGAAACTAACAAAACACATTTCATATTCAATCTTTATTTTTTAATGAAATTGATAACTCAAAAGCTATGTTTATAATACTTTGATAATTACACAATAATACAGCAAGTCAATAATGAATAGCTTAATAATTAGATACTTATTTGATCAAACAGACAATGATTCTCAATCACTAGTTGTCATTTGGAAGGAGGCAAACTTTCTGCATTCCTTTTTCTTTCTGTGAAAAATAAGGAGAAAAATACTGTCAGTGAGAAGGCTAAATAATATAAATAAACCATTTACTGACTCATGGTGGGGTCACAACTATGCATTACATGCACCTAAAGCAGCAAACACCTTGGCATGACCTGCCTTACCTTTATTGCTCTAGGAGCACTGTTTACTTGCATTTGACAAAGCCATACAACATAGTGCATGTTTTATAATGAGGTGCTGGTTATCCTATGTGATTTGTTAGATGCAACAAACCATGGATGGGTTATTACTTTTGTGATCACATGGCTTATGAGGTCTTAGCTTTACTGTCACTGCCCCACACTGTGGGTATCTCCTTACTGCATATATTACAGTGGGAAAATTAAACCATGTGTGGTAGTGTTAGTCAGACTTTCATTGCTGTGGCAAAATGAGAAAACCTGGAGGCAGAAAGGTTTCTTTGGATTCGTTTATTCAAAGGCCTCGTGCCTTCCTGGCAGACAGAGCACAGTTCCAGGCAGCTCACTTCACAGCAGCCAGGAAGCACAGGCAGAATGGACCCATTAGCTGGCTTTCTTTTTTCTCTCCTTTATTCTTTTATGGCCCCCACCCATGAGAATGAGTGACAAATACTCAGGGAGGGTTTTTTTTCTCCTAAACCAGTCCTCTGAGAAAAATGTCACTACAGGTCCAGCCATATCACTTCCTGTCTGTCTGCACAGACCTCCAGACCTCTATGGTTAGCTAGTAGCTAGCTCCACCTTCCAATCTTCAGACAAGCTTTATTTGTACAAACAAGATCTCACCACAAGAAGGGTAACAGAAGTAATTATTGGTGTCACATTATTATGTGATCTATTAGAACAGTTTAGAGAACTTTGTAAAATTCTTTGTAATTCTTATAAAATTCTTGACCATTGTAATAATGTTTGCTGGCTTCCTGTAAGTTGAGACAGTATCAAGATATCCAGCTAAAATACAAATTGTAATCATGGATGCTCTTGCCCTTTCCGCTGACATGACTCTGAAAAGAGCACATAGAACTTTCTATCCATGAATAGCACATAAGTTCTTATAACAAAATACAGTCTGGGGTGTGCTTTTCTTCAGAGGGGGCCATAACTCAACAACTTTCTTGTGCATGCCACCATCGTGGCACCTCACACAGAGTGAAGACTCTGCAGATGTGCAGGGGAATTTGCATTTCAGCACATAGCACAGTAGGCATGGACTAACCTTATCTCATAAGTGATAATGTCGTCCAGAAAATGGTAACAGAAGGGCTGCTGTGAGCTGGATGGAGCTTGTCTCTGTCTGGGACCATGGGCAGTTGTCTTTTCCTATTTCCATCTCTGACAGAATTTCTCCAACTGGAGTCCATCATTTTCTTTTCCTTAAAACATCTATTTTCTACTGTGTCCAATCATTCTCCTTTTTTTAAATATTTTACTCATTATGCTGTGTGTGTTCATGTCTGTGTGATGCATGTTTAGCAGCTTTATGATGACAGTATTCATACACTGTAGCATGTTTAGCAGCTTTATGATGACTGTATTCATACACTGTAGCATGTTTAGCAGCTTTATGATGACAGTATTCATACACTGTAGCATGAAGAGTGGGATGTGTCCCATCCGCCCAGCTAGCTTAGCCCCAAAATAACCACACAGAAATTGTATTAATTAAATTACTGCCTGGCCCATTATCTCTAGCCTCTTACTGACTAACTCTCACATCTTGATTTAACCCATTTCTAATAATCTGTATCACCACTTGACTGTGGCTTACCGGCTGAGTCTAATCAGCATCTGTCTCGGGCAGGAGAACCATGGCGTCTCCCACACTGCCTTCTTCCTCCCAGAATTTAGTTCTCTTTTCCACGCCTTCCTAAGCTCTTCCCCATCAAAAGGCTAAGACAGTATCTTTATTTAACCAATGAAAGCAACACAAATACAGAAGGACCTCCTACATCAATACATTACTCTATTATTTTTTATTTTTCTTCGGATGCTTTCTGTTTCTCATTTTTATTTCAAAGAAACTGTGTATCACTATTACAAACATGAAGAGATAACCCAAGGAGTGGTTCCATTTACTACCACTTCTATCCTCTCTCCAGTGTTTTATGTATCAGACTGGGTCAATAATCACTAAAGAATGGAAAACATTCCACAATGAAACTGGATCTTGAATGAATGAACTATTGCTGAAACCATCTCCAGGGTCTGAAAACAGAGGCTCAGAAAACTCAATTACTTGCTCAAGTCCACAGAACCAAAGTGGCAGCCAGGGCCAGTTTTATATAGAGCTTCCATTCTTTCCTTACATTGTAATGACAAGGCTCTCTGATAGTTTAATATACAAATACACTCTTACTCTGTTTATAGAAAATATACCACAAAATACAACAGGAGGAATAAATAATGACAACAAAAGCATCATGGCACTGAGCAGTTCAGTTCAAATGAAAATGTACTGCAGTATTTCTTGTAGTCAGAGGCTGCTTGTTCATTCCTGTCTTCCAGACCCAAAATAATTACACAGAAATGGTATTAATTACAACACTGCTTAACCAATAACTTAGGCTTCGTATTAAGTAACTCTTACATCTTGAATTGACCCATTCTTATTATTTTCTGTTTTACCACAAGGCTTGTGATTTACCACAATCTCAGGACATCTATATCATTCGATGGCTACATGGCATCTCTTTGACTCCACTTACTTTCTCTCTTTATCTCTTCCTGCCAGACTATATTCTGACCTGCCATAGGCTGATTTAACTTCTTTATTAACAAATGGTAATAAAATATATTCACAGCATACAGATAGGAATCCCACATCACCTCCCCTTTTCTGTCTAAATAAAAAGGAAGATTTTAACTTTGACACAGTAAAATTACATATAACAAAACAGGTATCAAGGAAAAATTACAGTTACAACTTTATATCTATTTTACCTTTTATCATAATTAAGGAAAACTATAATTAATAATATCTATTCATCAACTCCATCAAAGACTCCAGAAGGATATAATATTACCTAAATAAACAGGAAGTACATTGTAAGAAAATTCCCAAACTCTAGAATTGACAGAGACTTCTCGCTGCCTGAAAAGTCACCTAAAGTTCTTTTGTAACATTGGGGCATCCATCTTCAATCTACAAGCCCATAGTATTTGGCCGACTTTTCCATAAAGCAGTAAATTTTAAAGATAGTTTCACATATATTGGCAGTTTGTCAGTCACTTTCTTCTGTGTCCTGAAGAATGCCTGGCAGACTCTTTCATGAAGCAGGAACCATGAAGGACTGTCTTGCCTTCTTTAGGTAACTTCAGCAGTCATTTTCCTGTGGGTCCTACATGTCCAGTTCATACAGCTTACCATCAAGCAGTCCATGAAATAGCAGTTTCTTGCCCAAATGGCTAACAAACACTAAAAGGAGTTTCTTTGATGCCCATCATCCTCTTGAAGTAAACTGGTGCTGCCAGGAGCAGTTGTGCCTCATTACTGAGAAAAGTCTAAGTTCTTAAAACATTTTAAATACTGTATTCTGTACATCTTTGAAAGACTTGAAGAATACCTATACATCTGAAATATTCTTTGTAAATTTAGAAAACCTCACTAACAAGACTATAGGCTTGACTATTATAGATGACTATCTATTAACCTGTATTTTTTTAACTAAATATCTATTTATTTGTTATATATACAATATTCTGTCTATGTGTGTGCCTGCAGGCCAGAAGAGGGTACCAGGGCTCATTACAGATGGTTATGGGCCACCATGTGGTAGCCAGGAATTGAACTCAGGACTTTTTGAAGAGCAGACAATGCTCTTAACCACTGAGCCATCTCTCCAGCCCTTTAACGTATATTTTTAATTATACATTACATTTTTAAATGAGCTACACAAACACAGTACCTTAATCAAGAGCAGAAATATACATATAACAAAATTATTCTTAAATTTATATCATTTATATCAATAGACCAAGACCCATACTAATGCAAAGTATTCATCTTTATATAATATCCCCCTTTAAATGTAAACAAACATTTATAAATAATATTTGGGAATTTGGGTGTAGTTCTCTCTAAAATGATTCCCTGCTTTTTGTTGGATGAAGTATTGTGGGAAGGTTCATGGAGACCTTTCAGGGGTTTTGGTCCATCAAACCACATTAGTCTAGAAGGAATCCGTAGGTTCTCATCACTCTGTTGAAACAAAAGCAGAATCTCTTTTTCAAAGCAACATATCCTTAGACCCAAAGTTTGAAGTCAAGATACCTTTAAAGTATGGTTAACTTAGCAACCTGTACAATAAAATGTCTCTCTGTACTTAGCTTCTTCACAATCAAAAAATTCACAGAAAGCATAATAATATACATAATCCAGATTCTCTGTGTATATTCCACTTTTACGTGGCTTATTTTTCTTACTCTTATGTTTTTATGTTTGATAGTTATTTTATTATCTTTACTCCTCTAATCTACGATTGTCTGTACTCTTTTATATTATAACTGTCTATACGGAAGAAAAAGTTCTCTCTCCCAAGCCTATGTACACGTATCCAACACTGTAACCCATTTAGAGGTCTTTTTCATCTGAATCTGTCTTTATTGCATGCATATCTGACCAGGAGCGCCTTTTTTTTTTTTTAATGCTAGGAGGATGTGGCTAGGACCAACTCCACTGCCCCTGACTGTTGGCTCTGTCCAGTCCAACATGGCAGGAGCATGTTTGCTGCCTTTGAGAGCCGGGCACACTGCCCCAGCTCCAGAGTCACAGCGGGTCTATGTCACCATTAAGCAATTTGTAACATGCTGCTAACAGACCCCATTTAAGTGCTCGGAGGGTGTCCTGAAGGAGTTGAAACTGTTTGTGCAACTAGCACCAACCAGGAAGCCCTCCCCTAAAGAGCTGCCAGTGCTCTCAGGAAGTCCTCTCTTAAAGGACCCGCAGTGCCCCTCCTCGCCACCAGGAAACTGCGCTAAACTCTGTTCTTTTGTGTCTAGAATCCCCTTTTCAGCTCTCTCAGGACATATGTGGACTATGTGAACATAGTTGCCTCACCTTGTGCCATTTTGTTGACAGACTGTCTCCACCTATAGTTTTCTGTCTCTCCCAACCCACAGACGTAGCAGAAAATGGTGCCTTCCGTAGGATCATGTTCTCAGAAATCAACTGTGAGGAGTGGAGAAGCTTCTGCTGTCAGAGTTACTGAAATCTTCCTGCAGCACAATACCAGACGATATCAAGCAGGAGGGAATCAAAAGTATTGACTTAAACAAGCCACACGGTTCCCAGTGACAACAGCAGAAGGCCCAAATGAACCCTGCTGATCATTCAAAGCAGCATGACTAGATTTTATACAATGCTATGAGTGATTCTTTCAGGGTGCACAAAGACCTCTGCAGAACTGCGAAGTGGTTTCCTTCTAGCAAGTTCTAGAGTCAGCGTGACTTTAGGAAAGAGGTGGATTGTTTAGGCTCTGAATCAACAATGTGGCAGTCTGTTGATTTTGAAAGCATTCCAAATTTTTATTATGAAAACAAATAAGGATTAAATGATTTGGGACAAACCCTGGTACTTGCTGTGAAGCCAGCTTCCTGATTTCGTGTCGTGAGTTCAAACTGTCAATCCAATTTGCTATTGATTCATCTGCAAGTCACTCCACTGACAAGTTATCCAGCCAGGGAACTTCTTTTCTTAGCCATCAATCAATTTTGTGCATGGCCTCTTTTTATAATAACTCACATCCCTAACAAGATTGATCCTCTTGAGCAAAGCAACGGTTCAGCAACTTGATCACTACCTGCAGAGTAAATCCCAACAGTGATAAACAGCTCATGGTGGGTGGGTAACAACAGGACTTCCATGCTGGTAGTGACATCATCTTTGGCTGGAGGTAGTCACTATCTCATTACTGGAATTTGGAAAGCAGGAAACTGTGATCCACAAAGCAGGCACCTGTGGATGCTCTGGAATGCTGAATGCCTGCCCTCTGATGTTAGAGAATCCAACTTTATCCGACTTTTGTCTGCTGCTGGCTGCTGGGAGCAATGGCCTTTCCCTCGTTGCTCCCAGGCCTGGTTCTGTTTGTTTTTTCAGTCCTCACCCTTTCCTACAGCAGTGGCACAGAAATGGCAGAGCCAAGTCCCAGAACAATCCTGCCTCCAGCTCAGTGTTGCAAACAGAGTTTATGTCATGTATTGGACTTCTTCCACAAGGAAAACACACACACACACACACACACACACACAAGAAGCAAAGCAACTTTTCAAAGCAAAGTAAACATGTGGCCCATGATTGGCTGCATTTGGCGCAAGAAAAAATATATCCTTCCAGTAGACCAAGTGCACTGACTGAGGCACCAACTTCACTTTCTGCTCAAGGCCACCAGACTGCCTTGGGGTTGACCTCATTTCTCCTAACCCCACACTCAGTCTGTCATCTGAGTCAAGCATGAACTTTAGCTAGTTCAGCTCCTCCAAGCGGGACAGCACCGCTGGCTATCAGCACAGTTCTTAGGGAAAATGTTGGCTAATTAAATGTGTTTTTAATATAAACGCTGTTTTGGTAGTACACACTGGAAAATGACGAAGTGTGTCAATAATTTGAAAATGCCATCTTGAGGATGATAGAATTTGTTAGTCATTTCCATGAGAGATTTCTGCAGATCAGGAGGACTCGTAGGGGAGTGGGGGCATTGGACATTTCAAATGCGAGACGGAATTTAACAAGAATTTCCTGAGGAGCGTGTGCTGGCCCTGTAATTAAGATTTATGGGCTTTACTGGCAGAACAGAGGAACAGGGAGAGTGGATCTTCAGGGAACTGTTTAGGGAACAGCCCCAGGCAGTGGAGAACAAGGTGCCAAGGGGGCGAGGAAGGTGGGCAGACAGGCTGCAGGGCTGGAACCAGAAGAGTTTGCTGTAAATTAGTATGTACCCAGAGTTATCAAGGAAGTGAATGGTTAACCCTGACCAACCAAAGAGAGGTTTGGGAAGTAGTATATAAGGGCATACTAGCATGGTTGAAGGGGGGGTGGGAATAGGTTCATCCACCCTGTATCACACATGAGCATGAGCACAGTGTTTGGTCATCCAGCCAGTGTACCTCGAAATGCATGTTTTATGGTTTGTTGGTCTTGTCTACACTGAAAGTCTTAACAGAAAGTGACTTTAATGAAAATAAATCCAGAGAGTTATTTAAGAGCATCAGGCTCTCCTCTCTTCTCCCCTTCTTCTTCCTCCTCTTCTTCATGCTCTTCCCCCCCCCTGTCCTGTTCCTCCTTCTATATAATAAAGCTGCTTTTTAAAACTCTGTGCTTTCTGTGTGCCAAGCATGGGGCTAAGCACTTCAAACATGATCTCATTTACTAGGAGTTGAGATATCACTGTACCTGGAAGTGAAATGAGGCCTCTGACCTAAGTACTAAAGTCTCTGCTGTAATCTTCTATGGATTCTTCCTGGGCATTCTTTGTGATCAGGTCATTTCAATCCTTCTATGGGTTTTTATGCCGGGACTTACCCAATACAGGCAGGAAATACTCTTCCCAAGTCATATTTGTGCTGAACACAGACATACTTCTCTTCTTGACATTTTCCACTATACAATGTAATTTCCAGACTATTTGCACAGGTTCTGCCTTGGGTTGGCTATTGTAAGTAATCTAGCGGTGATGTGGGAATAAGGGAGGCTGTGCATCAGCTATATGCGAACACTCTCAAGAAGGATTTGCGCTTGGGCAGACTGTGGTGTGCTCAGTGGGATCCTGGAGCAATCTTCCACACACAGAGGGATGACTGTATGTTCATGGCTACTGTTGGTGTAAGTAGTGTTGTCCTGCATGACCCCTCTCTTCGGGCTAATGTCTTAAATATCTCTCAGAAGTACGTGCTCAAGGCTTGCTCCCAGCTGGTAGCCCTACAGCAAGTGCTGGAAACTTTAGAGCTAGGGCCTGGAAGGAAGACACTCAGGCCACTCCGGGCATGCCCTAGAAAGGTGCTGTACGGCTCTGTCCCTGATGCCCCTCTGCGTTTCCTAGCTGTTAGGAGTGAACAAGTGTCTTTTGCAGTGTACTTCCTCCATGGTGTGCTTCCTCCCACAGACGCAAGAGCCGTCAGGGAAACCAACAAATTCTCAAACTGTGAACAAGATAAAACTTTAGTTTCTTTTGTTTTGTTGGGTTTTGTTGTTTGTTTGCTTGTTTGTTTGGAGACAGGATTTCTCTGTAAAACAGCCCTGTCTGTCCTGGAACTCACCTTATAGACCAGGCTGGCCCTGAACTCACAGAGATCTGTCTGCCTCTGGAGTGCAAGGATTAAAGGTGTGTGCCACCACACCCAACAAAATAAAACTTTCTTACAAGCCAAGTGTCTCAAGTGATTTTGGCACAGCAGTAGAAACTTTACTAACATATTCCACAAAAGGAAATCATCCATGTTGGTTTTAAAGGTTTAGTTATGTATTTGCTTGCCTGTGTGCACACATGTGCACACACGTGCACCATGTATATGTGGGTGCTAGTGGAAGCCAGAAGAGAATGTCAGATAATGTGAAATTCCAGCTACAGGTATTTTAAAGAAGTCTAACATGGATGCTAGGAACCAAATTGTGATCCTCTGGAAGAACAATCAGTGCTCTTAACCACTGAGTCATCGCTCCAGCCCATTCATCCTTTATAAAGGCAAGTATTCTCACACAGCTAGCCTCAGAGTTTCAAAGATTCCCCTATAGCTGATGGGGATGTTTATAGCTGCAATTCTCTACTCTGAATAAATCAACAAAGGCAAGACCTGCCCATAGAGTGAGCCTTCTCACCTCAATTAGCCTAGTTCCCCCACCTAGAAACTCCCTCACAGGTATGCCCAGAGGCTTGTCTTTCTGCAGTTCTAGATCCTGTCAAATTAGCAGTTAAGAGACCCTTCACACTGGGCTTCTCAGTGGGCAGCTTTGACCACCTGTTGACTCAGCAGGGTTCTTACTTCCCCAAACTTCACATTCATAGCTTGTGTTACCGTCTGTTCTTTCCACTTCACCTACATCCCACATTCTGCTACAATCTCAACTTCTCAGAAGCAGGCATTTTTGTCAGTTTGGTTGTTTATGCAGAGAAATTAACCAGTGGCTGAGCAGAATGGATGGATGGATAAATAGATGATAGGTAGAAGAAGATAGATAGATAGATAGATAGACAGACAGACAGACAGACAGACAGACGGATGAAGGAGCTTCTAATTCTGACAGTAGTAAATGCATAATTCAGGTAAAAGAAGAATACTTAAAAGTTAAGTAGAAAAAATGAGATTTTTAAAATATGAGTTTGTGTTCTCTTAAAATACAAGTTGAAGCCTGATTTCCATTGTGATTGGGGAATGAAGCCTGTAGAAGTTGGTTCTGTGTAAGTGTTCCACTGTCCTGAGTGCAGTTAGTGGGCCGTAAAGGCTGGAGGAGACTTCAGCCTCTGCCTGTCTACATCAGACACCACCTCAGCAGAAAGGTGGACTATTGCCACTTGGACTCTGATAGCCTTTGAACTGTGAGTGACAAGTCTGCTGTTTAGAATCTACCCATTTTAAGGTAATTTTAGGACTGAAAAGTCTAAGGCATGAATAATATCAATAATACCACAATGAATACCTACTTGAATAGCTACTGTGTATGGCCACACTTTAAAGAGGTTTGTGCATCTTGCTTCATTTAGTCCTCACTACAATCTCTTGGAACACCTGCCATTGACCTCACCTTACCGTGGAGGAGGAGGCATGCGAATGCTTGCGACTGGTCCCATATGACATGATTAGTGAGTTACAGAGCTGGGATTTGGACCAGAGCCTTGGAGGACTTGTTCCTGTTCCCAAGGCATGTGGCTCACAAGCTTCATGTGCTCAGTGCCTCTCTAGGAGCACAAGAGCCCCTCTCTCTCCCTCTCCCCCTCTCTCTGTCTGTCTCTGTCTCTCTCTCTGTTTGTATCCTGTCAAAAGTCATTTCTGAAATCTGTTCTGTGAAACCCTCGGTGGGCGTTCAGTGCCAGTGAGGATGCAAGCTGGGGGGTTTGGAGAAGGGAGGGAGAAGCGGAAAGACTGGAGCGACAGTGAGAAGCCACTGAAGATGAGCTTCTGCATAAAATGTCACCGCCATGTGTGCTGTCACAGTTGACAGGCAGTCCCTGGCCTGTATTCACAGAATTTGCAAGCAGACTAGAAGATGCATTCAGTAGACATGTATTTCATCCTGCTACATCATGCTTGCTTGTTGTAGACATATTTATTTACCTATGTGTTCGCTTCCCTCTGTTGGAAAGATGAACTCAGTGTTCTGCTCATGATTAGTATTCCCACTTTCTTTTTCTGGATAGTGAGGTATCAATATGCTTGGGCAGAGCAAACAGTCCTACTGACCAACAATGGCTTGAACAAGCTGTACCTTTTCTTCTGCTGGGTCTACATGTACTGATGCGTGCTTCGTCACCCCTCACGTGATATAAAAAGGAACCGACTTCTCTCCTGGAAGAGAGACATCATGGATACCATTTGGGAAATACCACTGGGAGATGTATTCATTAAGAACTTTAGTTGTGTAGTTATAAATCTGTCCAAAAATATGGAAGGGCAGTAAGAGCATAAGAGGGAAATTGTGACACCCCGCCCGAACACCACACAGAGTAATCAGAAACAGGCTGCCATGAAATGGCATCTTCTATCGCTTAGGGAAGCCTCTGAGAGATAAGGAAAGGAATGGAAAGTTAGTGGGGAAGTCTCTGAGAGACAAGGAAAGGAACAGAAAGTCATCAGGTGCATTGTGATCTCATCTTTCTGACTTCAGAGCTGCAAGAAACATTCTTAGGTTTGCTTTCTGGTGGATAAAACATTAAGGAAGTTCAATAGCAAGTCAATGGTTCAAGTTATTGGGGTTTTTCACTTTAAACCATACTGACCTTTAGAAAAGCAAAGGAGTAATGTGTGACATTTTGTAGAAAATAAAGAGACAATTTGGCAATTTTATTTATTTATTTAGTTATTTATTTATTTATTAAAGATTTCTGTCTCTTCCCCACCGCTGCCTCCCCTTTCCCTCCCCCTCCCCCAATCAAGTCCCCCTCCCTCGTCAGCCCAAAGAGCAATCCGGGTTCCCTGCCCTGTGGGAAGTCCAATTTGGCAATTTTTAACCGGTTGCTGTGTCCCGCAGCTTCAGCTTGGTCAACTCTTTCCATACACAAATGTCTTTAAATCATGCTTCATCTTTCTTTTCAAATCACAAGTAAGTAAACAACTTTAATCACATGTAGCTCAGAGCCTGGGGTCATCTTTTCCTCTCTGGGGAAAAAAAATCTGCTAAAGAAAGAAGAAACACAAGAAAGATGTGGGGGAAAGAGGGATAAAAGAGGGAGAAGGAGAGAGAGAGAACTGGAGGGGGAGGGAAAGAGAGGAGGAGAAGGAGGTGGGAAAGAAAGGAGGGAGAGAAAAAGGGGAGGTGGGACAGACTGAAAGACAGAGGAAGGGAGGACACAACCACCCCCAGAAAGGCAGGATTGCTTTTATACTAAGCACTGTGCACATTTCTGAACTGGAGCTCAGATCAAGCCAAAAGTGCAGGTCCTGGCTTGGTTCTTCAGACTTCTGGCTCAACTCTCACACAATAAAGAAGAAACACACCCATGAGCTGGGGTGGGGTTGATGATGGGTTCATTTAACTTGTACTATGTTTTATCTGATAATTTGGCTTTTTCTTGCAGCGAAAATAGCCTGTTGTCTCCATGTCGGGCACTTGGGTGGGGATTCCTGTGGCCTGGTGTGGAGATGGCCGCGGTCAGGCAAGCATTCTGAGCTTCCTCACTGCTGGGTGGGGATGCCCAGTGGCCTGGTGTCGGGATGGCACAGTCAGGCAAGCATTCTGAGCTTCCTCACGGCTGTGCAGCCACTACTCACACTCTTGATTTCCATGGTTTTTCTTGCTAGGCGTTGAGGAGTGGGCATCACGTTGCCCTCCACAGCCTTGTCTCTTGTGTTCCACAGTTCGTGTCCTTTTTCTGTGTGGACACACTACTGCACCGAGCACAGCCGACTTCCCGTGGTGTGTGACTTCTCCCTCTCTGTAAAGGATAAGTGGACTTGTGCCTGCTCTGGGGCTTGTGTTCCTGAGGGATCTGAAGCTCTGCGTTCTGTTCAGAACAGACCCAAGAGTCCAGCCTCTCTCTCCTCCCCACTCAGGTCAGCCACAAGAGTAGAGGGTGGACCATTTGAGGCCACCCCGGGAGCTTGGTCTGGTTTCGGGCTCAAAAAAGTGGGGTCCAAGGAATTTTAAAACAACTCTGACTTAAAAAAAAATTCAATGTAGGAAATTTGTAGAAGGCAGAATCAAAAGAGTGTCGTTCCCTTCTCCTTGTCTGGTAGCACTACAGCTGGCCGCTGGAGCGCTGCCTGCCGGTAAGCTCTAATTGGCCTGCACACTGTGTAAATGTTGTCCATAAACATAAGCACATTAGCAACCTCGGACTTTGATTTCTAACTTGATAAAAATCAGGGAGTCTGTTTGATGCTAGGCCTGTCTGGAAGACTCAAGAGCTGGTATTCTTAGAGAAAGTGAGTTGCTGACCTTAAGTTCCAGGCTGGGCCTCCCACAACCCTACAGGCCCAATGGAATTTCACAGTGCACAGCACTTGGGGTGAGCAGGCCAGGCTTCTCGGGCAGCACCAGGGTGGGCACTGTGGTCACAGCTGTTCTGCGAGACTTGGCTCATGCTCTTGCTCACTCACCCTCATGCCGCTTGCTGACCTGAGACTGAGTAGGTGCTTGGGAGTCAAAGGGTCAGTAAGGCTAGGCAGAGGGGAAAGCGTCACAGCAGCGCTGCTGTCTACTTCCAATTCTGCCTTGTCTAAACACTTGAGTGAGGATCATAATACATCCAAGAATCTGCCAATGAAAAAAGATCCAAGCAACCCCATGCCACTGGAGAGATGCAGCTAGCCAAAGAAACGTGAGCATGGCATTTCATTTTACTTTTTAAAGTCAGACCCCAAACCAGGCAGCCAACTTGATCCACATGAGGCACAATGCCGAAGTCAAAATCCCAAGAACTCTAAGACAGTCTCTCTGCTTGCACCCAAAAGTAGAGATAACATTCAGTCCGTCTTTGGGGTAGCTGCTAACCCTCTAGAAAACAGCAGAGACAGGCTTTGTTGGGCCACAGCATGACCACCGCTGGAAGGCTCTGTGATAAGCCCATAACAGAGGCAGAAGACAAGGGAGATGGTGAACGTCTCGGGCTCTGCGACTGTAGGCTCCTGTTGGCATCTTGGTGGTGTGTCGGCATGCATTTTCAATCCTGAGCAGCTCTGCAGACAAGAGCAGCCAACTCTTGGCTGACCTTGGAATGCAGTTGCCTGTGCGACTCTTCACAGCAAATGCCATTCCCTTATTAACAGCTAGCGGGAATGTGCATTGACACTCTAAACGGCACAGATAGGGATCATTCTTAATGTTTTCAATCCTAAACCGGAAAATTAACCATGTCTTCTAGAACAGTTAAACACCCTTACCGAACCTTGCTATGTGGGTGCTTTGGTTTTGTGTGATTTTAGGATGTATGTATGTGTGTAGTGTATGTGATGTAGATGTGTGTGTGTGTGTGTGTGTGTGTGTGTATCCATGGAGCCAGGGTACATCAGATCTTCTACTATATTACTCTTTACCTTATTCCTTTTAGACAAGGTCTTTTGTTAAACCCGGAGTATATGTGTAGCTTGGTGTATGTGTCAGTGAACATACCCTGTCTCAGGTAGGTGAGGACTGGTACCCAGGTTGTCCTCTAACCTCCACATAGGTGCTATGGTTTGCATGTTCCTGCACACACAGAGAGTGGGGGAGACACCCACACATAATTTTGTAAAACCTCTCTAAGCAAAGGAAACATTCAAGAGAGTAAAGAGACATAAGAGAAAATATTTGCCAAGTGTATATTTGAAAAATACATTGTTATTTATAACATATATGAACTTAAGCACCACAATACCAAGATACCAAGAGTAACAGTAATAATAACAACCTAGTTGAAAACAGGCAGGAGACCTAAATAGACATTTCTCATAAGATGTACAAATGATCAACAGGTATATGAATGTTCAACATCCCCCATGATTTAAGAAATGTAAATGAAAGCGTCCCCCAGCAAGAAATGTTTTTTAATGATACTGCCTGAAATACATGCTCATAAGGGCATGGTGAATGGAAGCACCTTGCAGTGTCTTGACGTGAGTACAGACTAGTAGAGCCATTGCAGAGTGTGCTTACAGGGCTGCCTCGGAAATCGAGAACTACCATGTGGTCCCCAAACTGCAGATAAAATGAAATAATATAGAAGAGCATCAGCATTCCCTTGCCAAGTTCAGCATGGTTGAGAACAGCCTAGTAATGGGAGCAAGGCAAGTGTCTGTGAGCTGATTGATGAATGATAGAGGAAATATGATGAAAACTGGGCAAATCATCAGCTTATCAAGGAAGGGGGAGGGGCTCACCCCCCAGGATTTATATGCAATGAATGATAGAGGGAGGGAGATTTTCTTTACTGCTGTAGCTCCTGTTAAGGTGCCCACACTCCTGTAAACAAGCTCTCACCCAAGTTCAAGCAACTCTAATGAAACTCATTTGACAATACACAAAATAGGCAGGACAGTGGAGGGAGGGTATTGGAAAGGGGACATGACGTCAGTGGGTGTGGGTGGGGATATTAGATGGTAAGGGAAATGAATATGATCTAGATACATTGTGTAATTTATAGAAATGTGACAATCAAATCCATTATAATATATAAGTAATACTTGCTAATAACACAGCTTTAAAAGTGAAATGAGACATGTGGTGAATATATATAGCAGCATATTATTTAGCCACAGAAAAGAATGAAACCTTGTCATTTACAGCAACATTGAAGGAGCTGAAAGTCATTAAATTAAATGACACAGAAAATAAGTAACATGATCTCACTAATGTAGAATCTACAAAGTTGATCATGTAGAAAGTACAGAAGTGTCAGCAGGACTAAGGTCTTTAGGGAGAGGACATATGGAGAGATGTTGGTCAGACGATAACAATAGCTAAATAGAGCATATTTCAGGAGACTCACTGTATAACATACAACATACTATTTTTCTGTATATGGTGCAATGCTAATTTTCAAAATCAGAAATTATATTACTTTATACCTGACTTTTGACTCCTCACTTAGAAATGTCTAAGAACTCTAGATACCATATTTTCCATCACTGCTGGATTTACGTTTCTTCTTACAATACTCCACCTCAGAAAACACCAACAAATTCATCATCTGATCCCTAAAATCTGGATCCCTGGTTCAGATCTTTGTGCATAGTTCTACACCCTTGTTGAATATCACAATGAAGACAGCTCAGACCCAAGAGGTATAAAATAGGACTTGTCTATATCCTTTAATCTTCTTATCTTGTGAATTTTGTTCTCAATACCCATGAATGTTTCCTTAAACATCCTACTTCCAACAGCGGATTTTCCCTAATCCAGGTCAGCTTCATAGCCTTGCTCCTGAAACCCACCTTTGCCAACCTCTGCCACTGCATCTGACTCCGTCCTGCCTCCTGCTTTATCTACTCTCCTTCATCTATCTTTTCTATACTTAACTTCTGCCTAGTTCCAACCATACTGAACTGTCTTTCCCTCAAGAATAAAAGGAAAGTAAACACTTGTGAATGAAAATGAGGACATGACCACTCCTAGGAATGATTGAGAGGTTTTATTGTAAATATGAAGGAAAGTACAGCCAGAGACATCTGGAAAAGTCCAGACTGACCTGGGCCATATTGGGGGGTGAGAGAGAAAGAGGGAGTGGGCAAGAGAGGAACCTCAGACCAAGAGGCCAAGAAACTATGATTGTTATGAGAGCCATACAGAGGGCCCTAAAAGCATAGAGTGGAAGCTCATGTGTAAGGCATTGTGAGGGGGCTACTTATTACTCAACCCAAGCATCTCTCAAACCAGCAGAAAATTCCAGAGCAAGGGCACAGTGGCCAGTGTGTGAAAAATACTTGTGGGATGGTTGAAAAAAAAAAAGATGTGCCGAAACCTTCATGTGGGTATGTACTTGAATTTAGAGTTAGAGTAGCCAAGTTTGGGCAGTGAAAGCGTAATAACAATGATGTCTAAAAGCAAGTAGCGTTCAGGTCATGCAGAGGCTTGCCTGTCATAAATTTAGCTCTTTATAACTCCAGGAAAGAAAGGGACAGATTCTGGGTAGGATGTGATCAGAGTGATTTTCTGTTAGCCTCTTAGCATTGGATTTGAAGAAAGTTGAAGATTTGAGAGATATTTGGGGATGAAATTGACTCAGATTGTTAAAGGGTTAGATTTGGGACTGGGAAAGGAGGGAGATGGAGCCCCTCAGATGTACTGGGTCATACTGTGTAGTGGGAGCGGTGGGCCTGCATTCCTGACACCCAGCTCCTGGCCGCCTGGCTAGCTTATGCCCTGAAATAACAACACGCAAACTGTATTCATTTAAACACTGCTTGGACCATTAGTTCTAGCCTCTTAATGGCTAATTCTCACATCTTGCCTAACCCATATTTAGTAATCTGTATAGCACCAGTCTTACTGGGAAAGATTCAGCATGTCTGACCTGGCGGCTTGCTTCATCGCCTCTGTCCTGAAAAGGGGGGGCATGGTGTCTGCCTCACTTCCTCTTCCTCCCAGCATTCTGTTCTCTTTACTCCACCCACCTATGTTCTAACCTATCAGGCCAAACAGTTTCTTTATTAACCAATTACCTTCCTCCATCAATACTGGAACTGATAGATGAAGGGGAAGGGGGTCCTAGATGTCCTTGGTCATGCTGGGGCTGGGAAAAGAGGGAGAAGGGCTCCCTTCAGATGTCCTGGGTTATGCTGATGACTTCAGTCTCTACATGTGATCAAGATCATGAACTCTAATGAACACTAATTTTGCTGCACACATCCCTGGTCTCCCAGGACTGCACATCCTGTGCAGTTATAGTGCTCACATATAGTGATGTGCAAGGTGAACACTCCATTCAGATGTACAAACCTTTTCAGGAGAATTACACACCAAAGAGAAGAGGTTGCTGAGTCTCACTGAAGGCCCATAGCATGAAGGATGAAAATATTTTGTAGACTGTTAGAAGATTTGAACAAGAGTAAGTAGAATCTTTGAGATGTCAGTCAGCCCATCCAGAGATGCTGCAAGAGAGGTTACCTTTATCCAAATGTGCTTATCTTCACACTTCTAAAGATCCTGCTGGGTTTGGTCATCTACTGTGAGTGAGAATTGCTAGCTCAGGACTGAAATTTCAGCAAAGGATTTGTATTCACATGGCGGGCTAAAATGGCCTGTTATCAGTTAGATGATAATCCTGTGGTGCCATAGCTACCACTGAGAAAGTTCAGTCTGTTACTGTCTTCATCTTTATATGCCAGAGCTTCAGTATCATTTTATTGACAAAACTCCTGTCTCATCCTGTTGATTTAACACATATGCCTAAAATCCATAGGGAAGAGAAACAGTGGGTACACTAAAATCCTAAGTTTCTGTAATTCTTCAGTATAATCAGAAGCAGGCATGCTTCATTGTGCTTCTGATGTCTTACAAGACTGCATGCTCTTTCTTTGACACAGGATATAAATGGCAGTCACTATAAATGACTTTGTTCCAAGTTAACAGTTTATTACAACTGTGGTTACAAACCTTTATATCTTATTTACTCAGAATTTGTCATAGAAACAGACACCAAAGAGAGAGCCCCAGTTAAAGAATTGCCAGATTTCTGGGAGAAATATGTGTTAATAAAGTGGCTTCAGGTATATGCACATTTGGGTAGTCACTGAGCCTGTATAGAACAAATCAGTTATTACTTGTGTTAGGAATATTTCCTAAGCGAGCTCTCTGATGATGCAAAAATTCCTGATCAAGCCAAATCAAAACAAGCCAAATTAAGAAATATCCAGGTTTAATGGGAGATCTGAGCTCTCAGGTGGCCCCCCGAGGGGGAAACGGGAAGCCACAGAAAAGCAACCCCTGAGAGGAAGAAAGGGGGACCACGTGTTTTTCTTTTGGGGGATCACTTAAGTACCCTGGGGAGTGGTCCTGACCCCTCCCTGGCTCAGGACCTGGCCTGCTGAGATTTGAAGTCCAGACCAGGCCTGGGAGCTGGGATAAATGCAAGGGACCAGCGCCTAGGCTCCCAACCTAACAACTTGCTCTAATTTTTATAGATAAATTCATTCATTTATTAATTTTACATCACAGCCACAGTTTTCCCTCTCTCCTCTCCTCTATTTCTTCTCTCTGTTTCCACTCCCCAATCCACTCCCCCTCCATTTCTGTTTAGGAAAGGGTGGGTCTACCATGGATCTAACAAAGCATGACATATTAAATTGCAGTAAAATTAAGCACCTTCCCATGTGTTAAGGCTGGGCAAGGCAACCCAATATGAGAAGTTGTCCCAAAGCCTGTAAAAGAGTCAGCACAGCCCTTGTTTCCACTTTAGGAACCACACAAGAGGATGAAGCTACACAACTGTAACATATATGCAGAGGGCCTAGGTCAGTCTCATGCAGGCTCCCTGGTTGTTGGTTCAGTCTCTGTGAGTCCCTATGAGCCCAGGTTAGGTGGGTCTTCTCATGTTATTTTTGACTCCTCTGGCTCCTACAATCATTTCTCCCCCTCTTCTGCAGGATTCAGTACTTCTGAATCCTTCTGTCCCCAAAACCTTATTGCTCATGTTTCCATCCTTACACTTAGTCCACTCACAAAATCTCTTCTATTTCCCTTTCTAGGAAGGCTGAAGGAGCAGAATGTGCTTCCACAGTACCAGCCCAGCTACCTCAGTCGGTAGAGCATGAGACTCTTAATCTCAGGTCGTGGGTTTGAGCCCCACATTGGGCATCAATTGTTGTAAAGGAAGGGCTGCTTGTTTGTCCCGGCTGCCTGGCTAGCTGAGCCCAGAAATAACAACACAGAAATTGTATTAAATAAAACACTGTTTGGCCCATTTGCTCTAACCTCTTATTGTCTAATTCTCACATCTTGATTTAACTCATTTTTATTAATCTGTATATCGCCATGTGGCAGTGGCTTACTGGGAAAGATTCAGCATGTCTGACTCTGGAGGCTCCATGGCAGCCCTCTCCCACTCTGCTTTCTTCCTCCCAGCATTCAGTTCTGTTTTCCCCGCCTATCTAAGTTCTGCCCTATAAAAAAGCCAAGGCAGTTTCTTTATTCATTAACCAATGAAAGCAACACATAAACAGAAGGACCTCCTATACCATATGAAGATCTGGGTGTCCCCACCATGAACCCTCTTTGTTTCCTAACCTCTCTGGGGCTGTGGGTTGTTGCATGGTTATCCTTTATTTTTACAGCTAATATCCACTGATCATGTTTGTCTCAGTCTGGATTACCTCACTCAGCATGATTTTTTTCTAGCCTCTTCCATTTGCCTTCAAATTTCCTGGAGCCTTTGTTTTTACCTCTGAGTAATACTCTATTGTGTAAATGTACCACATTTTCTTTATCCATTCCTCAGTTGAGGGGCATCTAGGTTGTTTCCAGGTTCTGGCTATTACAAATAATGCTGTTACAAATATAGTGGAGCAAGGGTCCTTGCCAGCTGGGTCTTGTGGAAGACTGATTCCCAGTTTTCTGAGGAATGACCACACTGACTTCCAGAGTGGCTGTACAGATTTGCAATGGAGAAGTGTTCCCCTTGGTTCATATCCTCTCTCACATGAGATGTTGCCTGTGTTTTTATCTTAGCCATCCTGAGAAGTGTAGGATGAAATCTTGGAATATTTTAATTTGCATTTCCCTGATAGGTAAGAATTTTGAACATCTCCTTAATTTTCTCAGCCATTTGAGATTCTTCTGTTCAGAATTCTCTGCTTAGATTTGGTTTGCTGATATCTAGTTTCTTGAGTTCTTTTTTATTTTGGAAATCATTTCTCTGTCAGATGGGGGGTTGGTGAATATCTTTTCCCATTTTGTAGGCTGCTGTTTTGTCCTATTGATGGTTTCCTTTGCCTTACAGAAACTTTTCAATTTCATGAGTCCCATTAATTGTCAATCTTAGTGCCTGTGATAAGTGTGTTGTATTCAGGAAGTTGTCTCCTGTGCTAAAGTAGTCAAGATTATTTCCCAATTTCTTTTATTTAGGTTCAGTGTATCTGGATTTATATTACGGTCTTTGGTCCACTTGGACCTGAGTTTTTGCATGGTGATAGATATGGATCAATTTGCATTCTTCTACATGCTGACATTCAGTTATGCCAGCACCATTTCTTGAAGATGCTTTTTTTTCCATTATATAATGAAAATTTTACCTTTCTTGTAAAAAAGCAGGTGTCCAAAGGTGTGTAATATATGTCGTATTCTTGGATTCAATTCCATTGATCCACCTATGTGTATACCCTGCAGTTTTTATGACTAGGGGTGGTGATACCTCCAAAAGGTCTTTATTATACAGGATTGCTTTAGCTATCCTGGATTTTTTTTATATGAAGTTGAGTTTTATTCTTTCAAGGTTGGTAAAGAATTGTGTTGAGATTTTAATGGGGATTACATTGAATCTGTAGATTGCATTTGGTAAAATGGCCAGTTTTAGTATACCTATCCATGAGTGTGGGAGAGCTTTTCATTTTCTGATATCTTCTTAAATTTCTTTCTTCAAAGACTTGAAGTTCTTCTTATACATGTCTTTTGCTTGCTTGGTTAGAGTTACACCAAGATATTTTAGTGTATTTGACGCTATAGTAAAGGGTATGAATTCTATGATTTCTTTCTCAACCTGTTTATCATTTATATATAGGAGAACTATTGTTTTTTTAGTTAATCTTATATCCAGATACTTAACTAAAGGAGTTTAACATCAGTAGGAGTTTCCTGGTAGAGTTTTTGGAGTCACTTAATCATTAAGTCATAAACTTGTACTCCACAAAATTGGAAAATCTAAAAGAAATGGACAAATTTCTTGATAGATACCACTTACCAAAGTTAACTCAAGATTAGATAAACAATATAAATAGACAGATAATCCCTAAGGAAATAGAAGCAGTCATCAAAATCTTCCAAAAAAAAAAAAAAAAAAAGCCAGGGCCAGACAGTTTTAATGTAGAATTCTACCAGACATTCAAAGAAGAGCTAAGACCAATACACTTCAAATCATTTCACACAATGGAAATAGAAGGAACAAACACTGACAAATTGTTCCTATGAGGCCACAGTCAGCCTGATCACCCTGATACCCAAACCAAAGAAAGACTCAACCAAGAAAGATAATTACAGACCCAGTTCACTCATGAACATTGATAAAAAATACTCAACTGCTGTAGCCAGCACAGCTTGGATAGCCAAGACTGGCGGGAGTGGAGGTGCCAGGATTGAGACATGGAGACTTCTTTTCAGGTGGAAGAACATCAAGCTTTATTTTGTCCAGGAAACTTTTATACCTCTACTGTTTCTGTGGAGACCCACTGGCCAGAAAGAACACAAACATCCTTGTCAATTACAGACCACAAGGAAGTTCCCCTGCCAGTCAGGAGGAGTGAGGGCAGCTGGATCACAGCAACTCCCCTCTGTTTTATTTTAAACTGTACCTGTCTTGTTACTTTGGGTGGAATACCTTGCCTGTCATGGGCAATAGCCCTCTAATATTCCCTGTCTTAGGTGGCATCCTGCCCCAAAATATTGCCAGTCCATGGCTACCCAGACACATAGCCCTAAACCAAGTATCCCCAGGACTGACAGTGCCAACGAGCCAGACCAGCGCTGCAACCATCTAGCATGCACTAATCAGGTAGTAAAATTAACAAAAGCAGTATTCCAAACCCCTCTCTTATGATGGTTAAGTTCCATAAGGGTAGCAGAAGCATGCAATACAGTGCCAGGAGTAATGCACATAACATGATAAAAGCTAGAACATGTTAGCCATTGAAAAGTCCAAAGATAGTCCACTTGCTCCTGAACCAGAGCCACTTTTTGGTTCAATGCTCAATGGAATGTGTCCATTAAGATCATTTTGAATGTCCAAAGCATTGCTGACTCTTTCAGCCATCTGGTTGACAGTCTCAACCGTCTGCACACTCTGGGAAAGAGTAACTCAGGCATCAGTATCTGCGATGGCAGAGATAGCAGTAACGGCTTTCACAGCTGTGGTGATTCCAAGGTCTCTCTTCTGCAGATCTTCTATAGTCTAGCACTTGTTGCCATATTTGATGACTCCTGACACTACCGTGGTGAGGCTGGGCACTGACTGGGCCAGGGCAACATGCCTAGCGAAGCTCTGTTCAGGGTCCCACACTCTGTCTGGGTCCAATCTGCTGCATGGAGCGGAGCAGAACTTAGGGAAGTAGGCTCACTGCTCCTGCTCCAGAACCATTGAAGGGGCCCCATTTTAACAATCTTTTAGGGAATTTGGGCATCATCAACCTGTCTGACTACTTCCTGCTGAGTGGGGGTGCTGCATTCTTGGGGGTATTTTACATCAACATTCCAGGGGGGCTCAGTGATTCAAACCACATAAATTTGCAATGAATCCATAGGTTCTCGTTCTCTGTGGAGACAAAAGCAGAACATCTTTTCCAAAGCATCAAATCCTTAGGCCCATATTTTAAAGTCAAAATACTTTTCTTAGCAGTTCCCAGAATCAAATGTCTTTCTCTAGTCCAGAACACAGAAGACAACACAATCAACACAATAACATACATCTCTACACATTCTATCTTCTGAGGCCTTCAATCCACCCTCCTGCCTCTTCTTTCTTACTTCCCTACTGGCCAGTCTTCTGGAGGGCATCCCTCAGAGCATCTCTGGGGATGAAGAAACATATCCTTTTATTCTGACTTGGCTTGTTCCTGGTCTGGAATATTTAAACCCCCGCCTGTACAAAATCTTCGGCTGTCTTCCTTGTTACTTCTTTGCCCTGTTGCTTTAAGAGTTTCAGCTACTTTTTAAGGCCTTTCAATTCACCCTCCTGCCTCTTCTTTATACTAGCTAGTCTTTTGGAGGATGTCCCTCAGAGTATCTCTGGGGATGAAAAATAAAAACACTACCTTTCCCAATACGCTCCTCATTTTAGCTGGCAGACAGAGCAACCCATTTCTTGAATTCCCCACTTTCCAGATCTCCACATTACCCCGCCTACATGGCCTGGATGCCAAGACTGGCAGGGCAGGGCAGTGGGGGGGGGGCTGGGTTGAGACATGGAGGCTTCTTTTCAGGTGGAAGAACAGCAAGCTTTATTTTGCCCAGCAACCTCTTAATACCTTTACTGCTTCTGTGGAGACCCACTAGCCAGAAAGAACACAAACATCCTTGTCAATTACATAAGGAAGTTCCCCTGTTGATCAGGGGGAGTGAGGGCAGCTGAATCAGAACACTCAATAAAATACTAGCAAACTGAATCTAAGAACACATCAAAAAGATCATACACCATGACCAAGGAGGCTTCATCCCAGAGATGCAGGGATGGTTTAACATATGAAAATCTGTCAATGTAATTCACCATATAAACAAACTGAAAGAAAAAGGAAAACACATGATCATCTTGTTAGATGCTGAAAAGCCTTTGACAAAATCTAACACCACTTTATGATAAAAGTCTTGAGGAAATCAGGGATACAAGGGATATACTTAAATATAATAAAAGCAATATACAGCAAGCATATAGCCAACATCAAATTAAATGGAAAAAAAACTCAAAGTGATACCACTAAAATCAGGAACAAAATGTCTACTCTCTCCAGACTGATTCAATATAAAACTTGAAATTCTAGTTAGAGCTATAACTAAAGGAGATCAAGGGGATACAAATTAAAAAGGAAGACGTTAAAGCATTTGTATTCGCAGATAGTATGACAGTGTACATAAGTAACCCCAGAAACTCTACCAGGGAACTCCTACAATTGCCCTCATTTTTCAAAGCTTGTGTCAAGCTAACATAAAGTTGGCTAGCACACCAACTGCTTCCCAGCCTATAGGTTGGACGGTCATCTATCTCAGGTTAACTTGGTGACTGAATCAAGACTGGCAGTAAAGAATTTTCAGTTGTAGATCATTCCTATGTAGAAGGAAGCTGGCTAAAATGTAGATTTTGTTTAAAGTTGGGGTAACTGACAGCTGTCCTGCATAAACTAAGATAGTATGGATAAGCCGGGCATTTGGGGAGCAGTTGCTAGTTTTCCATGTAGATCACCATCATAACAATTGTATGAAAAGGGCGCGCGTGTGTGTGTGTGTGTGTGTGTGTGTGTGTGTGTGTATGTTTGGGTGGTGATGGGAAGAAAGATGCTGGCTCAGCACACTCACTGAGGAACCAGAAGCATGTCAGGATAGCCACGAGCAAAGTAGAATCCAAGGTCACTCTAGTGATTGCTAAGCCATAAATTCAACCTTCTGTCTAGTTTTTTATTTTATTTTGTTTTGTTTGTTTGTTTTTCTTTTATGATTACAAAGGAAAAATATATCTTCACATAATTAACAGGTTTTGGGAAAATCTACGGAATGTAGTTTTCAGGAATTTAATATCCAAGATTGAGAGTATACTTCCTAGTGGTAAGATTTACTTTAAAAAAAAATCTTTTAATCTCTGTATTTTCTTCCTTTTTTCTTTTTGTCATTAAACATGAACTTAGTTTGCCTCAGGTTTTTTTATATTTTAATGAAAGTATTTGTGGATTATTCAAGTTTTGCTAGTAATGACTCCATATGGCATCTACAGAACCCCCATTTTACTGATAAGAAAATTGGGACAAAATGACATCAAGTCATTTGTACCTACTAAACAATTTCTTTATCATCAGATGTCAGCTGATTAAGATATTAACACATAGTATCTCCATAATATAATATCCTAGTTATTAATTGAAAGTTATTGTTTATGTCTCTTTTGTATGGTATCACATCTGCAAGTGTGGAGTCTCCAGGGTTCTAGCTTAAGGAATATTTATCTGCTAGTGAAACTTGTCAGCTGTCTCCTTGGGCTGCTGTGGCAGCTGCCCCATGTTAGGAGCTTCCTGGAATGTCACTGTATTCCAACTGATTCATGCAGAAATGCTGAAAAACAAAAGCCTTAAGTTGGGTTTGATATTTAATTAACCACACTATCATGAAACAAATCATTTCTTTAATGCTGATATATGATTCTTTTCCTTTACAAAACAATATAAAATCTAGAAGCCCAGGACATGTGTCTTTAGCAGCTACGTGGCAGATATCAATCATGAACACCAATACTGAGCATTTCTGTGGGTTCATGTCCATCAGAGAAGGGTTGACGCTTCTGGGAAGACACCTACATAGCTCTTGCAAAGCATATGACTGGTGATGCACAACATCCCTCCATATTGCCTGCCAGATGGAGAACCTGGTTCTGTCAGCTCTTTCAAGAACTTGAACTCTGGGCTATGCAGTCTTTCACTGTGAATAAGAACAAGAATGACAGTAGTTGGTAGTGTCTACAGGAGTAAAACCACCCACAAGTACCCACTTAGGTATCACATTGAAGGATATACAATCTTGAGTCAGGTAACCCTCCTAACCTAAAGATACCTTCTTATCAGCACTGAGCATATTCCGTATTTTAGCCTCCCACCATCAGCCTCTCTGTGGTCGCTGTGTTCTGTCTGGCTGTATCAGTTGCACCTGAACACATGCCTCGTTCACTTCCTCCTTGATATCTGTTTATGACAACACAGAGCATGTCATGCCTGTAGAACAAGACCTTCTTTTTGCATCTGTACAGTTGTGGCTGTCTTCTGTCCTGACCTGCTCGACCAGTTAGGTGTTTCTTGTTTGTGTCCCTGGTAATTCTTCCTGCTGTGTCCTCTAGCTCTTTAGTCCTGTGTTCTCAGCTCTTTTCTCTGCAGAGTGTTTTCCAGAAGCAAAACAACAAAGAACTCGTCATGAACGTCATGTACTCACATGGTTCGGGTATCCCCACCACACAGCTGTCCTCTCACCTAGGCCTCTGACCTTGCTTGCTCTCCTCTCTTCCAGTCTGGCACTTCAAATATGTCAGACATGTTCACTTCAAACTTGTAAGAAATTTAGTTTGCTGCCACAGGCAACTGATCTCCTCTCTCTCTTCTCCACTTTCACCAGGCTATTCAATGTTCCTGATTTGTCTTCATAGCGACAGTCTTCTTAGGTCACCACCACTAAGTTACTCCACAGAATGACTAGGTAGGACTCTTAGGTCACCACCACTGTCTAAGTTACTCCACAGAATGACTAGGTAGGACTCTTAGGTCACCACCACTGTCTAAGTTACTCCACAGAATGACTACTTAGGACTCTACACACTAACGGTTGAGGCAACTTGAAGGATGGTGGTGGAGACTGTTGGAAAGGTTTAGGCTAAGTTCCTGACAGTAACTACAACACTTCTGAGGCTGACACAGGAGGAATCCAAGTTTGAGGCCAGCCAGGGCTACATAGCAATTTTCAGCCTTGCCTAGACTGCTTAGTAAGACTCTGTCTGCCTTAATTACTGTTACATTGCTCTGAAGAGACACCATGACCAAGGCAGCTTATCAATGAAAGCATTTAATTGGGTCTTGCTTACAGCTTCAGAGGGTTAGGCCTAACCATTGTGAGGTGAGTACAGTGGCAGGCAGGCGTGGTGCTGGAGCAGGAGCTGAGAGCTCACATCCTTACCAATAGGCAGCAGGCAGAGAGAGAGAGAGAGACAGAGACAGAGACAGAGACAGACAGAGAGAGACAGACAGAGAGAGACAGAGTGAGACAGACAGACAGATGGAGACAGAGAAAGTGAAGTGTGTGTGTGTGTGTGTGTGTGTGTGTGTGTGTGTGTATGCAGAAGCACACGTGCACCTGGGCCTTGCCTGGGCTTTTGAAACCTGAAAGCCCACCCAGTGGCACACCTCCTCCAAAATGGCCACACCTCCTAATCCTTCCTAAACAGTTCACCAACTAGGGAAACAGACATTAAAATATATGAGCCTTTGGGGGCCATTCTCATTCAAACCACCATACTGCCTCAGGAAAAAAAAATCAAAACCTATTTATAAGTGAGCTGGAAAGATGATTTAATAATTAAGAACATTAGTTGTTCTTCCAGAAGACCAGAAGACCTGAGTTCATGGTGGCTCACAACCACTGTAGCCCAAGGGACTGAATGCTCTCCTCTGGTCGCTGATGGTATACAGGTATATTTGCAGGCAAAGGGCACCCCGTACACACAAGACAAATTTTTAAAAAAACTTTTAAAATTGTTTAAAAATTATTTCTATGGCTATCCAGGAGAGGAAAGAAGAGAGTGAGGGGAAGTTGGGGGAGCAGGCCAGAGAGCATAGAAAGAAAGGGGACAAGGGCAAACAAAGCACATGCAAGTGTAGCATATCACAGTGAAACCCAGGAGTATGTCTAATTAATAAGTGTTAATTTCAAAGCCCTCATACTAACATTCGAACGGTTACAGTACAATTTGGAATTTTATAGTTTTGAATGTTTTCACTTATTAAAAATAGATTCTTTTCTCTATATAATCAATCTATCTTGACTATAGTTTCCCCTTCCTCCCAGTCCCTGTCCTTATCCCCTCCCTCCAGGTCCACTCCCTTTCTATCTCTCATTAGTAAAGAACAGGCTTCTAAGATTCAACGGCTTGAGAATTTTATACCCCAGTACTATATGTTATATCATTTCTCCTCCTCCTTCCTGCTCCCACTCATCCGGTGTCCTCCCCAAACCCACTCCAATTCATTATTTTTCCTACTTATTTTTACTTATCTAGAAATAATGGCATTTAGAAAATACAGCCTGCCGGGTCCCTTTAGTGGTGTTCTTGTGTGTATGTGTTTAGAGATGACCACTTGGGATAGATAACCTATTAATGCATTCATCCCTGGAGAAAACAAAATACTCCGCTCATTTACAGCTCACTTCAATTCTTTCCTCCTTTTTATGATTACAGCTTGTCATTTTGTTCTCAGATTTCACCCTTGTTCTGTGTCTGTGACCTCCATCGCGGCCCCCTATCGCGGCCCCCATTGGCCACCTCCCCTGGTATCTGCCCCTTGGTCCTTCCACCCAGCTTACTTTGTAGTTTGGAAACTATTCCAATCTGAGGACTCCTGGGGTTTGTGGTATCAGCAGTTTGTGTTCTTGTTACTTGGAGCAAATTTAATTTATAGTTTCTCTCTCATGTCTGCCTCCTGGTAAGTAGATTCATGATTGGTTTGTGCTCTGAACTTTGAGACCTGATAGCAATACCACGGAAAGGGAGAGGCTCAGCCACAAAGGGCTTGAGAAGAAAGACTACAAAGTGCAGGTTGCTCACCTCAAGAAGAGGTTACTGAGCCATGGCCTAATAATTATGTTTTGATTCATGAATATTTATCACAGTGAGAATACTGACCAAATATTTCTTCATCCATGACACGCAGAGGAATGTACCCTGAAATTACAGGCAGGGATAAAAGGAAGGACATATTATCTGCCTCTTAAGTATTTATGATTAAAAACTTTTCAGACTGTTGTTCCTAAGAATTGTTCAGTTTAGAATAGACATTTGTCTAGACCTGAAAAGGGAAGACCTGCAGTCAACCAGAGCTGCAGACATGCTTGAAGCCAGCTCCCTTTTTTTTCAGTGTACTAGTTCTGAACTGAAAGTTCCTTACACTAGACTGCTTAGAGCAGAACTTGATGGACCCCCTCCCGACCCCCGACCCCCTGCATACTGGTTAGTGTCTGGAGAAGTGTTTGCCCCCTACATGACTAAGTATCAATTACCCTGGCTAATCAACAGTCCTCAGAATGAACTCATTGTTTCCTTTCTCTGTTTATTTGATGTACAGATTGAACTACAGATCTAATTACAAGTATAAACACTAACAAAATCAATTTTTAGTGTAAAAAGTAAAAGCTTCAAAATGAAGAAATTAAGGATGAGATTCCTACTTCTTTCATTGGTAAAAAATAATATATGTAAATGCAGAAACCCAGTATTTGTCTCCAGCTTTGCCATTTGCTAAATTCTAACTTCTTTGCTGCCATGTTAGTGGTGATTCAGAATATAGCTGGTCAGAGTCCTTGAACAGTCCTAGAAGAAGTCCAGAAAGAAGGGATCACAGTGGCTTTCTGTGTCTGCCTAAACGAGAGGGAGAGCAGAGGCCTTGAGGGAAAACTAGCCACATGAAGGAACCATTGGAAACTGCGCGGCTAGTCTCCGCAGAAGGGACACAGCCAGGCAGTATAGCAAAGCAACCGGCTCCCAAGAGACGCCCACCGGAAGAGCCCTTGCCCCCACCCTGCCCCGACTGTTTGCTCCTCCTCCCAGGAAGATGACCTCTGCACAGGGCATGTAGAATGGAAAGACTGAACGGTAGAAGAATCTGGCCAAACCACTACCAAATGGTCCAGCTATAGTTACAAAAGAATCAGAGGGCGGAACCTAGCTGGTACCTCAGGCCCACCTCTGTCTTCGCCCCTTCCCACTCTCTCCTGCTGATGACAGTTCAAAATCTTGGTCTCTGGTTTATCAATTATTTCTTAAGTCCCTCCTTTAAGTCAGAGACTATATTATAAACCATCAGTTCTCAACCTGTGGGTCGTGACCCCCTTGTGAGGGTCATTTCACAAGGGTCGCATATCAGATATCCTGCCTATCATATATTTACATCATGATTCATAATAGTAGAGAGATTATATTTATGAAGTATCAATGAAATCAGTTTATGGTTGGAGGTCAGCACAACATGAGGTCCCAGCATTAAAAAGACTAAGAACCACTCTTTCAAACACAACAGAGAGATGAACCTTGCCTCTTACTGTCTCAGAACTTACAGTTTAATAGATTTCTTGGATATTCCAAATGTGTGGGTTTAAGAAAGCCCAATTCTGATGGTGCTGCCTCGTCCGCCCCATCTCTGAAAGCAGAGTGGTACTACTTCACAGAGAAGCCTGCGGCGCCCCTCTGCCGGGAATCTTTATGCTTTGAAGAAGTTGGAGAAAGGCCTGAGAGGAGAGTGTCCAAGAGAGGAGCCAAGCCACCTCCCACCTTCCTGTTCTAGCCAGTTTTTTCCAGCACTTCTTGTTAAACTTGTGACCTGGGACACGAAGAACTCACAGAACTGGTGGCAAGGACAGCTGAGATCCTTGCCTTCGCTGGTCTTCCTAAAGCGAGAACGCTAAAGACTCCTCTGTGGTTAAGCACACACCCCCTGCTCTTGCAGAGGACCTGGCTGTGCTCCGTACCACCCACGTAGCGACTCAGGAATGCCTGTGACTCCAGTTCCAGGGAAGCCAGCACCCTCTTTTCCCCTCTGTGGGTTTCCACATGCATGGGATGCAAATAAATCCGTGAAGGCACATACAAATAATAAATAAATCTTTAAAAATAGTTATGAGAATATATAATCCTTTAGACTATATGGTATCACTTGTGTATATGATATCACTGAATATTGACTAATAAGCTGAAATTCCTAGATCAAAAGAAATATAGAATGGGGCTTGATGTTATAGTCAATCCAGACATAAAGATTTTTAAAGCATTTTCATGACTATAGGAGGGCACTGAAATAAAACAGCAACACACAGACAGAATTGGCTTCCCTGTGAATGCCAGGAGGTGCAGGTGAGTGGGGTCTGGAGCACAGGAACTTGCTCCGCGGTAGGGGCGGGATATCGTGTCATTTGTGAGCAGTTTGAGCATCAGAACCACGCATGCCTCATTCTCACACCTCAGTGCCTGGCAATACACACAGTGGATGTGCACCGTTCTACAGCCTGACAGTCTAGGCGACTCCTGATGTGGCTTCACACAGCCCTGCAGCAGGAGCCTGCACTCAGCATTCAGTGGTTGGAAGGGGAACTTGTTTTTAGCCTGAGGTCAGAAACTTCCACCGCTGAGGACAGCGGATAATGGAGGCCCCTCTTCTCTATTTGTACAGCTTGGCCCAGACCAAGCAAGAGTCATTTAAAGATAATCTGCATCCTTTCCTTCTTATTTTAGCCATGTTTGTGTTTCCCAGGGCACGTCTAAAAGTCTCAAAATATTTACTGTATACTTCCCTGCTTTTAAGAAAAAGAAATGCGGTTTGCGAATGTTGTTCTGTTCAGCAGGCAGAGTGTTTCCTGGCACACGAAAGGCTGCGTTTGAAAACAAACAGGAGAAAGACTGTTGGGCTTTAACAGATGGGTCCTTAGAGATGGGTTTTAAAGCACGGGTTTGGTTTCCTTATCCAGCTTTTAACCTGTCACTTCTCAGCACTTACAGTGACCCTGAAAAATAAATCAGTAACATTTGCACAGTTTTTAAGGCTGACACTTTAATTTTTTTCCTGTTTTGTCTATCGCTGTGGCCTATGTAATTAGGTCATAGTCATGTGAGAAGCGAGTTGTGTGAGAAAAATGTTGGATGAGCACGAGTGTTTTCAGGAAGATGTTGTTTCTATTAATGTGTACTTGAAACTAAATCATGGAGCCTACGTAATTTGGAATATGAATGTCTCTCCGAAAGAACCGTTGAACCGAATTCAAAAGGAAATGTATGCTTCTGCTTGCTCTTGTGAGATGATTACAGCAATTAGTTTAAAAAATATGTTTACCATGTACAGCACTGCTTTGTAAACATGCTTAGTTGTGGAGACAGTTGAGAAGCTGTCTCCCCAGTAGGAGAACAGTCGTGACCCTCACGGTCATCCCAAGACCTGAAGAGACCAAATGCTGACCCGTGTAGCATGGCTCTGTCCCCTCGGTTCACGTAGGTAAAGCATTGCTTATGACTGCTGGGCCATGGTGTTTCCTAAGAAACATTTTGCTATTTATACCAGTAGGTAGATATTTTGGGTGTGTACAGTTGCTATTGCTTCAATACCTTAGAACCATGGAGAGTACAAACTCTATACAGCATTGACACTTACTTATATTTCTGGAAAATTTTTATATGTTATTCCATTTCTTCTTTAATTAGCTGAGTTTATTTTTACCTTTCTTGATTAACAATTTTAGTAACAGATATTCTTCCTTGCATTAAATTTTTTAATACCAAAACCACCGAGGACACATTTAAGGTATTTTATTGTCTAAATAAAATGTCAGAGTGGGGTCGAGGGACACACTGCTTTGGAGAGCAGTCATACAGTAGAGCACGTGTGGAAATCATGACAAAAAGGAGTGTAACGAGCAGAACACAAACAAAAACCAGTACCTTCTTGTGACGGAAGCAGAGCAATTATCAAGAGGTTGAGCACGTTGTTGAGGAATTTGAAGGGCTAACGGCTTTTGAAGAATGCATGAGATAGTGCTGTCGCTCTTGGGAAATATTTATGGAGAAGCATGGACTGCTAAATCTTAAGCAATCCACAGTCCCTATGCAGTGACTTGGTTCCAAGTAACATAAGTAGGTGAGGTGCACACAGGGTGTCAAGTGGCACTTACTTGGCTCTCTCCAGATACACGGAAAGTAAGTGGAATACCTCAATTACTAAATAGGCATTCGGTGGGAGATGAATAAAAATAAAGGACAGGAGGTTTGCCTTCTAAAACAAGATGAATATAGCTCAATAATAAATTTCTGTAATTTATTTCATGCGTTAGTAGGCTACATCCAGAGTTACTAAATATATTCAGAGGAAAATGATTGATGAGCGCTCAGTCTTCCTAAGCAACACTGATGATCATTTTGTGACTTGGAATTTACAGCGTGGCCTCTAGTCTGACTGCTGGCACACTCAGTTGCTCCTAGATTTGAGTAAGATTGGAGCCTCCTGAAGATGACCAGCTAGCTTACTGCTGTGTTTAGGCTTCAGCTCTGCTGGCCAGACTGCCTTTGACATACCAATGCTTTTTTCTTTTTATAGGGACTTTATGTTTTTGTGGTTTATTTCATTTTACACAACCAAACATGTTGCCCCATGAAGGCCAGCTACACAGTGGAAATGAACGGTCACCCAGGACCTAGCACTGCCTTCTTCACTCCTGGGAGCGGAATGCCTGCAGTTGGAGAGATGAACAAGTCTACCCAGAACCTCATCAACGCCATGGAAGAGGTGTGTCCCCGGCCCCACCCTGACACCCTCTCACCTGCTGAGACCAGCCCTTTTTTGTTAAAAAGTGAAGACAAAAGATGCTAACCAACTTTTGAGCCCATCCCTCTGTGCGGTGGCATTTGAAGGATCTTAATTAGTTATTTTTCTGTCCTGTGAGCCACATGGACCAGCCATTTTTATTGAGAAATTAAAGCAAAATGTGTCATTTCCTTCAAAACCTTCTGATATGACAGGAATTGAAAATGTCTAAGAAACACTTTTAAAATACCATTCTTCCTAAAAATCACACTCGAAGTCATCCTTATCTGCTTCTCCCCGCACAGTTCTTTAATCCCAACGAAGAGAAGCAAACAGGCAGGCACTCCTTTCTGTTTAAATCCACCAGTCAGTCTAAAGCAGAGCTCAGAGGCTGTTTTGTGGCACTCCTGAAAAATCTAGGCGGGATTTCCTCCACAAAATCTGCCTCCCACTGCTGGCTACATTATTCTGTCCATATACGTTTGATTTCCTGAGTCTGACTCACATACCCTCCACCCCCGCCTTTTGGCAAAGTGTTAGTCTGGACTGTTAAGCACACCTGAATACATCTATTCTAGAAGAGGCAGTGAGGCACAGCCCTCACCACTGTGCAGCTTCGCGATGTGCTTGTCTGCATGCCTTGTGAATGAAAGAAGCAGGTGTGTTTCTTTCTTTCATACAAATGCATGAAATGAAGAAACATTTTATTGAATAAGAAATATTGATAGGATGATAGATGGATAGATAAATAGATGATGATAGGTAACTGTTAGACTGTTGCTAGAGATATGATAGACAAAGACAGAAAGACAGATAGACGATAGATAGATAGATAGATAGATAGATAGATAGATAGATAGATAGATAGATAATCTACCTGCCCAGAGATACCTTATGTGGGATGTACTCTCATTCCTGTCAATTTAAAATTGAAGCAAATGATTACAATGTCATTACTGTGTATAGCCTTTTTATTTGAATAAAAAATTACTATAAAGAATTATCAATTCAGAATGGATAAGCATACATTGGATAAAAATGGTTGGCCGGGCTCATAGGTAGGAGATAAATAAAAGTGCAGATTAAAAAGAATGTATTTTGTCTGTCAGATGAATAAGTTTAAGAAGGATGTTTAAAAATTGAGATATGCCAGAGCTAGAGAGATGGCTTAGCAATTAAGAACACTTGCTGCTCTTACAGAGGACCCAGGTTTAATGCCCAGCTCTTACCCTTGGCTTACAACCTTCTATAACTTCAGTTCCAGGGACCCAATGCTCTCTTCTAGTTTCTGTAGGGACCAGGCATTCACATGGTGCAAAGCACACATGCAGGCAAAGCACTCATACACATAACATAAAAATAAATAAATCTTCAATTTTTTAAGAAAAAAAACATTGAGATATGTCTTTAGTACTTTGATATTGAAATCTGGTACCATTTTATATGCCATATATTTTTGAAACTGAGTTATTTTATCATAACTAGTGACCAAAAGGCTAGGAGTGTTTTTAAGATCCATCAGTCTTGTTAAATCATTACCAATTTAGCATTTGTTCAGCTCTGACCTGTCTTGTGAAATATCTTTTAACTATGTGTGGCTGAATGAAAGTAACTAGCATTACAGATCTAGTTTGTCATTTACTCAGTGACACTGTAAATGTCCCAGTGACAAATGTACCCAGAAGCTACAGTATCGGAGAACTTAAATATGAACTATTTTTGTCACTGAAAACAGTTCTGTAGAACAATGCTGTCCTCGATGCCTGGACTCGTGGTGACGTTCATCTGAGGTTTCACCTTCTCTCAAGTTCATCTCTGAGGTTCTTGGTTTCCTCTTCTCAGTATGAAGTGTCCCTGAAGTCTCAGCAGACCCTTATGTCCGAAGGCAACAGCTGTGACCCTCCCGTTCCTGGGCTTGAGTGTTCCTCTGGGGTGTTGCACAACTGCATAGCTTAAAGTCTGTCTGCATTCCTCAGAGGCTCAAAATTGGCTGTGATCCAGCTGTCAATGAGAGACTGCGGAGACGGTCTAAAAAGCCAGCAAGAGCAGGGAAGGGCGGGGGAAAAGAAGGATTAAGGGTTCATTTGCCACTAACCTGGTTTGCCACTAACCTGGTTTGCCAGTAACCTAGAAAGGCAGGAATACATTTAATCGTCTCAGAACAGAACTCCTTTGAGCGTATAGTCAAAAGCAAAGAAGGATTTTGATAAATTCCCTTTAGTTCAATATGTTCTTTGTATACTGGCCCCAATTAAAATATATTTCAGATTAATAATTTGGAGGGTTCTTCTGAATTTCCTTAATATACATTTTACAAATAAATAAAGAGAGAAATAGTTTTATCTCCCCATACATGGTATCATAGCAATCTACATGTGATTTTGAGAAACTGTCAAATCATGAGGTTATACTAGCTTGAGGAGAGGCATGCTTTTCTGAAGAACAAACACAAAATGCAAGCTCATAAAAACAATTCAGTAGGCCATCCATAGTTTTTAATGAAATGCAAAAAAAATTGTTGCAAAAATGGGCTTCAAAATTACTGCTTACATTCATGTTATCAATTGTCACGTTCTTCTGCTCTTGCCCCAATCCAAAAGGTGCCATCTGACTGGGAGAGAGCATCCTTCCAGCAGACCAGCCAGGCAAGCCCTGATTTGAAGACAAGTCCCCAGAATGGTGCCTCATTCCCTTCTTCTGGAGGATATGGGCAGGGCTCCCTGGTAGCCGATGAAGAGTCCCAAGAGTTTGATGACTTGATATTTGCACTAAAAACTGGTATGTATAAACGAACCCACAACTGGCATTAGAAACTGGCAGCCTGCAAGCCTGTTCCTTTCTCTCCCCTTCCCTGAGTGCAAACGCACTGTCAGCCACGGCATGTCCTGATTCTCATGACCCGTGTCTGATCCCAGTCAAGCCCTAGGATATTCTGTTCCTAGCATCAAATATAACACAGCCAAAAATAATTTACGATTTGCTTTGAACAAAGAAAACAACATATCCTAACTAAATGTAAATATCTGTGTCCTAAAATCTGGCTAGAACACCAAGAACTTAGTAAGTCGGATTCAGTTTAAGGAAGCTCGCTGAAGGAGTTTGCCTCTGATATGCAAAAAATGAAAAAAGAAAAAGAATTCATGAAGACGTATTCATATACATTCAGAAGTCATGCAACAAACATGTATATGTCTGCAGTTTTCAAGGTGTACAATCACATGTCGTATTTTATTGACTGTGTGTGTGTGTGTGTGTGTGTGTGTGTGTATGTGTTCAGTTCCACTCAATCTATAACCCTAGTGGATAGTTCCTCTATAGAGAGCAATAAGATCCTAAAGACCCCAACACATTATCTAAAAATGGAGAAAGTGAGAAATCTGACTGAAGGTCACATGCTAGTGGAAAAACATTAATGAATGCAAGGCATGAGGAGAGATCGTCACTGTCTGGCAACCCAAGTATAAAAAGAGTAGATGGAAGGGGCCAGGGTCAAGATGTCCTCTTCAAAAGCATGCTACCAACATCATGTTTTTGGGTTCCACCTTCTGGATATTCATTCAGTTTTTAAAAATATCAATGAATGGCACTACTGACTAGGCCAGAGTGAGTCCCCTGATTTTAAAATGACCTTATAGAAAATCCTGAAAGGAGTGCTTTGCTAGGGGCCTAGGTTACTTCTCAGTCTGATCAAGTTGGCAATGAATATTAGCCGTCACAGTAGTTTAGCTTAGATACACAATGTGCCATAACTCTATTGTGAATATTAATCATTTTAGAGTTTTCCAAGTCCTATAAACAGTTTTTAAACATTTTCTTTTTCAAAAAATAATTGAAGTATTCCTATTGTAAAAGTAGTAATGACATTTTTAAAAAGCAAGAAGATTCAGTTGCAAAGAAGAAGCTTCTTAAATGCTTACTTAAAAATGTTTCTGTGTAAAGTAGCTTGATTTTTCTATGACCAGATATTCCTTTGGTAAAGTATTTTTGTCTTCACAAAGTTAATCTCTTACATCTTGAGAATGACTGGAACAACCCAGGGACTATATCTCAATTTGTATTCCATATTAGGGTCTCATTATTAAGAACAGTAAGACCACAAAGCACATCACTGTCCCCCGGCCCCTCCCTATGCCCACACCCAGAATGCCACACTGCCCTCGTGCCCTTTTGAGAAATGACAAATCCAACTGAAATGAGAACAAACTCACCCAGTCATACACAACAGGTGCTGATACTCAAATGACAGCAGAGGGACCTTTCAAAACAATGAATGATCAAATGGATGAAAAACACGAAACCTGGGACTGCTGTGGAGGAATAGACACAAGAGTTAAAGAAGAATAAAATAAATAATCAAGAAAATTGTAGAGTTTTGTAATCAATGGACAAAGCTCTCTCAGTTGAAGAATGTGTAGTGTTTAAACAGGAAAGGAATGGAGGAAGGGCATTATACACTCAAGGAGTCTAAAGAAAAATTTCAGCCTTAGTGTGAAGCTTGTTTGTGGAGAACATCATTAAGGAGGAGAAGGAACAGTGGCCCGAGTAGGCTGAGACAGTCTCACAGGGGCATTGCTCACACTGTCAGCAACCAAAGCAATGAGGAGTGGGAGCGAGCACACCCCTCTGGCTGCTTGTAGTTGGTCCTCAGGGAGCAACCCCTGCCAGGGTGCTTCTGGGAGACTATAGATTCACAGCCCACATTAGCACTTTGACAGTTATAAAGTGTAGTAGGAGGGAGCCACTTGTTTGTCCATCTGCCCTACTAGCTTAGCCCCAAAATAATCACACAGAAACTGTATTAATTAAAACACTGCTTGACCCATTAGCTCTAACTTCTTATTGGCTAACGCTTACATATTAATTTAACCAATTTCTTTTAATCTGTATATCACCACAAGGTCATGGCCTACCAGCAAAGTTTCAGCACGTCTATCCATGGTGGCAGCCCATGACTCTGCCTTTTTCCTCCCAACATTCATTCCAGCTTTCCCTGCCTACCTAAGTTCTGCCTTGCTATAGGTCCAAAGCAGTTTCTTTATTCATTAATGGTAACCACAGCACACAGAAGGGACTCCTACCTCACTAAAAGTGCTGTAGAAAGACCTACTTTATTGAATTTAACCTCACACTTCTGGAATACAGTTAGTGAAAATTTCCTTTGGGGAGTACAGAACTTTTGGTGCTGTTTAGCATAATATTAAAATGCTGTTTGGTAGTCCTAAGTAGTTGGGCACTTATAGTGAATCATGGAGGATTTTTTTTGAGAAAAAATAACTTTTAAAAAAAAGTATAAAGAGTAAATTATAAGCAGTATCAGAAAGGCTGCAAAGACCTCAGAGTGGGCCAGGGTCATGAAAATAAGACCCCACATAGAAAAGGCCAATGAGAACGGAAGAGGGCAGGCCCTGAAGAAGAACAGGGACTGATAGAGACTTGTTTCTCACCTGAGTGAGTGGTACAGAGCTTCCTTAGTGTGGTTTGCTGAGGGAAACTGGAGTGCCTTGATGATAAACATTCCTCCTGAGTATTCACAAGGTTCAAAGTACCACTGGAGATGGTAGTATTTAAAATGCATCAGAGCAGAGATTTTATTGGTAGTTTTGGGAATCATTAACTCTGAATTAGGAAAGGGGAAGAAGAGAGAAGAGAGGAACAGAAATGAAGAGAGACGTTAGAGAGAAAGGGAAGAAAATAGAAGGGATGGAAAACAGAAACACACTAGATGATGCTTCCCTCTGTGTCAGAAGGGAAAAGGGTCCCACCAAGAAATTCTAGAAAATAAGAAAGGCAACTAAATACAGAAATGAGTTTTTGTGAGACTGAAATGACTAGTTACATAAAACATTGAGTAGAATTGGGACTGAAAGAGGGTTTACAGATTATGATTAGGTTCCCTAATGTGTTCTGTAGGCAGTACCATTAGATCTTTATGTTCAAACACTGAAATAAGATGAATTCTTGGAACATAATTAAATTAGATCTGTGGGCTATATATAACAAGTACTGGGTGTATTTGGTTCAGGAATGCATGGAATGACTTGCTCAGAGATTTAGCTTAGCATTCCTTAGAGTTCCCTAAACTCATTGGGAAAAAATATTTTAAGAGATCAAAATAGCAATCTCTAACATTGCTTCTCTATATTATGGAAAAGATACTATAATAACCAAGCATCAGTCCCTGAACACATTCCATCATAGGATATGGTCAAATAAAAGAGCCACCCACATGCTTTCTATCTACAGTAGAATTCAACATTGGCTTTTAGTCTGGATTTGGCCTAACAAGGTGTTTTGCTTGATTTACACAGCATTTTAACAGTTTTTGAGCCAATATCAAAAATGTAGAGATACAGTATATAAGTCTAGAAAAAAGTCTGACAGCATGGACTTTAAAATAATTGGGATGTTAGCATACAAAAAAATGGGTTTGTTATATTTTCATATACAGTGTCATTATACTTTATTCTTATGTGCCCCATCACTTCTTCCCTCTGGCTGAACCTCTTCCCTCACAAAGAGTTCCTTCCCTTCTCCTCTACCCTCATGCTGTCTGTTTCCCTTCTTTCTGTATACCTCTTCCTTCTCTCTCATCTTGTCTGTTTCCACATCATATATGTATATGAACATGTATATTTAGAGTCCACATGAAAGAGAAACATGCTGTGTTTGTCTTTATTGTTCTGACCTTTAGGTCACTTTAGGTAAGGATCTTGAGTTCTATCCATTCTCCTGTATGACTGAGTAAAAATTCCATTGCTTGTATCCACTCATTTCTAGATGGACATCAAGGCTGATTCCATACTTTGCTATTGTGAATAGTGCATCATTAACCATAGATGCACAAATAGAGACATGGTGAACCCATAACTAAATTGTATGTTAGAAAATTCCTGTGTAGACTACACACTTCCAGAAAAGTGGCAGACTATAACAACAGCAAATAAAAGCAGGGAGCCTTGCTATGTTCCAGTAATATACTTGCTGAGGAAAAAAATCAATTTAATCAATTTATAGTGGCTTCGAAGTAAATAAACTAATGAACAAGTATGTGAAACTAACCAGAGATAAAGATACCTACAATTAAAACTTCAAACATCAAAAAAAAAAAAATTGAAGAAGATACTAGAAGAGGGAAAGACACCCCTGTGTTCATTGACTGAAAGAACTAATATGTTACCAGATTAGATCTACAAATTCAAGGCAATCCTCACCAAAATTCTAATGTCATTATACACAAACTATTTTTCAAAAATATTATTGTCCCATATCCATGCACATTACTGGCATTACTAGTTAGACTCAGTGGGTTAAAAAAGAGTACATAAATTTGGGTGGTGAATTGGTAGGAGTTGGAAGGAAGGGAATAGAAAGATGAATTAGATCTAAACAGGTTGTGGATGTATATGAAGTTCTCAAGAATAAATAAACAAATATTTTAAATTCTAAAATTCATAACTAATCACAAAATACACGAGTCAAAGCATTTTTCAACAAAATAGAAATTCTGATGACTTCACAATACCTAATCTCAACTTATACTGTAGAGCCATAATAACAAGACCAGCACAAAACTTCCACAACAGACATATACAATGGAGTACAATAGATAGAACACGGCTACAGCCATATAGTATTGACATGTATCCAGATCATACATTGACCAAACAATAACCTTATTAATGAATGATGCTGGAAAAACTAGATGTCTGTATGCAAAAGAAACTAGATCCATTTCTTTATCCTGTACCAAAATGAATTCAGAATAGATCCGAGACCTAAATGTAAGTCCTGAAACTACTAGAGGAAAAAACATTCAAGATAGAAGCCCTCTGAGTCAGGCGTAGACAAGAGTCATCTAATATGGATTCAACAAATGACAAATGGATGACATGAAATAAAAGCTACTGCCCAACAAAGGAAAATGTCATCAATGTGAAGAGACAGCTATAGAATGGGGGGGGGGAGGTATGCCAATTAGGCATCAAGAAGGAGATTAATATCCAGCATTTATAAAAAGCTCTAAAAATTAAATACACAATTGTCATCCAGCCAGCAATTAGTCTAATTAACTGATTAAACGTTTCTCCAGAGAAGAAACACAAATGGTCAAGAAATACATGAAAAAGCATTTGAAACCCTCAGCCATCCCAGGAATGTCAATCAGAACTGCTGACATGGTCTCACCCAGTCAGCATGGCTCAGGTCGAGAAAGCAGACTCCTATAAGAAGTTTTTAGTTTCTTTTTGAGAACTAACAAACCCAAGGACTGTTCCTAAGATGGCCATCATTATCCATGTCTGCACCCCCACATTCAGGAAGTCAGAAAAGAGACATCATTCCAGACAAGCCTAAAGTGCACTTTAAAACCCTTTCTCAGAACACAAATAAACAAAACTATTGTTTATTATTTAGCTTATTTAAGGATTTCCTTATCCTATTGAACTTTAGCTAGTTGATAATTAAAAGATAAAATAAGAGTTTATGAATATGTTCTATGTCTTTTCCCTCAAAAGGGGATGTGCTTTGTATCATTGTCTAACTGGGGGAAAGCCACATAAATTGTGAGTGGGTCACAAAATCAGAAAACCCCACATCAAAACCTTAGTTCTGTGGTTTCCTTGCTTTGAGTCTTCGGCAAGGAACTGAGCCTCTCAATTTCCTCCTGTATCAAGTTATGGAAGTGTTGTGGCATTAAGAAATGTCTATGTACCTTGGGATTTCTGTCCGGTGCTCCAGTGTGGGTCTCTGTCTCTGTCTGCTTTTATCGCCTGATGAAGGTTAATATTCTGGAGGATGCCTATATGTTTTTCTTTGGGTTCCCCTTATTAAACATCTCTAGGATCACTAACTATAGGCTCAATGTCCTTTGTTTATGGCTAGAAACCAAATATGAGTGAGTACATCCCATGTTCCTCTTTTTGGGTCTGGCTTACCTCACTCAGTATAGTGTTTTCTATTTCCATCCATTTGTATGCAAAATTCAAGAAGTCTTTGTTTTTTACTGCTGAGTAGTACTCTAATATGTATATATTCCATGGGTCCATGGGTAGGTTGATCCCGAATTTTCTGAGAAACTGCCACACTGCTTTCCAAAGTGGTTGCACAAATTTGCATT
>NW_026067957.1:8564559-8573045 GCF_014885135.2 Alexandromys fortis | reverse complement strand
CTCTTCTATCAGGTTCAGTGTGTTTGGACTGATATTGAGGTCTTTAATCCATTTGGACTTGAGTTTTGTGCTTGGTGATAGATATGGGTCTATTTTCATTCTTCTACAGGTTGACATCCAGTTCTACCAGCACAATTTGTTGAAGATGCTCTCTTTTTTCCATTGTTTACTTTTAGCTCCTTTATCGAAAATCAGGTGTTCATAGGTTTGTGGGTCAATTTCAGGGTCTTCTATTCGATTCCATTGATCGACTTCTCTGTTTTTATGCCACTACCAGGCTGTTTTCAATACTGTAGCTCTGTAGTAGAGTTTGAAGTCAGGGATGGTAATGCCTCCAGACGAGGTCCAAATCAGGAGCAGAAGGAGAGAGAGCACGAGCAAGGAACTCAGGACCGCGAGGGGGGCACCCACACACTGAGACAATGGGGATGTTCTATCTGGAACCCACCAAGGCCAGCTGGCCTGGATCTGAAAAAGCCTGGGATTAAACCGGTCTCGCTGAACATAGTGGACAATGAGGACTACTGAGAACTCAAGAACAATGGCACTGAGTTTTTGATCCTACTGCACGAACTGGCTTTGTGGGAGCCTAGGCAGTTTGGATGCTCACCTTACTAGACCTGGATGCAGGTGGGTGGTCCTTGGACTTCCCACAAGGCAGGGAAACTTGATTGCTCTTTGGGCTAACAAGAGAGGGGGACTTGATTGGGCGAGGGGGAGGGAAATGGGAGGCGGTGGCGGGGAAGAGTCAGAAATCTTTAATAAATAAATAAATAAATAAATAAATAAACTTAGCACAGCAGAAAAATGGATGTAACTCTAGGGCAAAGACAAGAGGATGCTGGGAATTGCTGGCCAGCCAATCAAGTCAAATCAGTAAGCTTCAGTTCAGTGAGAAACTTTGTCTTGAAAAAGGAGGTAGAGCACTCTAAGGGAAGACACCGAACATTGGCCTCTAGCTACAACATGCACACATTTATGTATACACACTCCCACACAGGAGTGTATATATACAATAAATTAAGTCATATGTTCACAAGATATTCTGCTAACTCTGGATTGCTGATTGCACCATGCCTATGATGTGACCTAGATGTTTGGCTGGTTTCAATTTTTGCTTATGGGGCTGCCCAGCCACAAAGTGATGGAGGTGGGCTCATAACGTGGTTTCTGAGTATACACCAAAGATATATACCAAACACCTGTAATGAACTAAGTACTTTCTATGAGTGTGAACTAGAGCAATGTGAAGGATGCAATCCATAGGAAAGGCCGACATTTGGAAAGCGAATCATGGTGCTTCTACAGGCATTGAGGGCAGTGCTTGGACTGATGTTCATAGCAGAGCACAGGCAGCCAGATAAAACGGGTGAACAGGAAGGGAAGGACACTGAGCAAGCAGGGCTGTGCTTTAATAGTATATATAGATCTCCTGTAGAGTTCGCCAGTACCTAAATAGTGGGAGAAACAGACATGAGCAAAAACAGAAAATATCTGGAAAGAGCTAGGGGATCTGAGCAGGGGGTGAGCAATTTATGTGACCCAGAAACATAGGAAGGAATAAGGCAGATGGTGTGAAGAATGGGACCAGGAAAGGTGGGCTTTGACTTGAAGGAGTAGACATGGACTCCTGGTTCTTTCCCCACATAAGCTATTCTGAAGCTAAGCAACCTCCTTCCCATAGCTACCAGCAGAAGAATTGGCAGGGACTTAGTGGCTTCTTATTTGACTCTTTTTCTGACAAGTTGAGTGGTCAGCAGTGGGGGATGCACCAAGATCTGTTACCTGGCCATTGGTAGCAGCCTACTCTGTGGCCACTGTATTCTCTGTCTCCCTCACTGTGTGCACGTGTGCTTGCCTGTGTGTATGTAAAGACAGAACACAAGAGTAAATACAGTCCCCACATTAGAGAAGAAAGGAACCTAGTATCGTTTTAAATTATATATTTAAATAATTTATTATATATTTAAATAATTATATGTTATAATTATTTCAAATGTGCACTGTGAAGGGGAAAGTAGTGCCTAGTAGAAAATCTTCAAAACAGAAGCTTGAGGTGCTGCATGCTGTGAAGAACAACTAGTTTCCTGGGTTTCTAATGAGAATGTTTGCACTGTCTTAGTCACGTGTCCTTAAGCTCAATCTTCAGGGCCAGTTTCCTTGGGGCACTGATAGGACACCACGAAGACTCCCTCCTGTACGTCTGTCTGTCTTCTCAGACTAAGAAACACTGAGCATCCCCCATCGGGCTACTGGACTCAGTGAAGTTCCAGGGGTTGGTCGTTATGTTTTTCTATCCCACTAATGAAAAGTCTGGTAACTTGCCTGATTTGCTACTTTGATAAGCCCTTCATTGAGAAATCCTGTTTTCTATTACAAATTATACCTGTCTATTACATGCCAACAAGAAAAATAGAAAAAGCCAAGTGTACTGGCTCACACCTGTAACCTCAGCTCTCAGGCTGAAGCAGGAGGGTTGCTGTGAATTTAAGGCCAGCCTGGGCTACGTAGTGAGAATCTGTCTTAAAACAAAATGAAAACATGAGAGGCCCAACATTATACCTTTAGAAATCAATATGAACTTCTAAAAGCTACAAAAGTAGCTTCAATTTTAAGTATGATTCAGTAATTTTAAAGTATTTGCTGTTTATTCCAAATAAATAGCCTGGACTTTTAATAATATAGAAATAAAAGCCGGGCGATGGTGGCGCATGCCTTTAATCCAAGCACTCGGGAGGCAGAGGCAGGCGGATCTCTGTGAGTTCGAGGCCAGCCTGGTCTACAAGAGCTAGTTCCAGGACAGGCTCCAAAACCACAGAGAAACCCTGTCTTGAAAAACCAAAAAAAAAAAAAAAATAGAAATAAGATGTTTTGGTTTAATGTGACTTGACCACTAAGAATTTCTGTACTAATAGCTTGTACTTAAGTGTTCATTCTTCATTCCAGGTGCTGGTCTCAGTGTCAGCGACAATGAATCTGGACAAGGCAGCCAGGAGGGAGGTACCTTGACTGACTCCCAGATTGTGGAACTCAGGAGGATACCCATTGCTGACACCCACCTCTGAGAGCCTCGCTAGCACTAACCATTAGAAAGAGGATAATTTTCCTATTTGCCTTGACTTTTGTCTTAACTCTGTAAGCGCTTACAGCCCTGTAGCTGAGTGACTTACAGAGACGTGATCACTGGATGGAATATACATTGCTTAGTATTTGTACGATTTAAGAATTGACTGCTATCATAAAAAATCAGATCATTCCTATGAATTAGAAGGATGCATATAGTTCAAAAATATTAGTTGTTTCTTAATCATCCTAATTCAGCTAACATTGTTTAATGAAAGTACTAATCAATAAAAGCAATAGAATCCAGTTGGTATCATCAAGGCTCGTTATTATAAATAAATGTGCATGGGCAGAAACACATAGTGTGTATTCTTGATGGTGTCTGGCACATGTCTCTTTTAGCAGTGATTTAAAGAAATCCAAAGTCCACACTTCTCCCCATGTAGATGATTTTGAGTCCTGAAAAGTACTGTGTGGTCTGTGAAGGATTTTGCACCTGAGTGTGGATGAGACACTGAGGTTGCAATGTCTTTTTCATCAGCAAGACAGATTCTGCTTTCAACAAACTTAAGGTTCTGAACATGTTCCAGAATGAATGTTCTGTCCCCAGTTAAAAATAACTCCACCACAGTCGTTCATGAAAATGAGAGGAGGTTCATTCAAACAGTACAGTTTGTCTTGGAGAAAATTCTCTTGGTTTGTGAATTTTAGTCTTTCTTTGTCTTGGAATGAGAAATCAGGAAATCTCTCCCAGAACACTGTTGTAGACAAGATGATTTCATTTACTGTGTTTCCAGAAGACATGCTGGAAACAGAACAAAGTTGCTCGTGGAATGCTTTGTGACCTTTGATTTTGGAATTCTTACATATTTTTTTAAGAAAACTAAGCATCATCCCAAAGAAAAATGTAACATTGTTTTAAAATTTTAAGAAACTTTGTTATGGTAATGATTTCCCTGGAGCTCCATTTACAACCCTACTGTGTTCCTTCTGGGTGTCAAGTATGGTGTATGTGACTTGAAACATGGGTGGCACTATTTATCTTGATTGACCTTGGTTTTTATTTCTTCTCAAAGCCCCTGCATGCTTCTTACATTGGGCTGTGATAAGCAGTTGTTCTCAGAAATAGAAGACAAAACTCCACAACAAAATCAAGGAGTATACAAAGCAGAGGCAATGGCTTTGGTTAACTTACATTACCTTGTAGGAACTTTAGAAAACATGGTAATTAAACTAAATTCACCTGAAGTGACAAGTTTATGATCCTTCAGCCTGGAGTGCTGCCCAGCCATTCATCTCATGATAGGATTGAAGCAACTAAAATATGGTTTAAATACATAAATCACAAGGAGGAATGCTTTAAATTAATGACCATTTCAATGTTATTGAACTTCATTGATTTGGCATTAGGTGATGAGGATTCAACATCTCTAATCCACCACCCATACTCAATAGCAACACTTTCTATCAGGTTCCTAGAACTCAAAACTTCTCCAAAGGCAATGATCAATAGCTATCTTCATTTCTACATGCTTTCAGAATTTGGAAAAACATACATGTAATATGTATGTGAGTATATGTATATGATATAACGAGATGGTTGAACAACATTGCAAATTATACTATGTCACCAGTACTGCTAAATTTTGCTTTAATGGATTATGTGGCAATTTGACATTACAGAGTAGGGAAAGGGAGAACATTGCAAGGCGGAGACTCACACCTGTTACCTACAGCCTTTCTCCTTCACATTTCATCCCCATTTCTTTAATAGTTTTATTAAGATAAAATTCATATCCCACAAAAGCTCCTTCATTGGAAATGTGTAATTTAATGATACTTGGCATATGTTATTATGGTTCTGATAGAATGTGCTAGCACATCATAGCATTGAATTCACCTTATGACCTGTCCAAAGTGGAGAAGTCAGTAACACCGATGACATTCACAATGTAATTTTAACCACACGTTCTCTTTCCAAAATATCTGCATCACTTTAAAGCAGGTATGCTTCCCATCTCCCTCAGTTTCTTCTTCTGAAAGAAAGGTGGAGTTTCTGTAGCAGCTCCCCTGCTGCTGGGGTGTAGCAAGCTTTCTTGTTGGACTGTCTTTAAATCACCATCCCTCAAGAAATGACCCAGAGACATCATTAATTATTAAAGCTTGGATTTACTTTAGGCTTTTTCCCAACCAGCTCTTATAACTTAACTCTTATTTTTTTTTTTTTTTTGTCTACATTCTGCCATGTAGCTTGGTTACTCCTTCTTAGTATGATGCATCCAACTTACTCTGAATCTACTGGTGAAGTTGGGCACCTAGATTCCTCTCTCCTCTTCCTCTCTCTCCCCAGAAATCCTGCCTATCCTGTCCTGCCTAGCTATTGGTCATTCAGCTTTTTTATTACACCAATGACAGCAATACATATTCATACAGCATACAACTATTCCACAACACCAGGGTTTGAGATTTAACCACCAGCACCCATATCTTTTTAAATTTCATATTTTAGAATACTAAAACTGAGAAGTCCTTTCCTATTTGGATGCAAGTGAAGAGGCAGATGAAATGTGGCGTGAGATAGTGATGAAGCAGGTAGGGTCCATGCACAGTATGACAGTGATGGAAACCTCCCTTCAACAGCGCAGACACTCCCCTCTGAGTGTGTTCTCAACGTGATTCCAAACTTGATAGCATTTTTCGTATCTCTCAATTCTGACCAGAGCTTCTTAAATACACTGGTGATACAACTTCAGGAATGTTGCTCTCAAAGCATTTCTCCTTGTGTTTACACTTGAGAGGCTCCTTGTGTTTATCCCTAAGGACTCTAGGTACTTCTGTGTGAGGGTAGGCTCCAGTCAGATAAAGAAGTGTTTGTTACCTTCCTAGAGTGGCTGACTGCCAAAGTAGGTGTCACCTAGATAGCCTAACCTCGAACAAAGAACACCCAAGGGTCCTCCATGTCTTCTATTTTAATTTTAAGGCTTCCCCAGCAAATATTTATTTGCAAAGCAGTTGAAGAACCTCATTGCCCAAGAGCCATGCTGAAAGAAGTGCTTAGCTGATGAAGATTAGGATTCTTCCATACCTTGAATTTTCTAGCTCTTCACCAGCCAATATAATAAGGACAGTTCAGATAAGTGATCTCTTTATTGATAAACTTAGCTATACAATCACCTTATTCACACTCAGTTTCTCTCACTTGTCTAAATCGTATCCCATAAAATCCCATACAATAGCTTTCCTAAAAGAAAAAAAAATCTTACTTTTCTGAAAATCCCAGATGCTTTCAGCTGTCACACATACTACCTAGCCCATACACAGCACTAAATGCACGTACTCAAGTAGCCTTGACAAGCTAGGCAACTACCTTAATTGGGAATTTACTGCACTCTATCTCTCCATTTGCAAAGTGGAATCGCCTTATGTATGAACATGAAGTTTATCTTTACATCGTGGGCTTCTAGGTGTTTCCACACCCTCACAGCAGGATTCATGCTGTAATGCACATGAGAGTGGGGTTGTCACTTCAGATCCTGATTTGAATTCTTTTCGATATATATATCCCGAGGTCAGGCTGCTGGATCACTTAGGCTCTTTTTAAGTAGAACATGCACACACCATTTTGGGTTCCTACCAATGGTGTACAAAGATCCCAGTTTCACTACTAGACCACAAAAAATGTTCTCATTTTTCATGTTTTACTTGTTAGTATGTGTTACTTGTACATAATGGATTTCATTATGACATTTTCATGCATCTGTGTAATGTATTTTGGTTGTATTCATACCGCATTGCCATCTCTTGTCCTTCTCTCAATTACCTTCTTCCGACAGGCCTCAGGTGACATCTTAGTTTGCCTGTCACTGGTAGATACTGACTTTAAACATTTTCATGTCCATGTTGCCATTTGTATACATTCTTTAGAGAAATATCTATTTAAGTTCAAGGTCCCTTTTTAGTTATGTTATTGAGATTTGTATATCTATTTCTTTTTTTTTTCTTTTTCGGTTTTTCAAGACAGGATTCCACTGTGTAACAGCCTTGGCTGTCCTGAAACTCATTCTGTAGACCTGGGTGGCCTTGAACTCAAATAAATCCACTTGCCTCTGCCTCCCAAGTACTGGGATTAAAGGTATATGCCACCACAGTCTAGCTTGTATATCTATTTATTTCTCTTGAGTTGTAGAGACCTAAGCATTAACCTTATTGGATACATGATCTGCAAGTATTTCTGCCATTCTCTGTTGACTTTTTGAATTCATTATTAAGTGGAATAAAACATGAACAAATGAATGAATACAGCATGATTTCCTGTATGTGAGTCATCTAAAATAGTCAATCAGTGTAAGACTGGGGTGGTGGTGCAGAGGCTGAGGGGGGGATGAGGAGTTGTGAATCAGTGAGCATAAGTGCAATATCACAATTTTCAACTTTGTTTATAAAAATCAATAATATATTTTATGCCCAAAATTTATTAACAAGTTATCTACCACAGTAAAATACATTTTGAAGCTGATAGGTCATCTGAGCATTATTCAGGAGAATCTAAGTCTTGTTTTAATTTCTAATCTCTTATGGAACTCAGACTGTCTCTCTCAAAATGCCAACTGACATCTACAGAACCTCCTACTGAGAAACAATGATTGGCCAGGCAGGAAGTATAGGCGAGTCAACCAGACCGGAAGTAGAGGTGGGGCAATGAGACTAGGAGAATTCTAGGAAGCAGGAAGCTCCCTCGGGAGTCCTGTCTCAACCACCTAGGAAGCAAGATGTGACCTGCCCCACTGAAAAAGGTACCGAGCCATGTGGCTAACATAGATCAGAATAATGGGTTAATATGAGCTATAAGAGCTAATAAGAAGCCTGAGCTAATGGGCCAATCAGTTTATTATTAGTATAGTCCTCTGTGTAACTTTTTGGGGGCCTGCCAGCTGTGGGACCTGGTGGGAGGACAGAAGCCCCAAACAAGCCTGGCCTTCATGTTACAGAATGGCACCCATTGAAGGCTTCTTAAAAATGGAAAATATGTCTTATTTGTTCTGGTGTTCCAAGATTCTACATAAAAGATAAAAAGATAAAAGATAAAAGCTGATACCAGTAAGTCATTGTTGGCTGAAGAATAGTCCACCTTATTTAGCCAATATCTGCGTTAGAGAATTATTTTATTCATCTCTTAAATGTTATTATCAATAATTCGGGTTCTTAGAGAAGCTAAATAAGAAGAAGAACCCAAAGAAAAACATATAGGCATCCTCCTGAATATTAACCTTCATCAGGCGATGAAAGGAGACAGAGACAGAGACCCACATTGGAGCACTGGACTGAAATCTCAAGGTCCAAATCAGGAGCACCAGGAGAGAGAGCACGAGCAAGGAACTCAGGACCGCGAGGGGGGCACCCACACACTGAGACAATGGGGATGT
>NW_026067957.1:8558841-8564209 GCF_014885135.2 Alexandromys fortis | reverse complement strand
GGTGGGGAAGAGACAGAAATCTTTAATTAATTAATAAAGAAATAAATAATAAAAAATAATTTGCATTAAAAATCCAAGTAGATAATAGATCATATTACCAAAACTTCTTTCTCCTTTCCTTTTCAAAGCTATCATTTATTAAATTATAACTTTAATTCACACTGTTTATTTATCCAGAGTCTTAAAAACTGCTAAAGACCCATAACAAATCCATGTCATTCATTCTGGCCGTGCCTAGTAGATGAGCTCACTTCCTGTCAATGTAACAAAATGCCTGAGGAGTATTTTATAAAGCAAAAGGGTTTACTTAGCTTGCAACTTTAGAGACAGAAAGTATGAGATAGAGCAGCACCAGTGTATTCTATCCCTAGTCGCTATTGGCAACGTCACATAGCAGATTCCATCATGGTGAAAGTGCACATGGAAGACGTGGTGAAACAAGAAACCAGAGGATGAGTGATTCGGGGGCTGGTTCGATATCCTAAAACAGCCCATGTTGTAACATCATTTACTGGGACACAACATTAATCCCTTCTGGGGCAGCTCTCCAATGACCACTGCCTTCTACTAGGTGCTGCCTCTTAAAGGCTTCACCAAATTGAGGACTGTGCCTTCATGGTGGCAAATCACAACCAAAGGCTCCTACACAAAATGTTTCCTAATTATGTGGACAGAGACCATCAAACCAAGGACAAAAGTACAGCAGACGTCATTTGCCCTTCATGTCATCACTGTTCATAGCCTGTTGGTCACCAGTAGGGAATACTTCATGTGCACAAATCTACAACCTTCCTGCTCATCATGCCCCTCAGTGAGAGGCTCTAGATGTGTGCATTTGTAGTCTGTTGTTGATCTAAGCTGCCTGTGCCCAAAACATCACACTCTATACTAGGTAACATGCAATGTTTTAATCAGTGAGTACAGGCAGCATACGGTTCATGGGGGAGAATAATTCTCATGTTTATGTTCATGCTCTGTTGCATGGTGTCTTCACATTCATGATCAAGCAAGACTCTATTGCGCGATGTTCTCATGTTCATGATAAAGCAAGGCTCTGGTGCACGGTGTTCTCACATTCATAATCAAGCAATGCTCTGGTGCACGGTGGTTAGGAGCAAACTGATGGTTCTTGTCAACACCTTCCCGTGTCCAACTGTATTTGATTCCTCAAAACAATTGAAAATATTATCATCCAGAAGTCACAACTTCGTGCCAGTCACTAAGATAAAGAATAACAGAGAAGTAGACCTTCCTTTTGGCAAAGGACAACTATTTGGAAAAGCACCTAATTTTTTAAAAGTTATTTTAAATTGCGAGTAAAAAAATATATAAAATTCTAACAATCCCAGTTGACTGGTGCAGTCTGTAGCTCATCAGCTGGTTGAAATAAAGGCTAATTTAAATAAATTCTATTCATCCTTCTTGTTCCTTTTTCTTAAAAAAAAAAAAAGATTGGCTTATTTGTTGAATTTTATGTCCCTAGGTATTTTGCCTGCATTTGTGTTTGTGTGCCCTGTGCATACAGTGCTCAAGGGGCCAGAAGCAGGCACTGGGTCCTTGAGTTGGACTTACAGATGACTTTCAGCCACCATTTGGATGCTGTAAAGCAAACTCGGGTCCTCAACAAGAACAAACGCTGAGCTATCTCCCCAGGCCCTTGCTCCTCTTTCTAATTTGTCACTTCCATTGTTTTTGCTGTAAACTCCTATCAAGGAAAGGAAATGTTTGTTTAATCCTGTGAAAGTTCCCTTGAAAGACTGTTCACAGAGTAAAAACCAAACGGGAAAACCTTGGGGTCTTTGCTTCTTCAATTCATTCTTTCCTCATTTTCTCTTTTTTTTTATTAAGAAAGATTTTTGAAAAATCATATAGTTTTAAGACTTTTTAATATATGTTAATGTGTGCATTTCTGTGTGTGTGCCCCCCCCCCGTGTGTGTGTGTGTGTGTGTGTGTGTNAATGTGTGCATTTCTGTGTGTGTGCCCCCCCCCCGTGTGTGTGTGTGTGTGTGTGTGTGTGTGTGTGTGTGTTCTGCCTGGATAGTACAGGTAGTGGTGAAGATCAGAGGGGGTGTGGAATCCCTTGAAGCTGGAGTTACAGGCAGTGCTAAGCAGCTCAACATGGGGGTTAGGCACCAAATAATGGTTCTTTGGAAGAGCAGCCAGCCATCTCTCCAGCCCTCAAATCATAGTTTTATGCATACCCTTCATACTGTGGGGAAAATTCAGATATTTGTTTCAATTTTCAACAGATATGAAGATCAAATTATCTGTTCTTAGTGATCCTGTGTGAAGCACCTTTCTGTCTACAGAACAGAGAGGGATGTTTTAGGCATGGCAATACTTTGTCTTTGTAAGGTGGCTTGAGCAGGAAGAAGGAAATAGCAAATTTGCAAACACAATTCCTGACCATGAGTTATCTCAGGTTTCTGTCCTTGAAAAATCAAAGCAGAAGATAGGTCTGTATGGTGCCAGGAAAGATTGCATGGCCCTTTGTAATTGGCTACTGTGAATCTCCAGTACTTTGGGAAAACTGACCTACTTCAGAATGATCTGGTTCATTCTATTTGGGGTTGGTCTTGTCAGTCTCAGGGTGAAGGGTTCAGTCCAAAGCAAAGCCCTGTTGTAGTAAGAATGCTATTCTCAGAAGCGTTATAAATGTGGGTTATAAGAAAAGCTTGATTATAGTAAGGTGAAGTGCAGCTGCCTGCTTATTAGAAGGTAATAGCAAGAAAATTATGATGATTGCTGCTATGCCATTTGCACCAAAGCCTACACCACTGATGGATTCCTGTCTATCATGCACACACCATGGCTAATGTCTTAATTACTGTTCTACTGCTTGACGAGAAACCATGACCAAGACTTAGAATGAAAGTGTTTAATTGGGGTCTTCCTTCCGGCTTTTGAGGAATAGTCCTTGTTCATCATGGAGGGAAGCAGACAGGCAGGACAGTAGAGCAGGAGCTGAGAGCTTTACCTCCTAATCCTCAGGCATCAGGAAGAGAGAGAAAGAGAAAGACAGAGAAACAGAGGGAGACTGGGCTTAGCATAGGCTTTGTAAACCTCAAAGTCCACCCCAAGTTACACATCTCTTACAAGTCCACACCTCCTAATCATTCCTAGACAGTGTCACTAATGGGGAGGCATTGGGGGGCAAGCATTCAAATACATAAGCCTACAGGGACCATTCTCATTCTAACCACAACCACTGTCTAGACAGGTGGAAGGGCAAGGGCAGTCATAACCAAATGCCCAGGGCTTGTTTAGTACTAGTAGCAACTCCAGTTTCGTATTCTAAAACTCTAATGCAGAGATGGTGACAAAATATAGGGATGGTGACCAGAACAAAGGCATTCTGAGTGTCAGCCACACTAATGTGCCTACATGGGGTGGAGCCTTCTGTCAGGTGCACTACATCTTGTAAGAACCCCTGCTTCTGCCTCAGCCCCAACCCCATGCACACACTTTCATAGCAGGCTCTTGGGGACATCAGTTAGAGTAAAGGGGCAGCTGCATGTGCTGGTCAGAACACTAGTAAAACCAAAATTAGGGGCTAAGAAGCTGGCTTTGTGGGGAGGGTTTTACTACACTGCATGAGGACCTGAGTTTGGAGTCTAAGAACCCACATAAAACAGACAAGTCTCTAATCCAAGTATTGTGTGTGGGAGGGGGTTGTGGGGGTACAGACAGAGACGGAATGTGGGGCAGGTAGGGATGAACACTTGCTGAAAAGCCCATCTAGCCAATCAACAAGATCCATCTTTGCTGAGAGACCCAGTTTCAAAAAACACAGTGGTGAGAAATTGAGGAAGACATCAGTACTGTCTGGTTTGTGTTCAGCTTGACACAGGCTAGAGTCATCAGTGGAAGGAGCCTCAGCTGAGGAAATGCCGCCATGATATCCAGCTGTAAGGCATTTCCTCATTTAGTGTTCAATGGGGAGGGCCCAGCCCAGCCCAGCCCAGCCCATGTGGGTGGTGCCATTACTGAGCTGGTGGTCCTGGGTTCTATAAGAAGGCAGACTGAGCAAGCCACGAGGAACAAGCCAGTAAACAACTCCCCTCCATGGCCTCTACATCTGATCCTGCCTCCAGGATCCTGCCCTGCCTCTGGATTCCTGTCCTGACTTCAACTGATGAACAGCAATACTGCAGTATAAACCTAATAGACCATTATCTCTCCACCTGGCTTTTTGGTCATGGTGTTTCATTGAAGCAATAGAAACCCTAACAAAGACAGCATCAAACACTGAACTCTAGTCTCTGGTGGTGCAGACCTCATCACACACAGAGAAACATTCATATAACACACACACACACACACACACACACACACACACAATTTTTAAGGAGATGAAATAAAACTAATTTTTTGAGAGGAACAGAGTGCTGCATATTCATCTGGGAGCTTTGGTGCATGTCTCTACTACTTTTAACCAGAAAATACTTGATAAATTTTCCTCATACTACCCTCTCTCAGGTTCTGACCATTGAATAGTGAAATACAGATTATATATTAATCAGCAGAATCTTAAAATACCATTTGATACTTGCTTGAAGAGAGTGTAGAACAGTATGTTTGGTCCCCTAGGACTTGTGTAAATATGTGATGTGGGGTTTCCCTCTGTATGCTGTGATTACCATTAATGAATAAACAAACAGCTTCGGACCTATAGCAGGGAAGAACTTAGCTAGGTAGGAAAAACTAAACTAAATGCTAGGAGAAAGGAGGCAGAGTCAGAGAGAAGCCATGTAGCCCTGCTGGAGACAAATGTGCTGAAACTTTAGCCGGTAAACCACAGCCACATGGTGATACAAAGATTAATGGAAATGGGTTAAATTAATATGTAAGAGTTAGCCAATAAGGAGCTAGAGCTAATAGGCCAAGTAGTGATTTAAATAACATAGTTTCTGTGTGATTATTTCAGAGCTGAAGAGCCAGAAACCAACAAGCAGCTCTCCCTACAACAAATTGGGGCACAGGAGGCTAAGATCCACTTAAAACTTTAGGGAGCTTGGAAAGGAATTCTAGAGACTAAAAAAAAAAGTTTAGCCGCATTTATTTTCCCAAATGGGCTTTGTTTACTGGTGGCATGCTGCAACTCCTTTAAGAGAGGTTTTCCTTGTTCTTGAGGTCTCAGTAGCCCTCATTGTCCGCTATGTTCAGTGAGAACTGTTTTAACCCAGGCTTTTTCAGACCCAGGCCAGCTGGCCTTGGTGAGTTCCCCATAACATCCCCATTGTCTCAGTGTGTGGGTGCACCCCTCGCGGTCCTGAGTTCCTTGCTCGTGCTCGCTCTCCTTCTGCTCCTGATTTGGACCTTGAGATTTCAGTCCAGTGCTCCTATGTGGGTCTCTGCCTACTGCAC
>NW_026067957.1:8549299-8558667 GCF_014885135.2 Alexandromys fortis | reverse complement strand
GGGGAAGAGACAGAAATCTTTAATAAATTAAAAAAAAAGAGAGAGAGAGAGGTTTTCCTGATTCAGCAGCTTTGAAATGCCTACTTTCTGGGCCATACTGCCAGCATGACCTCTGGCTCTTTCAGGAGGCTGAGCATTTAAATGGGGCTTGTAAGCAGTGTGTTACAAACTGTTTAATGGCTTGGCATAGACTTGCTGCATACTTGGAACTGGGGTGGTGTGTGCTGCTCAGAGGCAGCACACAGCTCCGCTATGCTGAGTTGGGTAGGGCAAGCAGACAGTGCCTTATTTCACCTAGCAATGGCGCCACTTAAGTTCATAAGAAGGGCTTAGCATTTTAAGAAGCACTTTTGGTCAGAAAATAATTACAGCTACACAATAAAGACAATTCAGATGAAAATGAAAATAAATGAGACATAGTGTATTTGAAATATGTACGTAGACTTGGGAGAAAGAAGAAAAGGAATATAGACACTTATAAAAGGAGATAAATGGTTTATACAAAAATAAAGCAAAGTCTTTAAAGAAACAGAGTACAAACAGTCATAGATTAAAAGGAATAAAAAAATAGGCCATGGAAAAATGGAAAATTCACAGATAGTCTGGATTATGTATATTATTGTGTTTTCTTTTAATTTTTGGACTGTGAAGGAGCTAAGTAACCAACATATATACTTCAAAGGTATCTTGTCTTCAAAATTTGGGTCTAAGGATATGTTGCTTTGGAAAGGAGGTTCTTCTTTTGTTTCCACAGAGAGTGGGAGCCTATGGATTGCTTCCAGACCACAACCCTCTGAAAGGTTACCATGAATACCCCCCAAAATTAATTTGCCAAGTAAAGTAAGGAAGGAGTTTGGAGAGAGAGAACTATGTCCATATTCCCAAATATGGTTTATAAATGTTCGTTTACATTTAAAGGGGCTATGCTATAGATATTTGCATTGGTATGGATCTTGGTTTACTGATACAAATTTAAAGTCAATTTTGTTATATGTATATTTTTGCTTTTGATTAAGGTATTGCATTTGTCCAGATCATTTAAAAATGTAATGTATAATTAAGAAATATAAGGTTAAGATATAAACATTGATGATAGTCAAGCTTGTAGTCATGTTAGTTAGATTTTCTAGATGTACAGAAATGTATTTCAGATGGATAGGGATTCTTCAAACCTTTCAAACACTACAGAACATGGCCTTTTAAATGTTTTAAGAATTTAGGACTTTTCATGACAGTGAGACACATCTACTCCTGGCAGCACCAATCTACTTCAAGAGGAAGATGGACATTGAAGAGGCTTCTTACGGAGTTTGTTAGCCATTTGAGGAAGAAACTACTAGTGTTGGACTGCTTCATGGTATACTATAAAAACTGGACATGCAGGACCCACATAGAAATAACTGCTGAACTTGCCTAAAGGTGAAACAGTCCTTCAGGGTTCCTGCTCCTTGAAAGAGTCTGCTAGACATTCTGCAGGACACAGAAAAAAATGACTGACAAACTGCCAATATAGGCAGAACTGTCTTTAAACTATTCTGCTTCATGAAAAAGTCTAATGGATACTATGGGCCTTAGGCTAAAGATGGATGCCCCAACAGTACAAAAGAACTTTGAGTCCAGGCAGTGAGATGTCTCTGTCAGTTCTAGAATTTTGGAAGTTGCTTACTATGAACTTATTATTTATTTAGGTAATATTATATTCTTCTGGAGTCTTTGATGGAGTTGAAGAATTGATAGCTATAGTTTTCCTTAGTATGATAAGAGATAAAATAGATATAAATATTGTAACTGTAATTCTTACTTGATAACTGTTTTGTTATATGTAATTTTATTATCTTAAGGTTAAAATCTTTCACTACTAGGCTAATCAGTTTATAATTAATGTAGACCTCTGTGTGATTTCTTTGAAATTTAACAACTGTGGGAACCGGGCAGGTCCAAAAGCTCAGTCAACAAAATGGCACCCACATGAACAACTGCATCCACATAAAGCCTAAGAGAGCTTGGGACATAATTCTAGATGCAAAATAATAGTGTTAAGCATGACTTCTTGATAGCAGCACTTTTTCAGGTAGGCTCTCCTTGCTAGAAGCAAGTGCTCTAATTTAAGAGAGGCTCCTTGACTCTCTTTAACTGCAACACCTTGTAGCTCTTTAAAGAGTTCCTGTCACAAAACACTTAAATGGTGTTGAGAATAACTGACTGCATGCTTTTTGGTGGTGGCAGGGACCTTTAAATGCCATAGATGTGGCAATAAACATGACTCTGGTCCATACCTCCACCAGGAGGCTGAAATCTCAAAAGGCTAAGGAATGGGCTGGATCCAGGCATCAAATCCATGACTTTAATCCTAGCCATATCACTTAGCAAATTAAAGACTCATGTGATCAGAAAAAGAGAGATCTACAGTAAAGATAGATTCAGATGAAGAAAACCTCTAAATGGTTTACAGTGTGTTTTAAAATGTATGTAGGCTTGGTAAAGAAAAGAAAAAAGGCTAAAGTCATTAAAATGAAAAGAGAAAAAAGAGAGTAGTTTGGTGTGGTGGCACACACCTTTAATCCCAACACTTGGGAGGCAGAAGCAGGCAGATCTCTGTGAGTTCAAGGACACCCTGGTTACAGAGTGAGTTCCAGGACAGCCAAAGATATACAAAGAAGCCTAGTCTCAAAAAGCCCAAAATTAAAAATAAATATAAAAAAGAGTTTAAAATAAAGTTACATAAAGATGGAAAACACACAGAGACTCTGGATACTATATATTATTGTGTTCTCTTTGAATTGTTTGAATTCTGAGGAAGATGAAAAGCTGCTAACAGACATTTGATTATAAATGCTGCTGAATTAATCCAAGATAAGTATTTTGAAAATTGCATTGACTTCAAAATTTATTTTACTTTGTAGAAGAAGTTTTGCTTTTGTTTCTACACAAAATGAGAGGCTGTGTATTCATTCTGGGTTAAGAAAAATCAGGTTTGAACAAGGAAGATTCCCTTGAGAAATCTCTGATAGGATTGGATGGCCCAGATGTCTGAGTTCTACATCCAGAACAGATTCTAGACTACTGCCTGAGATGATCAAGCCTCACAGGATACTCCAGTCATGACTTCATAATAATTCTAAATTTTCTTTAGGTTCCCATATGATTATCAGTGCCCCTAAACCAGTAGGAAGTAGCCTGGAAAACTATACCTACATTCTCCCCAAAATGGATTATGGATGTTTGCCTTTGTTTAGAATGTTGGTTACAAGTTGTTATGGATAATGGTCAGTAGAAAAGCTAAACAAAGGTGATTTGATTCAGAATTCTTGTTTAAAAGGGGTGGGAAGTGATGTTGGACTATGGTCTGTACCCTGTCACCTATATTTTAAATAAATACTGATGGGTCAGTAGACAAGCAGGAAGCATAGGCGGGACAAACCAGGCAGAAATTAGAGGTAAGGCAAAGAGAATGTTGGGAAGAGGGAAGCACAGTCTGCAGTCCTGACCCAGACACAGAACAAGGAAGATATGACTGCTTCACTGAAAAAGGTACCAAGCCCCATGGCTAGCAAAGATAAGAATTATGGGCTAATATAAGTTATAAGTGTTAATAAGAAACTTGAGCTACTAATTTAGAACTCTGTGTTTTTATTTGGGACTAAATGGCTGCAGGTGGTATGGTTAACATAGAAGGACCAGGTAGGACAGAAACTTTGGTCAACACTTCCTTTTTATTTAAACAGAAAAGGGGGAGTGATGTGGGATTTTCCTCTGAATACTGTGATTACATTAATGAGTAAAGAAACTGCTTTGGACCTATAGTATGGCAGAGCTTAGGTAGGCAGGGAAAACTTAAACTGAATGCTGGGAGAAAGAAGAGCAGAGTAAAGGAGAAGCCAAGGAGCCTCCACCAGAAACAGACACACCGAAACTTTGCTGGTAGGCCATCACCTCATGGTGATGCACAGATTAATGGAGATGGGTTAAATTAAGATGTAAAAGGTAGCCAATAAGAAGGTAGAGCTAATGGACCAAGCAGTGTTTTAAATAATATTGCTTCTGTGTGATTATTTCGGGGCTGAGCAGCTTGGCTGAGAACCAACAATCAGTCTCTTTACAACAAATATGTGCAAAGATCTGGTAGAAAGACTCCCTCTTATTCAATGTGCATCAACGGCAAAGGCAGAGAGAAGCATGTTTCTATGGACTTAGGTGAATGATTTGGGTGTAAGACAGGCAATAGAAATGATGGGATGATCCTTCTTTGTGTCACTCAGTAGAATTCAGATATTCACCCATTCTTATCTCTTTCTCTCCTGACCACTTTCTCCTTTCCTCCTCTTCTTTCTGCCCCTCTTGTTTCCTCCTCTTTTTCCACCTCCCTCTCTTTTCTTTCTCAAAACTAGCAAACAGTAGACTGGGAGTGTAGCTCAGTTAGCAGAATACTTGCTTAACATGCCTAAAGCCTGGGTTTGATTCCCAGGACTGTAAAACCAGTCACAATAGCACACATGTAACTCCAGCACTCAGGAGGTGGAGGCAGGAGAATAAAAAATTCAAGTTCATCCTTGCCTCCATAGGGAGGTGGAGACCAGCCTGGGGTGCATGAAATACTTTCTTTCAAAAAAAAAAGTTGTTAGGGATTAACAACCAAACAACCATTCAGTTTTCTTTGAAATTCAGACCAGTAGGCAATGCCTGCTGATAACTAGGAAGTCCTATAAAGGAAATTACTTCCCTGAATATAAAACAAAGGAGCTTATACAAATAAATACAACCACTCATAAACTCTACAACTACAGAAAAATGTAGTTCATACAATAGACCTTTAAGCATCTAATATTCACAGAAGGCTAAGTCTATGCAGTGGACATTCTATTTTGAAATGTCATATACATACGCTAGGATTAAAAAGTGAGAGCTAGAGTCAGACATGGTGGCTCCCACATAAGTTATTGGTGCCAGAAGATTGTGCCTGGAATATGACTTCAAGTTCAAGGCCAGCCAGTACTACAGGGTGAGTGTCTTAAGAAGGATGGGTTAAGGAAAGAAAAAGAGGGAGGAGGGAGAATCAGGGAAGAGGGAGCTAGAGAGGAATATGAAATGATTTGAACAAGCCTCAAAAACAAAGATAAACATGCTACTTCTTCAGGACTCTGAATATTTAGGTCAAGGAGACAAGATGCATAAAAAAATGAAAATAGGTGAAATGATTGGAAGAGGATAGAGTTACTGAGAGATTGAAATATTCATGATACAACTGTAGACTGTCATCTACCTAGACACTAATTGCCCTTTAGCATCACCCACTGGTTTTCCAAATCCCAGTAAACTTAGCATGCCTTGAATATACATGTGCAAATTCAAATTTCCTGCTAACATAATGCATACCACATGCTGCATGTTTTCTTGGTTTCTGGGCACCATATTGTGACCACGCAGCCCTATCCAAAGTCTAGTGAGTTTTGTACTTTGCTTAAAAACTATCTCTAAAATACAAGGCCATCCGTCTACTATGTCAAGATTCTGTCATTTTGCAGACATTATACTGTTTTTATCAGTTTTCATCTGCTCAGAGAACGACTGTCACAGGATTTTGACGGTAGTCAGTCAAATCTCAACCACAATTCAGAAATCTCTGAAGATGTCAAGTCATTTTTCATTAGTATTTTGTGCTTAGACTCCATGTTCCTCTTAAGCATGCTTGCTGAATATCACACCTTCAAAGTAGACTAATGCCTATTGCAATAGATTATATTCCACGGACTTCATCAACTTGGCTCATGGTGCCACAGTAGAACATGTAGAGTCCAAGGCTTAGTAAAATTTGGAATGAACAATAGTTATTTTCCCTCTTAGACCTAAACCTTGTAACATGCAACAGAGGCAGGGATTGCTCTCTGCTGACTTCTTCAAGGTGAAGAGAAAATTCAGCTCAGCACGTCATCGCATATTTACCAGTGATTTATGTGACATCTAAACCCACATATTTGGAGAGTGCCAAAGTTTCCCATGCAATAAAAAACCACTAATGATTCCTTTGTGTCTGTCTGTTTGTTTGTTTTTGTTTGGTTTTGTTGTTGTTGTTGTTGTTTTGGTTTTGGTTTTTTTGAGACAGGTTTTCTCTGTATAGCCCTTGCAGTTCTGGACCAGGGTAGCCTTAAACTCAGTGATGAGTGCTGGGATTAAAGGCATGCACCACCATCACCCAGCACATTAAAGATTCTTATTATTTATCATTTTTATTACAGGAAAAGCAGAGAAACCAGTGCTTAACCTCAGGCAATAACTGACTCATGAAAGACGTTAAAGAATCACAGTGTCTAATTATTAAATTCTTTGCTAAACCAGGTGACTTCTACTATGGGCTCTGGTTCCACGCAAAGAACATAGAGCATACGAAGCATAAGGTTAATATCATCCTTCCATGATGCTGATGAGATGCAGTGCAAAGTGCTCCCTCATAACTCTAAAGCTCCATTTGCAGGGCAGGAGACAGGTAAACAGAAGCTATAGTGGTAAGATAAACAGATTCCACACACATACATTCTTCCGCCGTAAACACTTTAGGAAAGTGAAATCAATTTAGGAAAAAAATTCTTATGAAGACATCTGGAAGAGAATATTTTTAGTTCTTAAAAATAGTGCCAATTAGGAAGACTTCTGTCTTAATTGGGCTTTTACTGCTGGGAAGAGACACCATGACCACAGCAACTCTTATAAAGGAAATATTTAATTTTGGTAACTCGCTTACAGTTCGGAGGTTCAGTTCCTCATGGCAGGGTGCATGGTGGTATGCATGCAGAGGTGCATGGTGACATGCATGCAGAGGTGCATGGTGACATGCATGCAGAAGTGCATGGTGGCATGCACGCAAATGTGGTACTGGAGATGAGAGTCCTACATCTTGACTCAGAGGCAACAGGAAGTCACTCACAGACTGGGCTGTACCCCGAGTATATGAAACCTCATAACCCACCCCCACAGTGACACACTTCCTCCAACAAGGTCATACCTACTCCAACAAAGCCACACCTCCTAATAGTGCCACTCCCTATGACTTTTAGGTTTATGAAATTATGTGAGCCAATTACATCTAAACTATCACAGCTCAGCAGTTAAAAGCACATATAGACACATACTGATCTTACAGAAGACCTAAGTTCAATTCCCAGCACCCACATTGGGTAGCTCATAACAGTCTGTAACTCCATCTCCAGGAGACCCAATGCCTCTGGTCTCCATAGGCATCTGCATTCACAAGCATACCAACCCACAACACATACATATAATAAAAATTTCTAACTAAAAATATAAATATTTCCAATTAGAATAAGAAACTACATAATACAACTCAAGATTTAAAGCTACCAAACACAAATATAATGGAACTAAATAAACATAAATGCTTCCACACAGTAAACATAAAAATTGCAAATATTTGACATAATTTACATATTGATAGTGTAAATATATAGTAAAGTTTTTCTTTATTGTTGTGTGTGTATAATGAATGAAACAATAGATTTTACACATCTTTACACTCTCAAAAATGTAACAAGTGATATATATGTAACAAGTGATTAAATGTAATTGGGATTTTCTAATTCTTCTTTGGTTTTTCTGTGTTTTGCATGATTTCTGCAAATCATTTGTGTTTTCTCTGAAATCAAAAACCACCACCAACAAATAAACAAATGAAAAAAAAAACTTGACAAGGCTCATGAAGACTTTTTTGAGCTCTGGATTGAAAACAAGCGGTGTTTAAGGCACCTACTCTTTAGCTCAGTCAACTAGCCATACTGCTGGTGCTGGCAGCATTTCTAGCTTGAGAACTGTGGAGTCCCCACATTAAGTACCAGGGACATCTTAGTGTGATCTGTCCGTGCTGATGAGGTGAGCAGGATTTGTATACTGTGGGGCTCAGAGCCACCCATACTGAGGTGCTACACACATTGGGCCCTCAACTAAAGAATTTCAACCAGCTGTGAACTTGCAGACTATGGACCCTCTACCTGTGAAGTTCAAACAGCTTCTCAACATCTGTGATGGTTGTAGAAAAGAAGGAAGAAAGAGGAACCTCAGTCAGCTTCCTGTTGCCTGTAAGATACAGGACTCTCAGATATTTCTCTAGCACCATGTCTGCTTATATGCCACCATGCTCCTCACCATAATGATAATTGACTGAACCTCTGAAACTGAGCAGGTACGAGGGAGCCACCTCTGAGGGAGCAGGCCTTAGCCATTGACCTCTGTGGGATGGGGTCCAAGTCAGTGACCTGTGCAGGACAAGAACCAGGCCAGTGGCCTCTGCTAGAGTAGTCCCAGACCCAGACCACTGACCTTCTCCAGATCAGGCCCAAGCTAGTGACCTCCATGGGAATAGGTCTGAGCTGATCACCTCCATGGGACCAGGCCTGTGTCAATGACCTCCACAGGAGCAGGCCTGAGTCAGCAACACCCACAAGAACAGGCCTGAGCAAGTGATCTCCATGTGAGCAAGACCAAAAGCCCTCTGGGATTACAGAACAAACTCTGGGGATGTCACATGACCTCTTGGGTTACTGGTACTATGGCCCTGATTCTACCACAAGAAGCAACCTTGATCCAAGGGCATCCGGAAGAGTGATTACCAGAGACACAGACACAACTACACCAATTAGAGGAAAAGACAGTAGATAAGGAAAGAAACACTCAACACCACAAAGAATAACACAATACCAACAAAAACTAGTGACTCTAAAACAGCAAGACTTGAGCACCCCAATACAGATGAAGCAGAAGAAAATGACATTAAAAATAACTTTAGAAGAATGTTTGAGGCCCTTAAAGAGGAAATGAAAAATTCTATCAAAGAAATGGAGGAAAAGACAAACAAAATTTAAAAGAAATCAACTAATCCCACAAAGAAACCAAGAAAAAGCAACCAAACAGGTGGAAGAAAAGATTTAAGACTTGAAAACTGAAATAGGGACAATAAAGAAAACACAAACCAAAAGAACTCTGGAAATGGAAAATATGGGAAAATGATCAGGAACCACAATTGCAAGACTAAACCACAGAATACAAGAGATGGAAGAGAGAATCTCAAGTGTTGAATATATGGTGAGGAAATAGACTCATCAGTCAAAGAAAATGTTAAATCTAACAAAAGTTTAACACAAAATATCCAGGAAATATGGAACACCATGTAAAGATCAAACCTAAGAATAAAAGAGATAATTGAAGGGAAAGGAGTCTAACTCAAAAGCACAGAAAATATATTTAACAAAATCATAGAAGAAAACTTTCCCAGGCGCACGGCAGCAGAGGCCGGAACCGACACGCACGGCACGTAGCTGGTGCAGCGGCCGGGACCAGCGGGTACTGACACAGTGGCAGACAAC
>NW_026067957.1:8524912-8543080 GCF_014885135.2 Alexandromys fortis | reverse complement strand
AAAAGAAATAATAGCCTACAATTCACGATCCCAGAGAACCCAGACAACAATGAGGACCTTAAAAGAGACACACATGGATCTAATCTGCATGGGAAGTGGAAAAAGACAAGATCTCCTGAGTAAATTGGAAGCGTGGGTATCATGGGAAAGGGTAGAAAAAGAGGGGTGAGGGAGCGAGGGGAACAGAGAAAAATATATAGCTCAGTAAAAACAATAGAAGAAAGGAAGGAAGGAAGGAAGGAAGGAAGGAAGGAAGGAAGGAAGGAAGGAAGGAAGGAAGGAAGGAAGGAAGGAAGGAAGGAAGGAAGAGGAACCTGCATCCACAGGGAATGCCTACCATTAACCGTGAGGAGCAAAGAAGCGCCTTGTCTCTGGTTGGTGTCAGGATGTTGGTGTTGAAACGAATGTTGCGTGTGATCGGTACAGGCAGTCAGTTGTGGAAGAGTGACATTTAGGGTGTTACTCAGACTTGGGGATTCATTGCACATTTCAGAGAGAAAAAACTATGCTATATTTCAAAGCAAACTGTAGCTATAAAATATCCCTTCAATGATTCTGTAAGTTCAGAGAACCATGCAAACCTGTCACTACATTTCTCTCTTGGCTAGTAGAAAGTGACACCTGATGGCTATGTTTAAGTTCCAAAAGGCCAAGGCAGTTTCCTGCTGCCATTCCTCTGAGCTGCAGGCCAGCATACCCCACGTTGAGTTACACACAGTCCAAGAATTCTCCACATCCCATCATTTCAGCGTTCCTCCACTCAGCAAGCCCAGCGTGCCATGGTGTGTATGCGTAGTGTACTTTAGCATTTGGAAAGTCTTTCGACAGCTGTATATTTGTCAATATATATTAGAACTTGGTGCTGTCTTTTCTTTTCATCTTTCCTAATAAATTACTGTACCTCAGTTTTCTGTGTGAAATAGATAATGACAAGCTTTAATTACAGTTGTCAAAAATAAGTCAACCTACTTTTATGCCGATCATGGCACATTTAGAGTCATCTCGCTCGCTGCTAAAATTAGCTCAGCACATCTACAGCATGTTTTCCGACTCACAGGGCCTCTGTGCCCAGTACCATCTGTTTTGTCATGTCTTCCCACCACTACCCTCTTGTTGAGTAACATTTTCCATTTTTGCACTTGTTTATTTAATTGTTATAATACTGTCTAAGACAATAGCGTGCCAAAAGGGACAACTAGCTCTAATAACCAAAGTTTAACTTGCAGTGATTTCACACAGTCCCACCCACATAATTTCTTGCTTTACCTTCCTATTTGAGCACTGTCTCCTCCCATCCTGGGCAACAACATCCTCGAGGCTCTTAGCATCCTTCATTACTAGCCAGTAGACTAGAAAGAGTGAGTGATTGGAAGCTTTTGTGCAACACCCTTGGACGGAGTAGTCCATTGACTCACTACTCAGTCACAGCGCACGGGCTATGTGCTAGAGAAACTAGGAAAATTCAGGGAGCTGTGTGTCCTGTAGATGAACCCCTACAGTCTGTCATAAGAGACCCCCTCCCACCTTTCTCCTTCAATTGCACTGCGCTGGGTGAGCACCTGAATCCAGGGCATGGTTTTGATGTGCTCTCACCCCTTTTAGCACTCCAGCCGTTCTGTGATCTCAACCTTGTCTCTGGCATTTCTTTCGAGTCCCCCTCCCCCACTATTCTCACTAGCCTTGTATGTTATTGCCTGCTCACTCTTACCACTCTGTCTTGAGTTCCACGTGGAAATCAATTATTTCTGTCTTAGTTGACTTCTCTGCTGCTGTGATAAACATTGTGACCAACAACAAGCTATAGAGGAAAGGTTTGATTCATCTTACACTTTGAGGGAACAGTCCCTCACTGAGGGAATTTAGGGCAGGAATTTGGAGACCAGGATGGAAGCAGAAACCATGGAGGAACATTGGTTACTGGCCGGCTCCTCATAACTTGTTCAGCCTATGTTTTGATCTCACCTATGACAGGGGTGGCATGATACAGAATGGGCTGAACCCTCCCCCATCAATCATTCGTATGGAAAAGCCCTCCATGCTTGCCTGCAGCCCGATCTTGCTGAGGCGCTCTTGCTCTCTCAGTTGATTTTTCTCTACTTTCAGATGACTCTGGCTTGTGTCAAGTTAGGGAAGAGGAAGCCCTAGCAAACATACAGATGACAGTCTATCATCAAGGGAAACAAAGTCAGAAACTCAGTGCAGGAACTAAATCAGAGACTTTGGAGGGGCATTTCTTGCTGGCTTGCTCACAAGCCATGTTCAGTTCAGCAGTGCCCACACTGAGCTAGACCTTCGTGCTTTAATTAGAAATCAAGAAAACATTGCAGACATGTCCACAGGCTAATCTCACAGAGGCAGCTTCTCAGCTGTGATTCTCTCTTCGGAACCACTTTTGGTTGACAACTAGATAAACCATCACAACTTCCAAAGTTGGGAAACTTCAAAATGTCTCCCAAATGATCGTGTCTTGTCCCCGAGCTTCGATGCTGTTTTAGATGTCTGTAGAACCTTCAGGAGATGGGGCCTGGAGGATATATGTAGGTTACTATGGAGACGATCCTTTGAAGATTGCCTAGTCTTGTTCTCCACTCTCTCCTCTGCTGGTCTGTGAGCAGCAGCTTCTGTGAATGCCCACTATCATGAACTTTTCTGTTTTCCCACCATGAAGGGTTAGAATTTTCTGAACCTGTGAATCAAAACAAATCTTCCCTCATGTAAGTTCTTTCTCTAAGATGCTGTGGTCACAGCAGCACAGAAGTGACTAATATAAACGTTAGAGTCCTTGGGTGTTGATCTCTCTGGGCTCTGTAAGCAAAGAAAACAAAATGATGCCTGTCTGTCATGAGAAACTACTCCCAGGCCAAGTGTGATGGTGCATACTCCAAATCTTAGTGCTGGGGAGACAGAGATAAACAGATTTTGATTAGTTAGAGAACTACATGGTGAGACCCTGTCTCAAAGACAAACAAACGCAAACCCACCCACTGCTATAGAAAACAAGCTTCTTGTTCTTCAGTGTTAGAGACACCACAATTGCTACAGTAAAGAAACTTCTAGAGAAAGTTTATCCTAAAACTTGTTTTTAAAAATAAAAACAAATCCAATAATTTTTTGGAGAGACATAGATTTAAAATTCTTACCAGTTTCCTGAGATGAAAGTTTAGCACTCCGTACTCCTCTGCACTGACACGCAGCCTAAGTGCAGGTTTTGGAGCTGGGAAAGAGGGGTGCCAAACCTTTCCTACAACCCGCAGACCTGAAGGAAGGGCATAAAAGACAAGGTAGTCTTGAACAAACTGCAGCTGTGGATACCTGCACAAGGGCCACACAAACATAAGACTTTCAATAATCCACCACAAATGGAGAGGTACCCAGGTGGGCCCAACCTTCCTGAGGAGGTACTGGCAACTAACCATTGGTGAGGAGGAGATGCGATTCTCTTCAGTGCTGTAGACAAAATGGTGATTTGCCCACGCTCCAAGAACTAGCCTCCAACCTGTGTTCATGGTCCAGGAAGTTCTAATCAAACTCAGTGGGCCCAAAGGAGGACAAGAAATGAAGGAAGAGGGAAACTAGTTTCAAAAAAGGGGTTCAAAACTATAGAGAGGTGTTGTCAAAGGCCTCTTGCTCATTCCTGGATGCTCAGATTTGAAATAACCTCATAGAAACTATATTATTTGCAATATTGTTTGGCCAATAGTTTAGGCATCTTTCTAAATAGCTTGTATATCTTAAAATAACTCATTTCTATTAATTTGTGTATCGCCATGTGGCTGTGGCTTACCGGCAAGATTCTGGTGCATCTGTCTCCTGTGGCAGCTACATGGCATCTCACTGACTCTGTCTATATATCTTTTGCAGCCTGTCAATATTCTGTTAAGCCATTAGCTTTCTTTATTAACCAATGGCAATAAAACATATTCATAGCATACAGAGGGGAATTCCACATCAGGGAGGGAGGGTTAAAGATGAATATAATTATAACACTTTTTTCTATATGCATGAAATTTTCAAAAATTAAATAAAGAATTAAAAATCAGAAAGGTCCTATGAAAATGCTAAATAGCACTGGCTCTAAAACAAGAGAATAGAGTCACCATGAGAGGTGTCTCTGCTTCTTCTGGAATTCAGATTGTCCACAGTGGCCATAGAGGACAATGGGGTTGCTGGGTTTTCTCAACTACTTAGCAGCATATACAGAAGTATGTGTAGTCATATACAGAAGAGCAAATTGTTCTTACTTGAATTAATTAGAATAGGACACACTATGATCAGGGAGCACACACCTGTACATTGTGTGCAGAAGCCAGAGGAGGATGCCTATGTGTGAGAGTGTGTGCACATCTATGCATGTGTGTGCAGAATCCTGAAGAGGAGACATGTGTGTGAGAGTGTGCACACACCTGTGCACATATGAATATGCACACAATTGTGTATGTGTGTGAAGAAGCCAGAAGACGACAGCAACTGGTTTTTTTTTTTATGACTCTCTATTCTGTTACAGCGAGGCCTCTCATTGAATCTAGCTTTCTACCTTTTATCTTTACTTCTGTCCCACCAGGCTTGCTGGCTAGTCAACCTCAGTGATCTTCTGTCCCTTTGCCTCCTCTGCCATCCCTTTGTGCTGGAATCACTGGATCGTGTGGCTCCAGAAGATTTTGTGTTGCTGCTGGGATCTGTACGTAGGTTGCCTTGCTGGCACAGTGAGCACTTATCCTCTAGTTGTCTCTCCACCACCACACCTACCTCTGGTGTTTTTGTGAAATTCTTTCATTTCAGACAGGGCTCTGCAGTGACAAAGGCTGATGCTGAATGTGATCTTTCCCTCTCTCTGACACCACACAGCTGCAGCCACAGGCTTGCACCCTCGTGCTCTGTTTAACTCCTTTCGGCAGTGCTGGGTGGACCCATCTTGTATGTGCTAGTGGGGTGCTCTACCACTGAGTCACCCTACCAGAATCCTCTGTATGCTTATGGGAATAGAGAGTCCCTTCAGTTTAAATTACACAAATGCTGCCATTGAAACCCTTCCCATTTTAATTGTTTGGATAGGAATGTGCTACATTTTAAAATAACAATTAATTTAAAGCTTTCTACTGGGTTAGATTTTCCTATTGGATGAGGAATAGTAGTGTTATAACTGAAAGTGAAGAAATCATTTAGATCAGAGTAAAAATTTCCCCTGGCTTTTTTACTTACAGGAAATTGTTGATTATTCTCTTCCAAAGGTTAAAAAAAATCTTCTATGAGTAATAAGACAAAATTTCTCACAAAGAAGTAATAACATGAGCTAGACAGATGTTGCATATAATCTATTTCACTTGTGCCATTTCTCTGGAAAATTGTTCAATTTAGGAAAAAGACAATCACTTAAGTTAAAAAAAAAGCCATGTTTTGCCATTGGGATTTCATTACTGTATCCAATAGGTAAATTTCAGATCATTGCTAAAGTTACTAAATTCAAAATAAGTGGTATAATAATGCCATATGTTAGATTATAGTAAAGATTCACTTTTAACCACTGTTGGGGGGAGTGGGTCCCTTTATTTGTCCCAGCCACCCAGCTATCTTACACCCAAAATAGTCACACAGAAATTGTATTCATTAAAATACTGCTTATCCCATTAGCTCTAGTTTCTTATTGGCTAACTCTTACATCTTAATTTAACCCATTTTTATTAATCTGTGTATCACTGTGTGCCAGTGGCTTACTGGGAAAGATTCAGCATGTCTGACTCTGGCGGCTCCATGGCGGCTCCCTCACTCTCCCTTCTTCCTCCCAGCATTCATTTCTCTTTTCCACACCTACCTAAGTTCTGCCCTATCAAAAGGCCAAGGCAGTTTCTTTATTCATTAACCAATGAAAGCAACACATAGACAGAAGAACCTCCTACACCAAACCACTGCCAGCTTTCTCTCATATAACAAAATTTCTGAGGTAATTATCATTCACCGATCAAAATTCACTTTGGCTCACAGTCTAGTGGCTACAGTACAATGGTGGATGGGTGTACCCCTTTTAGATGCCTGCTGAAATTGCCAAATAGTGGGTTTATGAAGCAAGTGCTACAGCAAATGGCCACAGGAAGCAAGAGAGGATCAGCTCTTTTGAGGGTGCTATGTTAAGGGCCAAAGGTGACCTACTAGGGCCTTTTCCTAATGGACCTACCATAAGGCCATCACCTTTAAACACACAGCCTTTCGGGGGCATTCAAGGGCCAAACTCTAGCCCCAACGAAGTCTCAATTCCATTATTTTTTAAATGAATCTAAGATTGCTGCGGATTTTTTAAATTTGAATTGGGCTTTTTGTCTCTAATCCAAATTTTTTTTTTCACAACTGGGTCCCTTCAAACATATGAAAATCAGAGGCACACTTCTGGTATGAGTGAAGGAAACTAAAATACACAGCAATAAAAAACGTCAGGAAATAGATTCACAGGAAAGTCAAGAATAGAGAGCTTTGGGTGATTGCTTTGGTGTTCAGGATTGTGCTTCGGTGGCATGTCACACACAATCTCAAGGCTCCACTCGAAGGTCCAGGCTATGTGTGAGCTACAGAGTTGGCTTCCACAGTAACACCACAAGAAGATGCCTGAGCATGAGTTGGCGTTAGATCTTCTCACTCTGCCTGTCAGATTCTACCAGTTCTTTAAGCACTGGTAACTATGACTCAGTTAGTACTCACTGCCAAGCTCACAGGGCTACCTTGAGGGAGAAAGTATTTTGTGTATTGCAAATATGTGAATTGCCGGACTCCAAGGTCCTTCACTGAGGACTTTAACACTCATTTTCATGTGCTGGGATATGGGTGTGTCAATCTTTGGAATCTCACTTCACAGTGTGGTCCTGTGGATCTGTTAGTACACTCAGAACCTTTCTCAGTTATGGAAGCTAACTTTCTAACTACACTGTGGATTAATGGAAGCCAAAGTTGGGGATAGGGCCATAGCCTCTAATCACAATGACTTGAGAAGCTGAGGCACAAGGATTTCAGGTTCAAAGCCAGTCTGGGCTACATAGGAAGTATGAATAAGTATGAATTCAACTTAAGCAATTTAATGAGACCTTGTTTCAATGATAAAAAAAAAAAGCAAATGGAGTGAGGGGCAGGGGGCATTGGAGATTATGTAGTCTATATTATGTCCTGGATTCAATTAGAAAAAAATGTCTGTGAATGTCAGGGATCTTGGATAACTGTATTAGTTCTTCGTCATTGCATAAAAAATCCCACCAAAATTTAGCAACTTATAGCCACAAACACTCATTATCTTACACAATCCCCAAGGCTTGGTAATCCGGGAGCAGTTTAGCTTGGAGAGAGGGGCAGCCATGCTGTCACGCCTGAACTCCAACCTTAGGAGAGTCACCTGATGACTCAGGAGCCTCATCCAAGATGGCTCAAGTCAGATTTCTGTTACCAAGAAACATCAGTTCATGGCAGGGAAGGCTCCTCCACAGCACCTCCTTAATCCCTCAGGCTTGAGCTACTGGTTTCCCAGTGGATCTGTTGCAATGTCTTCTATTACTTCAAAGTCATAGACTATAATTTCTACAATATTCTATTGGTTAGTCAGTCATCAAACCCAGGTCACAGTCAAGGGAAGGGAAACTAGCCTCCACCTTCTTTGAAGGGTGGAGCATCAAAGAGCCTGGGAATGCATCTTTAGAGCCTCCACCTTGTCTATTCTATCATCATATCTATCTCTTAGCTAGTGTAGTAGCCAATATTTTAGCTGGATGTGTACAAAGCTGTAAAAAATTGCCAGTCAAATATGAACTCAAATCACATTCATGTCTTAACCTTTTGCTTTCATTTTGTTTTCTAGGAAAAAATGTATTACTGATCAACTATTGTATTCATTTTTTCCTATAATAACTATTGTATGACCTTTACTTCATGTTAGACATTGTTAAATGGTCAAGAACATAAGTAAGAGGGCACAGTCTCTGTCATTATATCATAGAATTGCCCTGGAGGAGTTATTAAAATGCCTACTTAACCCAGGACAATGAAGCTAGTCTCTGATGTAGTAGGGCTTGGTGCTGGTGTTTACACCATTCTTCAGAATTTGATATGTAAGCAGGAACATATCAACTGAACTAAATATTTTGAGTTTCTTTTTCATGACTTATCTTCTGTAACAATTGTCTGACACTGAAGAAATTTGTTCATGGTACCTGTATAATGATAGAACTCTACTGAACCCAAAGAGGTTTGGGAGACAGTCTGGGAAAGACTAACTTTGGATTCTTGATCCCATGGCACATGGTGTGTGCAATCGTGATCCTACACAATTAAATTTAGGTGAAAGATGGTATCTGAAAACTATATGCCCAGCTGCTGGAGTAAAGACACCAGGATGATCTCCTCAGGACTCACCAAGATGGAGGCCTCTTTTGATTAGTGATTGACCCTTGCTAACAGGCTTTCAGAGTAAATGGTTGCCTGCTCCCTGGAAAACTGTGCAAAGAAGAGAGATGGAGGCACCAACTTCCTTCTTCTTCCTGGGTGGACCAAAGCCACTTCTCCTTGACTGGCTGCAGACTTGTCTTCACTCTTGGTAGGGTTAAGCTCAGTGGGAAATAATATAGTTTGTAAGTCAGGGCACCTACAATTGAAGAGGTTTCTCCTTTTCTGGTCATTGCACTTTTACACCAACCCAAAACAAAGCAGCTGCATCCAGAACTGGAATGGCAGCTGCTCCACACTGGCATCAAATAACCCCTGGGATTGAGGGCGTGTCTCTTCAGGAGGGCATGTCAACTCAGGAGACCCTTCTCTGCCTACTTTCTAATTATCTCCATTGCAAAAGGTCCTGTGTTATTTGATGACTCATGCCATTTTTATTGAAAAACAAGCCAAAGATAATAATAACAGACACACAGACACAGTCTTGCATGCACAAGAGGAGGGGAAAGACTCCAGACTCATTATTGAAGTCCAACAGCCCAAATCTCTATACACAAAATATAGTAATCAGGGGGCAAGAATCAAATTATTCCTGTAATTCTCTCTCTCTCTCTCTCTCTCTCTCTCTCTCTCTGTCTGTCTCTCTCTCTCTCCTTTCCTTCATTCCTCCCTTTTTTGTTGTTATTATTTTTCAAGACAGGATTTCACTGTGTAGCCTTGACTGTACTTGGTAGGCCAGGCTGATCTTGAACTCACAGAGATCTGCCTGCCTCTGCTCCACCCCCACCCTGCCCTGAGTGATGAAATTGAAGGTATGTGCCACCAACACCTGGTTTGTCTCTCATTTTTTAAATAATTAAATTGGATTTATCTTTGATCAAAGGAATATCGATACAAAAATGATTTCAAGAATGAATCTTTAGATTTCTCTGCTTTTGTCTTCTGTTATTGCATATTAATTGACCAGTCTGGCAGAAAAGAAGATGTTCCAAAAAGACCCTCCCTCGTGCCTCGCAATCAGACTCTTAAAACTAAAGATCCCAAAGACAAGGGAAGTACCCCAGAATCTCAGGCTGAGAGAAATAAAAGACTGATCATAGAGGAGAAACTTGTCCCTGGAGAGGGATTTCAGTCTTAACACCTGTCCCAACCTTCCCTATAGGACTGAAGTGCAGACATAGACTGTTATGTTTTTTGTCTCTTTAAGAGATAAGCCATGCCCACCTCCGGTGACCCCTGCCCTCCTCTTACCTTCTTAGATTCTCACTGTCCCCTCTTGACGCGTGCTTTCTCTCTCTCTCTCTCTCTCTCCCTTCTCTGTCTCTCTCCTCTTCTCTTTCTTCCTCTCTCCTCTAAGTAATAAATATACAATTCTATTCTCTACCATGTGTCCTCTCTCTCTCTCTCTCTCCCTTCTCTGTCTCTCTCCTCTTCTCTTTCTTCCTCTCTCCTCTAAGTAATAAATATACAATTCTATTCTCTACCATGTGTCTTCTACCCACCGCCTGCTCACACCCACCCACCTCACTGGGACCATCCCACCCACTATGCACCAGCTCTCCCAGGCTGTCTCTGCCTGGGACTAGCTGCTCTGCGGGCCCACCGGGGATCTTGCAGCATTTTTAACAATTGGGGAGCCAAATTAAAGGATCTACCTTAAACAGGTCAGATACACCCCCACTCAATCCCCTGGTCCTAAAATTTTTTTCCTTAATATAACTTTGTTCTTTGTTCTGCCAATACCTTAAACAGGATAAGAGATACCAGACATTTCCATGACACAAACATCAAGCAAAGAGATCAGCTATGCCAGGATGTAGCCAGCACCCAGCCTTCTCAGGTCCCCCCCAAAGACGAAACCCACAAATAAGCTGGAAGTACTCTTGTAGTCTTGAGAACCCGCCGCCCCAATTCCATCAAACTGTGGTGTCTAGTCTCCTGCTTTTTATTATAAAAAAAAAAAGCTGGGAATGTTATGGTTTTTGTCTTTTTAAGAGACATGCCATGCCCACTCCCTCCCCCCATCTGCTGAACCAGGCTGATCTTCAGCATCTGGCCTGAGCTCTCTCTTTCTTCCATCTTCCTCTCGGAGATGCAGCTTCACTTCTGCCTCTTCTTCCCATTCTCTGCTCCCCCCTTCTCTCTCTCTCTCTCTCTCTCTCTCTCTCTCTCTCTCTCTCTCTCTCTCCTCTTCTTATCCTTCCCCCCTCCTCTAAGTAATAAATATCCAATTCTGTTCCATACGATGTGTCTGCCCATCTGTCTCCCACCCGCTTGCCTGCCCACCTGCCCTCAGCTGGGAACCTGCGCCTTCCAGGGACTCATTGTCGCCTGCCCAGCCACTCACCGCTGCACCTTCTGGGGACCCATTGGGAGCTGGAACAAGCCCAGCACCACATGGCTGGGCCCTGCCCAGGGCTGGCAGCTCTCGGGACCTGCTGCCCAGCCCCCACTGCTCTGGACCAGGCACCAGGACCCGCAGACAAAACCCACTGGGTGCTGCTCGGGACCCACCACGAACAAAAATCATAAAACAGACCCTGCTGGGGGTCCTCACCTGGCCCCTGCCCAGGACTGCTTAAATGTGTTCATCCTTGGCTCTCTGTTTAAACTTTGATGGTAGGACCCTGGAGGTGGATATTAGGGCTTCACTGGCTCTCTTTGTCCTTCTTTCCAGTGTGGCCACATTAAAATCTCTTTCCTTTTTTTCCCCCTTTTTCTCTTTTGCTTCACACTTTTAAATTGGCTCTTTTAATTGGGTTATTGAGAACTGGTAGATGGATCTGACTGGGGGCACAAGTTGTGACCTCCAAGTCTAATAACAACATTAACAATGCAATTATTGGTCACCTCTGTTTTCTGTACTTTATGTACTTGACAAGAAGAATGGCACTAGTTTCCCTAAAGGCTTTTTACTGTGATTCTTCCTGTGTTTTCTTGATTAGGAAACTGAGCCAGAGCAAACCAAAGATGTTAATTGTTCCTGAGCGCACACTACCCTCTCCTTTCCTAATCTGCGCTGCACTGTGCTCCTTTGTTCTGTCTTGTTGTTCATCTTCGTTTTTCTTCCCCACTTGTTTACCTGTTTGCAAGAAGAAGTCCAGTTTTAGAAACATAAAAGAGAGAACTAGAGAAAAGACCAGGAGACTGGGACAGGGGGCAAGTGACACACAGCACCCACACAAAGGCTGTGAACTCACAGCACAGGGAGGCAGAGATAGGATCATAGGCACAGTGGCCCACCTGTCTAGCCAAACTGCTGATTCCATGTTCAGGAAAGACCTTGTCTCAAATACATAAAAGGAAAGCCTTAAGGAAAGACCCCAAACATCCACCTCCAGCCTCCACAGTGCACGTGCACCAACAATGCTGGACAGGAGAACCTGTGCATGCACACACACACACACACACACACACACACACACACACACCACTAAATCTTAAAATAAAATAAACATAAAAGGCAAGTAGAGCTTGCTGCTCAAAAGCAAGGTGTGCAAATCACGGATTTCCTTTTGGCTCAACCCTTCTACGTTTTTACCATTCCCCCAGAGCTGGCTGCCTTACTTGATTGCAAAATCAAGTTAAAGGAGGTGGAATGGTTACTGAAGCTTATGACACACTCGCCCCATCTCTTCCCCACTTAGTCGATGCTGAGGGTGGTGATCCTCCCCTTTCTGAGTCCACTGGTCTTACTGCATATCAGTTCTCAACACCCTACTGCCTAGGGGACAAGCACTGCAAAGAATCTGGAGAAGTCGGACCTGTGGATGCTTTTGTACTCCACACACAAAACCTTCTGTATAGCCCTTCCCAGAAGTCATTCTCACGGACATCACATATATGTGTTAGAACATCTCCTCTATTGGACTCTATGATGTCCAAATAGGGAATGGAGTCCCGTTAGTTTGAGTTTTTTTTTAATTTATTAAAGATTTCTGTCTCTTCCCCACCGCCGCCTCCCCTTTCCTTCCCCCTCCCTCAATCAAGTCCCCCTCCCTTGTCAGCCCAAAGAGCAATCAGAGTTCTCTGCCCTGTGGGAAGTCCAAGGACCACCCACCTCCATCCAGGTCTAGTAAGGTGAGCATCCAAACTGCCTAGGCTCCCACAAAGCCAATACGTGCAGTAGGCTCAAAAAACCATTGCCATTGTTCTTGGGGTCTCAGTAGCCCTCATTGTCCGCTATGTTCAGCAAGTCCGGGTTTAACCCAGGCTTTTTCAGACCCAGGCCAGCTGGCCTTGGTGAGTTCCCGATAGAACATCCCCATTGTCTCAGTGTGTGGGTGCACCCCTCGCGGTCCTGAGTTCCTTGCTCGTGCTCTCTCTCCTTCTGCTCCTGATTTGGACCTTGAGATTTCAGTCCGGTGCTCCAATGTGGGTCTCTGTCTCTGTCTCCTTTCATCGCCTGATGAAGGTTAATATTCAGGAGGATGCCTATATGTTTTTCTTTGGGTTCTCCTTCTTATTTAGCTTCTCTAAGAACCCGAATTATAGGCTCAATGTCCTTTATTTATGGCTAGAAACCAAATATGAGTGAGTACATCCCATGTTCCTCTTTTTGGGTCTGGCTTACCTCACTCAGGATAGTGTTTTCTATTTCCATCCATTTGCCTGCAAACTTCAAGAAGTCCTTGTTTTTTACTGCTGAGTAGTACTCTAATATGTATATATTCCATACTTTCTTCATCCATTCTTCAATTGAAGGGCATCTAGGTTGTTTCCAGGTTCTGGCTATTACAAACAATGCTGCTATGAACATAGTAGAGCATATACTTTTGTTGTATGATAAGGCCTCTCTTGGGTATATTCCCAAGAGTGGTATTGCTGGGTCCATGGGTAGGTTGATCCCGAATTTCCTGAGAAACCTCCACACTGCTTTCCAGAGTGGTTGCACAAGTTTGCATTCCCACCAGCAATGGATGAGTGTACCCCTTTCTCCACAACCTCTCCAGCAAAGGCTATCATTGGTGTTTTTGATTTTAGCCATTCTGACAGGTGTAAGATGGTATCTTAAAGTTGTCTTGATTTGCATTTCCCTGATCGCTAAGGAAGTTGAGCATGACCTTAGGTGTCTTTTGGCCATTTGAACTTCTTCTGTTGAGAGATCTCTGTTCAGCTCAGTGCCCCATTTTATAATTGGGTTGATTAGCCTTTTACGGTCTAGTTTCTTGAGTTCTTTATATATTTTGGAGATCAGACCTTTGTCAGTTGCGGGGTTGGTGAAGATCTTCTCCCAGTCAGTGGGTTGCCTTTCTGTCTTAGCGACAGTGTCCTTTGCTTTACAGAAGCTTCTCAGTCTCAGGAGGTCCCATTTATTCAATGAGGCCCTTACTGTCTGTGCTGCTGGGGTTATACGTAGGAAGTGGTCTCCTGTGCCCACGTGTTGTAGAGTACTTCCCACTTTCTCTTCAATCAGGTTCAGTGTGTTTGGACTGATATTGAGGTCTTTCACCCACTTGGACTTGAGTTTTGTGCATGGTGATAGATATGGGTCTATTTTCATTCTTCTACAGATTGACATCCAGTTTTGCCAGCACAATTTGTTGAAGATGCTCTCTTTTTTCCATTGTATACTTTTAGCTCCTTTATCGAAAATCAGGTGTTCATATGTTTGTGGGTTAAAGTCAGGGTCTTCTATTCGATTCCATTGGTCGACTTCTCTGTTTTTATGCCAATACCAAGCTGTTTTCAATACTGTAGCTCTGTAATAGAGTTTGAAGTCAGGGATGGTAATGCCTCCAGACGTTCCTTTATTGTATAAGATTGTTTTGGCTATCCTGGGTTTTTTGTTTTTCCATATAAAGTTGATTATTGTCTTCTCCAGATCTGTGAAGAATTTTGATGGTATTTTGATGGGGATTGCATTGGATCTATAGATTGCTTTAGGTAGAATTGCCTAGTTTGAGATCTTAGTTTAAAAAACAAAAGTCATTGGGCAATGGTAGTGCATGCCTTTAGTCCCAGCACTTGGGAGGCAGAGGCAGTCGGATCTCTGTGAGTTCAAAGCCAGCCTAGCCTACAGAGGGAGTTCTGGGACTGGGACAGCCAGGGCTACACAGAGAAACCCTGTCCTGAAAGTAAATAGGTAAACAGATAAAAATCCACGACCACTGTCTATTTTAGAAGTAATTCTGTTTCATGGAAACAATAATGACAAAGAATTGGTACAAACTAAAGCTAGTTCTGGTGACATTTGTTTAGAGTCATTGAAAGTTTCCCTCCTATATATGCAAGCTAACAATGTCCCTCTGAGTCCCAGCTCTCTTCCATACTCCCCCTCCTGGGGCACCTCATAAGTCTCCCCTTCTTTTCTAAGAAGCTTATGCCTAGGGAAGAGCCTTCAAATCATAAAGTTTGAGAAGACTTTTCTTGTTACAGATTATCAGAGAAATTAACAGAAATACGGCTTAGTTCATCTGTACTGTGACTATATTGGGTCCTTTAGGATCTGTCCTTCCACTGTGGCTCTTTTGGGCTATTTAGGGACGTGCATGAACCTGGTGTGGGGCTTATGCCTGTAATGTCATCATTCGGGAGGTGGAGGGAGAAGAATCAGGAGTTCAAGGCCATTCTTGGCTACCTAGTGAGTTTGAGGGCAGCCTGAATTCCATGTCACCCTATTGCAGAAAACAGAATGAGAGACATCACAACAACTCGGTGGCTAAAAGCACTTGCCACCGAAGCCTGCATCCTGAATCCCAAAGAGAAAGATGCAGTGGGGAATGCGGTAATGCACACTGCACTGGGGAATGCGGTACTGCACACTGCAGCAGGGGATGCGGTAGTGCACACTGCAGAGGGTGTGGTAGTGCACACTGCAATGGGGGAGATGCAGTAGTGCATACTGTAATCCCAGCACTCCTACAGCAAAAAAATGGGCAGAGAGAGAAGAAAGCCCTGAAGCTGGAAGACCAGTCACCCTATAGGACTTTAGTACAGCAGAAGCCACACAACCACGTCTTAGAGAGGTAAAGGTAAGAGCAAACCTCCAGACTCCAGAGAGTTGTCATCTAACCTCCACCTGCACACATGGGTAAGTACACATACATATTACACACACATCACACACGTGCACACAGACACACACAGCACATACCACAACACACATATACACACTGCACACACATACATTACATGCACACCACACATACACACATACTACACAGATGCACATTATTATTATGGATAATAAATTCCAAAACTTTTACAAATTCTTTAAAAATAATTTTGTATAATTTCATGTGTGTGAATGTTTTGCCTGCATGTGTGCATGTATGCATGCCTGCTGTCTGAGGCGACTAGAAGAGGGCACTGGGCTGGGGGTACAGACAGTTGTGAGCTGCATGTGGGTGCCGGGAACCAAACCCAGGTGATCTGGATGAATAACCAGAGCTTTCAACCTTGAAACCATTTATTCAACCCCAATAAGAAAACTAAAATAAAATCAAGCTGGAAGTCTCAGTGAGGAATTTTAAAGATTGCCTTGGCCTGTGAGGAAATTTCTCGGTGGGATTGATTGAGATGGGAGACAGCCCTGTGCTAGGCTGGCCTAGGGCTGAATGAAAAGGAGAAGAGCCTGCAAACATTCTTAGTTCATGGCCTTCTGCTTTTGTCTGTGTGTACCCTGTGACCAAAGTGGCCTCAAGTCTCTGCCAGCTTGTCTTTCCCTCAGTGATGGACGGATACCGGCAACTGTGAGCTAAATAAGCCCTTTCTCTACTAAGTTACCTTTGCTGGGTTTGTTTGTTTGTTTGTTTGTTTTCCTGTTTGTTTGTTTTTTATCACAACAGGAAACCACACTAAGATGTACATTTATGACTTTAACTAGGATGTCTGTCCTGTGAAAGGGGCATAGTAATAAAATGACATTCTGCTGTACACAATTAGTGTCTCACTCAGCCCTCATCACTGAAGCTTCCTCCAGCAGTAGATGGAAGCTAACACAGAGAAGCACAGTTAGACAACGTGCAGAGAATGAGAGACTTTGAAACATTCAATCCTAAAGAGGATGTCTTCAACAAACCCCTGCCCTCAGGGGTCAGGGAGCTATGCAAAAGAGGAGAGATTGGAGGACTCAAGGAAACAATGTCCAGTCACAACAGGATTGATCTCTTAGGAGACAAGACTGTAACAGGGCAGGTTAGAGCCAGATGGAACTCCAACACTGAGAAGTGGGAGTGGACTCTATCTCTCGTCCCTAACTCAGAAGCCACCTACAACCAACACCCCCTTGCAAAGGAAAAGTTACTTTTCTCCAATGGAGTCTCACTGTGTGCATTAACCGCACTACACAGTGGCCCCATGGACAGCCACAGATGGCCAACAAAAGCAAACTCAGTGGTATATTTGTAGATTTTTTGTTTCATATTGCTTTGTTTGAACATTTTTTTTGTGTTTTTGGCCTTTTGCTTGTATATATTATGGTTCCTTATTTTGTATTTCTGTAGGATTTTGGTTATCACCTTAGATTTTTCTGGATCCATTTATTTGTTGTAAATAACCTCAGTTTGGAGGTTAATAGTGTAACTTGATGAATTGTGTTTGACAAATCCAAGAAAGAAAAACCCATGTTCATACCCCACATAGAGAGGGCTGAACCAAGTTTTCTCCTCATCTTTTGGCTTTAAACTGATTTTTATTGAGCTCTACATTTTTTTCTGCTCCCCTCCCTGCCTCTCCCCTCCCGTTCAACCCTCTCTCAAGGTCCCCATGCTCCCAATTTACTCAAGAGATCTTGTCTTTTTCTACTTCCAATGTAGACTTAATCCATGTATGTCTCTCTTAGTGTCCTCATTATTATCTAGGTTCTCTGAGATTGTGATTTGTAGGCTGGATTATTTTGTTTTGTGTTTAAAAACCATTTATGAGTGAGGAAATGAGAAAAGTGTCTTTCTGGGTCTGGGTTACCTCACTCAAAATGATATTTTCTAGCTCCATCCATTTGCCTGCAAATTTCAAGATGTCATTATTTTTTTCTGCTGTGTAGTCCTCCGTTGTGTAAATGTACCACATTTTCCTTATCCATTCTTCAGTCAAGGAGCATTTAGCTTGTTTCCAAGTTCTGGTTATGACAAACAATGCTGCTGTGAACATAGTTGAACACATGTCCTTGTGGCACAATTGAGCATCCTTTGGATAAATACCCAAAAGTGGTATTGCTGGGTCTTGAGGAAGGTTATTTCTTAATTTATTGAGAAATCTCCACACTGATATCCAAAGGAACTGTACCAGCATGCACTCCCACCAGCAATGCAGGAGTGTTCCCTCTTCCCCACAACCTCTCAGCATAAATTGTACTCAGTGTTTTTGATCTTGGCCATTCTTACAGGTGTAAGATAGAATCTCAGAGTTGTTTTGATTTGCATTTCTCTGATGCCTAAGGATGTTGAATATTTCCTTATGTGTCTTTCAGCCATTTTAGATTCCTCTGTTAAGAGTTCTCTGTTTAGGTCTGAACTCCACTTTTTTTTATTGGATTATTTGTTCGTTTGATGATTGGGTCTTGAGTTCTTTGTATATTTTGGAGATCAGACTTCTATCTGATGCGGGGTTGGTGAAGATCTTTTTCCAGTCTGTAGTCTGTTGCTTTGTCTTGTAGACCATGTCCTTGCTTTATAGAAGCCTTTCAGTTTCAGGAGGTCCCACTTATTAATTGTTTCTCTCAGTGTCTGTGCTACTGGGGTTATATTTATGAAGTGGTCTTCTCTTCCAATGTGTTTAAGTGTAATTCCCACTTTCTCTTCTATGAGGTTGAGT
>NW_026067957.1:8496869-8519842 GCF_014885135.2 Alexandromys fortis | reverse complement strand
TTTGTTCGTTTGATGATTGGGTCTTGAGTTCTTTGTATATTTTGGAGATCAGACTTCTACCTGATGTGGGGTTGGTGAAGATCTTTTTCCAGTCTGTAGTCTGTTGCTTTGTCTTGTAGACCATGTCCTTGCTTTATAGAAGCCTTTCAGTTTCAGGAGGTCCCACTTATTAATTGTTTCTCTCAGTGTCTGTGCTACTGGGGTTATATTTATGAAGTGGTCTTCTCTTCCAATGTGTTTAAGTGTAATTCCCACTTTCTCTTCTATGAGGTTGAGTGTGGCTGGCTTTATATTGAGGTCTTTGATCCATTTGGACTTGAGTTTTGTGCATGGTGATAGATATGGGTCTATTTTCATTCTTCTACATGCTGATATTCAGTTATGCCAGCACCATTTGTTAAATATGCTTTCTTTTTTCCATTTGATATGTTTTTGCTTCTTTGTCAAAAATCAGGTGTTCAAAAGTGTGTAGATTAATATCTGGGTCTTTGATATGATTCCCTTGGTTTTCCTTTCTGTTTTTATGCCAATTCCAGGTTGTTTTCAGTACTGTGGCTCTATAGTCAGGGATTGTGATGCCTCTAGAAATTCTTTTATTATACAGGATAGTTTTGGCTATCCTGGGTCTATTGCTTTTCCATATGAAGTTGAGTACCATTTTTTTTCCAATTCTGTGAAGAATTTTGTTGGGATTTTGATTGGCATTGTATTGATTCTGTATATTGCTTTTGCTAAGATTGCCATTTTTACTATGTTAATTCTACATACCCAAGAACATGGGAGATCTTTCTAATTTCTGGTGTCTTCTTCAATTTCTTTCTTAAAAGACTTAAAGTTCTTGTCATACAACTCTTCCACTTGTTTGATTAGAATTACTCCAAGATATTTTATGTTATTTGTGGCTATTGTGAAGAGTAATGTTTCTCGGATTTCTTTCTCAGCCCATTTATCATCTGTGTACAAGAGGGCTACTGATTTTTTGAGTTATTCTTGTATTCTGCTACATTACTGAAAGTGTTTATGAGTTGTAGAAGTTCCTTGGTAGAATGTTTGGGGTCACTTCTGTAAAGTATCATATCATCAGCAAATAGTGAGAGTTTGACTTCTTTTTCTGATTTATATCCCCTTGATTTCCTTTTGTTGTCTTTTTGCTCCAGCTAGAACCTCAAGTATTATATTAAATAGATATGGAGAGAGTGGACAACCTTGTCTTGTTCCTGATTTCCATGGGATTGCTTTGAATTTGAATTTCTGTCAATTTAGTTTGAAGTTGGCTGTTGGCTTGCTGTATATTGCCTTTATTATGGTTAGGTATATTCCTTGTTTCCCTGCTCTCTCCAAGACCTTTATCATGAAGGGATGCTGTATTTGTCAAAGGATTTTCAGCATCTAATGAGATGATCTTGTAGTTTTTATTTTTCAGTTTGTTTATATGGTGGATTAAGTTCACAGATTTTCATTTATTGAACCATCTGCATGTCTGGAATGAAGCCAACTTGATCATGGTTGATGATGGTTCTGATGTGTTCTTGGATTTCATTTGCCAGTATATTATTGAGTATTTTTGTATCAATGTTCATGACTGAGATTGGTCTGTAAGTTTCTTTCCTAGTAATGTCTTTATGTTGTTTGGGTATCAGGGTAATTGTAGCCTCATGAAAAGAATTTAGCAATGTTCCTTCTGTTTCTATTGTGTGAAATAATTTGAGGAGTATTGGTATTAGTACTTCTTTGAAAATCTTGTAGAATTCTGAGCTGAAACCATTTGGTTCTGGGCTTTTTTAGGTTGAGAGACTTTTGACGACTGTTTCTATTTGTTCAGCAATTATAGTTCTATTTAATTTGCTTATCTGGTCTTGATTTAATTTCGTTAATATCCAGAAGGTTGTTCATTTGCTTTAAGTTTTCCAATTTTGTGGAGTACAGGTTTTTGAAATATGACATGATGATTCTCTAGATTTCCTCCATGTCTCTTGTTATGTTCCCTTTTTCATTTCAGATTTTGTTAATTTGTGTATTCTATCTCTGCCTTTTTGTTAGTTTGGATAAAGGTTTGTATATTTTGTTGATTTTTTCAAAGAACCATCTCTTTGTCTTATTAATTCTTTGTATTGTTTTCCTTGTTTCTATTTTGTTGATTTTAGCTCTCAATTTGATTATTTCCTGATGTCTAGATCTCTTGGGTAAGTTTGCTTCTTTTTGTTCTAAAGTTTTCAAATGTTCTGTTAATTCACTAGTGTGGGATTTTTCCAGCTTCTTTATGTAGGCATTTAGTACTATGAACTTTCCTCTTAACACTGTTGCACAAGGAGGGTGGTCCTTTGTTTGTCCTGGCCACCTGGCTAGCTTACACCTAAAATAACCACACAGAAATTGTATTAATTAAACCACTGCCTGATCCATTATCTCTAGTCTTTTATTGGCTAACTCTCACATCTTGATTTAACCCATTTCTATTAATCTGTATATGACTACTAGGTCGTGGCTTACCAGGAAAGATTCAGCATGTCTGATTCTGGTGGCTCCATGGCAGCTCTCTCACTCTGCTCCTTTCTCCCAGAATTCAGTTCTGTCTTCTCCACCTACCTATGATCTGCCCTCTCAACTAGGCCAAGGCAGTTTCTTTATTCATTATCCAATGAAAGCAACACACAAACAGAAGAAACTCCTACACCACAACTCTGCTTTCATTATGTCCCATAAATTTGGGTATGTTGTATGGTCATTTTCATTGAATTTTAGGAAGCCTTTAATTTCTTCCTTTATTTCTTCCTTGACCCATTGATGATTCAGGTGAGAATTGTTTAATTTCTATGTGTTTGTGGGCTTTAGGAACTAAGTATTGCTGTTGGATTCTAGTTTTAAGCTATGGTTATCTGATAAGATACATGGGGTTATTCCAAATTTTTGTATTTTTTGAGGTTTGTTTTGTTGCCGAGTATGTGGTCAATTTTTGAGAAGGTTCTATGAGGTGCTGAGAAGAAGGTATACTCTTTAATAACTGGATGGAATAGTCTATAGATGTCTGTAAAGTCTATTTGAGTCATAGCATCTGTTAGTTCCCTTATTTCTCTGTTAATTGTTTATATGACTGACCTGTCCAATGGTGAGAGTGGAGTGGTGAAGTCTCCCACTATTAGTGTGTGGGGTTTAATATATTATTTAAGCTTTAGAAGTATTTTGTTTACATATGAGGGTGCCCTTGTATTTGGGGCATAGATGTTCAGTATTGAGATCTCCTCTTAATGGACTTTTCCTGTGACTAATATGAAATGCCCTTCTTTGTCTCTTTTGATTGATTTTAGTTTAAAGTCTGTTTTGATAGATATTAGGATAGCTACACCATCTTGTTTCTTAGGTCCATTTGATTGGAAATTTACTCAACCCTTTTATTCTGAGGCACTGTCTGTCTGAGTTTGAGGTATGTTTCTTATATGCTTCAGAAGGATGGATTCTGTTTTCATATCCAATCTGTTAGCCTGTATCTTTTTATAGCTTAGTTGAGTCCATTTATATTAAGGGTATTAATTACCTGTGATTGCTATCTCCTGTTAATTTAGTTTTTGTTGTTGGTGACATTAATGTGTGTGTTTTCCCCTTCTTTGGGATTTGCTGCTGTGAGATCATCAATTGTCTGTGTTTTTGTATATGTAGCCAACTTCCTTGAGTTGGAGTTTTCTTTTTAGAACTTTGTGTAGGGCTGGGTTTATGGCTAGGTATTGGTTAAATCTGGTTTTGTCATAGAATATATTGTTTGTCCTTCTATGGTGATTGAAAGTTTTGCTGGGTATAATAGTCTGGGCTGGCATCCATGGTCTCTTAATGTCTGCATAATGCTTGACCATGATCTTCTGGCTTTCACTGTTTCCACTGAGAAGTCAGGTGTAATTCTGATAGCTCTGCCTTTATATGATACTTGGCCTTTTTCTTTGCAGCTTGCAATATTATTTCTTTATTCTGTATGTTTATTGTTTTGATTATTATGTGATGAGGGGATTTTTTTTTATCCAGTCTATTTGGTGTTCTGTATGCTTCTTGTATCTTCATAGGCATATCTTTTTTTAGGTTGGAAAAGTTTTCTTCTATGATTTTGTTAAATATATTTTCTGTATTTTTGAGTTGAACTTCTTCTCCTTCTTCTATACATATTTGTCCCATATTTCCTGGACATTTGGGGTTAAGCTTTTGTTAGATTTAATGTTTTCTTTGACTAATGAGTCTATTTCTTCTGTTGTATCTTCAGTGCCTGAGATTCTCTTTTCCATCTCTTTTATTCTGCTCTTTATGTTTGCAATTGTAGTTCCTAATTGTTTTCTCATGATTTCTGTTTCTATAATTTCCTTGTCTTGTGTTTTCTTTATTGTCTCTTTTTCAGTTTTCAATTCTTTCATATGTCTGATTGCTTTTTCTTGGTTTTCTTTAAGAGATTTGCTGATGTCTTCTAATTTTTTGTTTTTCTTTTCCTCCATTTCTTTGAGGGAATTTCTCATTTTTTCTTTAAGAGTCTCAAACATTCTCCTGAAGTTATTTTTGGGTCATTTTCTTCTGCTTCATTTATATTTGGTTGTTCAAGTCTTACTGTTGTAGGATCTCTAGACTTTACTGGTATCATGTTGCTTTTTGTGATGTTGCATGTGTTCTTACCTTGTCTACTTATCTTTTCCTCTAATTGATGTAGTTGGGGCTGTCTGTGACTTTGGTGATTAATCTTCTAGGTGCCAATGGATCGAAGGCTCATATGGTTGTTCCTCGTGGTACAGTCAGTGCCACAATTCTAGTTACCCTGTTGGTCACCCCATGTTCCTGGAGGTCACTCAGTACTACCAGGGTTTGCTCTGCTCCCATGGAGTTTGCTGTCTCAAGCCTGATCTGGTCTATGTTGCTAGCCCAGACCTGTTTTTGTAAATGCCCCTTGTCTGGATCTGCTCCTATAGAGGTCCCTGGCTTCTGATTGGTCCTGCAAAGGTCTCTGGCTCTGATCTTCTTTGTTGGAAGTCCCAGGCTCAGGTGGTCCTGACCTGCAGAGCCTACTCCCTCAGAGGTGCCCAGACCCACAGAATTTTCTGGTTCTTGCCTACTTCCTAGGAGGTCCCAGACTCAAGCCCAGCCCTGCAGGGTTCCTGACTCAGGTCTCCTCCCTCAAAGGTCCCAGATTCACACAGGGACCTGCAGCAGTCTCTGGCTCTGGCCCACTCACTCAATAGTTGCTCCCCTGTACCTGCTCCTGTGCAGTTCGCTGACTCAGGCCTGGTCGGGCCTAGATTTATGGCCCAGTCCTGCTTCTGCAAATGTCCCTGGTCTGGATTCGCTCCTGCTCCCGTGGAGTTCACCATCCCAGGTCTGCTCCAGCCAAGGCTCAGTCCTGCTCTTGTGAAGTTCACTGCCTCAGGCCTCAAAATGTACAATTTGAGGAGAAAAGGAGCACCAGGAAGTAGAATGGAGCTAACTTCTCTTGTGGGGTTTTGTTTGTTTGTCTGCCCATTAGTTTTTTGGAAAACAGAGAGAAATAAAGAGCTGGAATTGTTTGCTTAAGGATATAGGATGATTTGGAAAGAGTCAGGAGCAGAAAGCATGATCAGAATATATAGCACAAAACCAAATTATTTTCAATTAGAAAAGAAAGAAAGGGGGACACAGCAAGCAATGCAGCCAGACAATACATGTAAACATGAACTGTTCAGTGTGCAACAGGATGTGTGACCAGCCTACCCACTAGGGAATATCTGAAAAGTTCCTCAGTGTGTCTCATAATCGTTTATCACATCAGAGTGTAGCAAAGATGCTGTTCCCTTTTTTTTTGCTGTTTAGACATGCATACTGTATTTTATTTTATCACCTTTTAAGCTCTTGGTTCTTGTCGTGTTGCTCAGGCAGTCATCAGATTTCTGGGCCTCAGTCTCTCATATCTGGGATTATGGGTGTGTACCACTGTCCTGGATCATCATATAGCTTATTTTGGGTATACTATGATATACATTTCCACCTATCTAATTGTCTGAATCCTCCAGAAAAAGAAAGAAGAAAACTTTCAAATACCTGGAATCCAGCAAGATGGCTTAGCAAGCAAAAGCTCTTGCCACCAAAGCTGGTGGCCTGGGTTTTATTCCTGGAACCCAAGTGATGGAGTGATAGAATTGGCTTCCACAAATTGTCACCTGAACTCCACATGTGCTCAGTAGACGTGTACAATGACAAGGGTATTGTGAATATTCCTTTACATTGTCTGGAGATGTGTCATTGTGATTAGTTTAATAAAAATTTAAATGGCCAATAGCTAGGCACAAGGTATAGCAGGGACTTCTGGATAGAGAAAGCTCTGGGAAGAAGAAAGTCAGGAACACCAGTTGGATGCACAAAAAGTAATGAGTAGAAATGGGTTGTTATAAGAGCCTAGGTACAATCCTAAGCTATAGGTCAAGCTTTCATAAATAATAAGTCTCCATGTTATTTTTGTTGGGAGCTGGTAGCCCAAACGAAAGACCAATTACACAAGGGAATTTAGGTGGTCTTCTAAGGAATTGTCAGCTGATGACTCTAAATGTTTGAATGGACCACAAAATAACAATATATGCTTTGATGAGATTAACTTGTCAATAGAAAAAAGTAACAGCTATCACTATTTGACCTTATTGAGTCCTGTGTGTATTTTATATCGACCTTATCATTGAATCTTTAAATGATTCATTCATGAAACAGACACTTTCATCATCTTCACTTTCTGGAAAAGGACATGTAAAACAACCTATGCTAACTTATGTTAAAACAACTTCTAAGATTCATGAAATTTAAAGTTGGGGCTGAGAGCCAAGCCATGCAGTATAGTTCTAGAAGTGTCTAAGACCTGTCAACAGCAGACTGATTGTAAAGTGATAGCAGAGGCAGGAAAACAATAATTTGCTGGCTTTTGTGGACATACAGACACAGAAACAAAAGCAAAGGCAGTGCGATTGTGATGTCCCAGGGATTTGCCTGGTTGTAGGGAAGTTACACACAATGGTTCGGTAGAACTAGTGTGGCTTACAAGCATAGTTTTTTTTTGGGGGGGGGGTAGACTTTATGAGGAAGTGATCGCTTGCTTGTTTTTGAACATGTTGAATTTAAAGGGCATCTGAAATTAAGCATATTGACGTCTAAAAAGCAAAACAAGATGTAGAAATGAATGTGTCTGTGCTTCTCCGCTTTGTTCTCTATCTTCATAATTTCTGTGAATGCTGTAAACAAGAAAACTTCTGCTGCAGAAATGAAAAGCAAGCTCTTGATATTTTTTAATATCTTCCTCAAGATGACACAGTTTGTAAACAACCAAATTGTTGTATTTCCTTGTGGGTCAGAGTTCTCTTCTCCCACAGTGATTCTGAATTCTTCATGGGCAGAGAGGGCTCAGAGCGTGCAGATGTGAGGAAATGAACAAATAAATGTTGCTGCAGATGAGGAAGCAACTGAGGAGGTAGCTGGCGTAAAATTTAAGAGCAGCCTCTACCCTGCCCTTCCTTGCTTTTCAGTTAAAGAAGGTAGGTTCTACTGTGTATTGAGTATCTACCCGTAATTTTGTTTGGTACTTCTACTTTACACGTATATTCTTGGGGTTTTGTTTGTTTTCTGATGCTGAGGACTGACAATAGGGCCTTCTGCAGGCTAACCATACACTTGTAGTACATGAACTGACTGATGAATTTCTTTGTATAATTAGAATCAAAGAGATGACTCAGCACTTAAACTCCCCTTGCAAACATGAGAACCCGAGTTTGAATCTCAACACCTATTTTAAAAAAAATAGGTGAAGACGTGTGCACCCCTCTAACTCCAATACTGTGAGGGATGGAGATAGGAGGAGTAGTGTGATCTGCTGGCTTCCAGCCTAGCTTCAAGCTCAATGAGACGCCCTGTCTCAAGGAAATAAAGTAGAGGACAGAGAAAGGCACACGGTGCTCTATGGTCTCTGTGCTCATACACATAGGTACATACACTTACACATCCATATATGTAATACCATTGTCACATGTATATAAACTATAGTCACATAAATACATACAAGCACACACACATGTTCAAAAATAAATAAATGTCTTTTCCTAATGCAAACATACTTGCTTTTGGTTCCTGTAATTGATGGGAGGAAGCTTTTGTTTTTCGAGTAATCCTTAAAACACGGATTTTATCCTTACTATATTTCTACATGCACTGAGCTTTACCTCTTTCAGAACTGGGTTTGTCCTAGACCTGTGGGTCTGTCCTTCTGTCGGATGCTATTACGAGACTTATTAGCTAGTGAGTCTCAGGCCTCTCATGCTTCTTTGCTTTAGGATAAATGTTGACTTTTTGGCTAGCTTTTAAGGGGCTGGTCTGGAAATGGAGGGCTCCTCTTTTTAACCATTTTAAAAGGCGAATTTCACTGTGCTTGAAAGAACTTGAATTCTTTCTAGTTGGATATTAATTTATCTCGTTTATTGAGCAGAAGTCATACTTCAACTGTGTAGTTGGAGCAGTGTGCTCTTCTCATTCTCAGGGATTCCTAGCCACCAGAGTATGTCACCTTCAACTGCAGGTGGCCATCCCACTAGGAACACGTAGGATTAACGAGGCTTCTGCACTTAATACAGTTTCTAAACCCTTATGGGATAGTGCTATGGTGGCTGTCCAAGGGAAATCTTTATGCTCAGGCTAAGTGCCCGCCTTCATGGACTCAGCTTTCTTTTTCCGAGAGGCAGTGCCAGCGAGGACCCAGCTGTTTTATGAGGTGGCTCACGGGGCTTCAAGACCAGTTTCAAGTCTAGAATGATTCAGGATCATGTGAGCATCTGATTCCTAGGGTGGACTCTGAGAATTCATTTTAAGTGTTTTTCCAGAGGGGATCCCATCCTGGGTACCAGACTCAGGACCCCGCCCTAGCCCGAGCTCTCACCCCAGAGGGGCTGAACAACTAGCCAAATCCAAAAGCGGAGAGGAGACTTCTCCAGTCAGTTCCAGGCACAGGCGTTTCGAGTTAAATTGTTTGGATTGCTTTCCTGGCCTTTGCTTGTTTGAAAAGGGGCTAAGAGGAGGACAGTGAGTCTTGCCTAGATCTGGGGCTACCTGCTAGATTTCTATCAGCGCTCAGTTCTCAGTCCAGTGCCTCTATTTTCGCATCCCTTCCCTTTACCCCAAAAACAAACTAAAATTCTAAATTAGGTGATAAGGTCTCTTACCAGCCCCTGAAGAGTTAACATCACCAAAGAGCCAGTCACTCGAGTCAGACAGTAAACCAGCTTGGAAGTGAATGCTGTGAGGACATGGAATTTAAGCTGTGGAAGAGGCTGAGGAAAGTACAGAGGGAAACTTTACTGTCCAAGGTTCAGGTTGCCAAGGAGCTGTTTTAGGTTGCTGGAGATGCGCCCCTCCCAGCCTTTCTATGACTCACTGTGTCCCTGCGAAGCCCTGGACTCAGCAACTAGAGAAAGCTCATGAATTACCGGGACCAAGGCTCCAAAGTGCTTTGCTTTCCAGAACATGGATGTTCCTGAGCACACACCAGCAGATCCTGTCCCCTGGTTCCTAGAAGTCCGCCTGGTTCTAAACCACGTGAGAAAGTGGAGAATGCAGAAAGCCCTGTGACAAGTCCCATTGGCGCAGCAGGCAAGGAAAAGGGCTGGGCTTGAGCTCTCCACCAGCTTGGAGGTCTGTGATGGCTTGGCACTTCCTGAGTCACACTGGCCTGCTGCTAGAAATTCCTTCCGCCCCTGGCCCCGCCCTCTCTCTCAGGTAGATGCCACCACACCACCAAGGAAAGTGTTTCCTCAGAACCCTTGTATCCCAGCCAGCTCATGCTGTGTACTTGCTGATCCAAGACCAATCCCCGCCAGCCAGAGGCAAGCCATTTTTCTTTTCCCCACTGAGAGGAACACCTCATGCTGACACCGTTAGTCAAACCTTCACTTTTTAGATGGGGCTTCCCACGCTTGAACCTGGGAGTTTTGCTGAAGGGCAGTGTGTCCATCTGCTTGGGGATGCGAGTACACGCTCTGCACACCGCTCAGCATTGCTGTGGGAGCAGAGGGCTCTCCTTTTCAACTCCGGTACCTCATCGCAAAACCACACATGAAACTTATTTGTTTCTTTGATGATATATATCCTGGGGTTTTTTGTTGTGGTGGTCGTGATTGCTTTTTAAACTGGATGGTAGTACATTCTAATATTTTTTTTCCTGAACTTCCTGAAAAAAATGCTAGGCCATCAGGACCCAGAAAATAGGTCAGATTAATGCTTTTCAAAGCGAGTAATAACCACTAGTGTTCAAAATCAGAAATGATATCTATTAAAGTTTTCTTTAATAAAATTAAATGAAATTCATTTTGAATTTTGAATTGAAATGAATTCAAATTCATCTTCAATGAAATTGAATTTGAACACAGGAAAACTTAATGCAATAGTAATAGTTTTCTAAAATTTTTCAGCTTCCTGGGTATGAGCCTTTGATGCCAGCACTCTGAAGGCAGAGGCAGGTGAGTTTCTCTGAATTTCAACCTGTTCTGTATAGTGAGCTCCAGGGCAGCCAGCGCTACACAGTGAGATGCTATCTAAATAAATAAATAAAACATATGGAAACCTGTCATTTATGAGGATTACAGCAAAAATTCTTTTGAAGTCTCTTGCAACTTTTTCATTTTGCTGTGGTAAGAGGGTGCTGCTCACAGTGGGAAGAAATTTCATATAATTTTACACTGGCTTTAATAACCAGTGTAAGATGTAAAGCCTGAGTTGGGTCTGTTGCTTAGTTGGCCGCCGAGTACTTACCTAGCTGCACAAAGCCCTGCATTCCATCTCGATAAAGCAAGAGTAGAGCCTGCTCCCGTAATCCCAGTGCTCTGGAGGTGGAGGCGGGAAGATCCAAGGTTCAAGGTCATTCTTAGCCGTGTGTGTGTGTGTGTGTGTGTGTGTGTGTGTGTGTGTGTGTGTGTGTGTGTGATTGAGGCTAGCTTGGAATATTTGGGAACCTATCTCAAAAACAGAAATAAAGAAAACCAGTCTGGGCTCCACAGCAAAACAGCAGCCTGGCCATGGAATCCATGGCTTCTGACATAGACTGAGGTGCTGTCCTGGCCAGCTCAGCATGGAACCTATGGCTCCTGACTAGACTAAAGTGCTGTTCTGACCAGCTCGGCCATGGAACCCAGGGCTCCTGACTAGACTAAGATGTCATCCTGGCCTGCTCAAACATCCTAGCCCATGATCTAGACTGAGCTGCTCCTCTTCCTTTGGCCTTCAATTTGATGTGGTTGGTTTTAACTAAAAACCTGAGGGCTGGTTTCCAAACTGGATCCTGTTGTAATTGGTTGCTCCATCATTCACATTTCGATTCCAAACACCTGGATTTAGAGAAGAGGGCGTTTCTGCTTGTTAGTAGTAACATAACTATTGTTAGAATAAAATAGTGTTTGAGGCCACTAAATGTGTGCTAAATATGACAAAGTATCCTGGCAGACGATTGGATTACTCACTAACACGTGTGTGGGAGCCCTTCACACCTCTCTATGTAGCAGCGTTTTACTTCGATAGCAAAACCCCAGCCCTTCCATTAACAAACTTTAGTCTGCCAAGAATAGGGGTTTTCAAGGTATGTTTTACAAATGAACAATTTATGACAAGCACATGTGGAATACAAGTGAGTTTTGCCCGGCTGCTTGGTATACTTCACTTTCTGGTAGCTTGTTAAGGAGTTTTATTTTAAGCTGTTCAAGGGACCTGAGGTAAAAGCCACCCGTGAAGGTGTTATGGGATATAGGTCCATTTATTTTAATATGATAATAAATATTTATTAAATGATTGTGGCACACCTGGGATTTAGCTCTTAAAATGCAGCAGTTGAAAATATAAACTGTGACTTCAGAATTTGTGGAACTTAGAAGATTTTAAGCAGATAATGACAGAGGCAATTTGACACAGTGGGAGAGAACTCTGTAACCGCCACTGTGACGAAAGCCTAGCTAAGTAGCGCGCAGAGAGTGCGTCAGAGGAACTAAGTATGTTAACAAGGTGTTTCACAGATGTCATTGAGAGGTGACATGCTAGCTGGCCCTGAAGGAAACGGACACTATTCAAGACAGGCAAGAAGGGAAGGCTCGGATGGAGAGGCCCACTGGCAGAGAGCCCAGAGAAGGAGATGAGCCCACACAGGCAGAGGACAGCAGGGTCACGACACACTGGGGACAGACAGCCATGTGAAAGACACTACATTTCATGTTAAGAACAGTAAAAACTAACTTTCAGGAGTTTCTAGTAGGGCCATGCCTTGAATCCCAGCACTTGTGAGGCAGAGGCAGAGACATGCTGTTTCTGGGTTTGGGCCAGCCTGATCTACGTTTTGAATTCCTGGCCATGCAGGGCTATATGATGAGACTCTACTTAAAATACTTGAAAAGAGACTTTTCTACAGGGTGGGGACCATGGATGACACATGAGTCCAAGAGACTAAACACTTCGCAGAGGTCTAATTCCCACAGGGAACCACAGGGCTGAGCTTCCACAGGGAAGCAATCACTACGAAGACTCAGCTCCCGAACCACACGCACAAAGGAGCAGCTTAGAAGCGCTGACAGCTCACTTCTGCCGGTTTCCCTGCCAGATTCAGTTTCTGTCGCTAAAAGAAGCCAATGCAAAATGCAGAGGGATCAGTCCTACAGGTTGTGGGACAGGCCATTTCTCCGAGGAGACTCCAGCTCTGTCTGCCGCTATTTATCAGATCACTCCGAGCTAGAAAAATGCAACTGATCGCCGCATCATAAAACAGTTATGTTTCAACTGTCACTCAGAGCACTGAGAACATTAAAGGGCTGTGTTCCACCCACCAGGCAGAATTTCAGTGTTCAGGCTCCCGAGAGGAACCTGCTGTGGGTGAAGGGTTATTGCTGCCTGGAGAGAGACCGTGTAGTGTGCCAGCTCTTTCTGCGCTGGGCTGTGTAACAGAACGAGACCAAGACAAACTGAAATAAAATCAGTTAACTCTAAACTAGTTAAATTTCCTAACCAGGCAGCACTACAAGTGAGCCATGACACTGTCTTTTTATTCCACAACGATACTTGGGGGGATAGCCTTCGGTAAGGCGACTTCTTGGATGCCTTTCCCACAGCACAGCACTTGGTGATGTCTATTTTATCTTCTGTGCTGTAAAATACCTGAAAAAGATCTCCTGGAATCTCAAATCTATCTAGTCTTGATTTTTCATTCCACACCACTGAAGGAAAATGACCTTCCTCTGCCCTGTTAATGAATGATACTCACTTCCAGAACCTCCCAGACTAAACCAAACAATCGTTTTGGCTTCAAAGAGAGACATTATCAAAGCTGCAGGCCAGATCCATTGGCCAGCTGCCCATAGTTCTGGGGTGGCTGGGAAGCCCCATTGTTCCTTCAAGAGTAGGAGTCTCTTCAGCATTTTCCATCCCAGTGAGTCTCCACCAAACCTGAAGGAGACCTGAAAGGCAAAGCCAGCTGCCATCTCCACAGTCCAGAACCCATAACTGGACTCATGCCCCATCTCTTCTGCTTTCCATTCCTTCAGCTGGGGGAAGCCACTGAGATGAAATGCTTTCAGAATGCTGCTCGTTTTAAAGCTAGAGCAGTAAAGTTGCTAAGGTATTTCAAATACTAGCTTTGTGTTTGTTTCAAAGAAGATTTGGGGCCGTATTCCTGAAGAAAATTGACCTCCCTCCCCCAACATTATATGTTTGCATGAAAACCTCAAACAGTTTAAAAGGCTTAGATTAGAGAAGAGGCATTGCTAGTTCTCCACAACCAGCCAGGGCATTAGTCAGGGTTCCTTCGAGGGACAGAGCTAACAGCATAGGTATACAATAAAAGCAGTTCATCCTCAGACTGGCTTATATGACTTGAGGCTGAACAAAAATTCAAAACATCTCTCCATACACTGGAGAGCCAGAGAATGCAGAAACCGTTTAATGTGAGAAGCTGGAAGTCTCAGAAAAGAGGGTATGAATGATGCAACCCCAGTCTGATGCCAAAGTCTAGCTCCCTGGGGAGGTGAAGTAGTTAAGTTTGTGTGTGAAAGCTGAAGTCACCAGCCTGAGGTCCATAGGCAGCAGTAACAGAGAAGCACACTCTGGAAGGATGGACACATTAACTGTCTTTCCTGCTGCTTCCACCTTCTTTTCCATCCAGATACCTTGCATAGTCAACAGTCAGAGTTAACATTTTACCCATTCTTAAGAGAGGAACAACTGTTCACAGAGGCTGTTTGTTTCTTCCTGGCTGCTCAGACCCAACATAATCACAGAAACTGTATTATTTGCAATACTGTTTGGTCAATAGCTTAAGCATATTTCTAGCTAGTTCTTATATCCTAAAATAATCCATCTCCATTAATCTGTGCATCACCATGAGATCATGGCCTACCAGCAAAGTTCCTGCAGACTCCTGCAGGGGTGTCAAGGCTTCTCCCTAACTCTGCCTACTCTCTCTCTACATCTCTGTTCAGATTTCCTGCCTGGCTTTACTTTGTTAAGCCATTGGCCAAAATTGGTTTTATTCATTAACCAATGAAAGCAACACATATACAGAAAGACTTCCCACACCATTTCCCCTTTTCTTTTTAAAGAAAAAGGCATGTTTTAACTTCATCATAGTAAAATTCATATAACAAAACAGGCATCAAGCAAAAATTACAGTTATAATATTGATATCTATATGATACTTTATCATAACTAGGGAAAACTATAACTTTCTATTCTTCAACTCCATCAAAGATTCCAGAAGGATATAATATTACCTAAGTTAACAGAAAGTGTACTATAAGCAACTTCCAAAACTCTAGAATTGACAGTGACATCTTGCTGCATGGACAGTTCTCCTGTAACATTGAGGCATCCAATCATTAGCCTACAAGCCCAAAGTATCCAGCAGACTTTTCCATGAAGCAGGAAATTTGAAGATCTGTTCTGCCTTGTAATGGCAAAGTCCATCAGTGGCTTTATTCTGTGTCCTGTAGAATGTCTGGCAGACTCTTTCAGGAAGCAAAAACTCTGAAGGACTGTTTCACCTTCTTTAGGCAACTTCAGCAGTCACTTTCCTGTGGGTCCTACATGTCCAGTTCATACAACTTACTATCAAGCAGTCCAGGTAAGAGCAGTTTCTTGCCCAAATGGCTAGCAAACTTCATAAGGAGCCTCTTCAATGCTCATCATCTTCTTAAAGTAGATTAGTCCTGCTAGGAGCAGATGTGTCTTACTGTTGAGAAAAGCCCTAAGTTCTTTTTTCCCCCCTAAGTTCTTAAAAGATTTTAAATGCCATATTTTGGAAGTCTTTGAAAGATTTGAAGAATAACTATCCATCTGAAATATATCTCTGTACATCTAGAAAACCTAACTAACATGACTCAAGCTTGACTATTATAGATGGATATCTATTAACTTGTGTTTTCTTAATTATACATTACATTTTTAAATGAGCTGCACAAACATAATACCTTCATTAAGAGCAGAAATATACCTACAACAAAACTGACCTTAAATTTGTATCAGTAAACCAAAATCCATACCAATGCAAAGTATTCATCTCTATAATCATATCCCCCTTTAAATGTAAACAAACATTCATAAACAATATTTGGGAATTTAGGTGTAGTTCTTTCCAAAATGCTTCCCTACTTTTTCTTGAGCAAAGTTTTTTTTTTTTTTTTTTTTTTTTTTTTGGTGGGGAAGGAGTTCATGGAGACCTTTCTGGAGATCTTGGTACATCAGACCACATTAGTCTAGAAGAAATCTAGGTTCTCATCCTCTGTGGAAACAAAAGCAGAACCTCTTTTCCAAAGCAACATATCCTTAGACCCAAATTTTGAAGTCAAGATACTTTTAAAGTATATCTGTTGGTTTAGCTTATCAGCCCATACAATAAAATCTGTCTGTGTACTTAGTTCCTTCACAGTCAAATAATTATTCAAAGAAAACACAATAATATGCATAATCCAGACTCTTTGTGTATATTCCATTTTTATGTGGCTTATTTTTCTTTACTCCTTTTTCTATGACTAGCTGTACTCTGTCTCTTTAAAGACTTTGTTTTATTTTTTAAAAAATGCTATACTTCTTTTTATAACTCCCTGTATTCTTTTTCTTCTCTCTCCCAAGCCTATGTACATTTATCCAACACTGTGACCAATGTAGAGGTCTTTTACATCTGAATTTGTCTTTATTGTATGCATATCTGTAATTATTTTGACCAGGAGCGCCTTCCTCCCCGCCCCCCAATACTAAGCGGGTGTGGTTAGGACCAACTCTGCAGTCCTGCCTGTTGACTCCACCCAGTCCAATATGGCAGACACATGTTCATTGCCTCTGAGAGCCAGTGGGTCTATGTTGCCATTAAGTAAGTTGTAGCACTCTGCTCACAAACCCCTTTAAATGCTCGGCCTCCTGAAAGAGCCAGTGTTTGTGCTGGCAGCACCAACCAGGAAGTCACCATTTGGAGACTGCAAGTTTTTGTTTGTTTGTTTGTTTTTTCTAATGCTGAATCAGGAAGACTTCTCTTAAAGGAGCCATGGTGCCTCACCACCAGCAAACAAAGCCCATCGAGAAAAAAAACAATGCAGCTACCAAGAAGCTGCACTTGGCTCCTGTTTTTGTGAGTCTAAAAGTCCTCTTTTTCTTTCTTTTTTTAAAACTTCTCTAGGCTTTAAATGGATGTACATTGGCAAACATTGGGCATCAATTTGTTGACAGAAGCTGTTCGTTCCTGGCTGCCCTAACCTGAAATAATCACATAGAAACTATATTATTTGCAATACTTATTGGCTAATAGCTTATGCATATTTCTAACTAGCTGTTATGTCCTAAACTAACCCATTTCCATTAGTTTGTGCATTACCATGAGGTCGTGGCCTTCTGGCAAAGTTCCAGTGAGCTCCAGCAGGGCATCTGTCTCCTGTGTGGCTACATGGCTTCTCCCCGACTCTGCCTATTCTCTCTCTACATCTCTGTTTGGATTTCTTGCCTGGCTTTACTCTGTTAAGCCATTGGCTAAAAGCAGCTTTATTCATTAACCAATAAAAGCAACACATATACAGAAGGACTTCCCACCCAAACAACTGCCCATCTGCAAGATGGCAGAAGTAGATCTGAAGCACATCAACATGTCAGGTTGAAATTCAAAACTCTCCACAGGAACCTTTGTATTATAGCTTCTAGCACTGATGGTCCTAACTGGGTTGGTACCCTGGGATAATATTTTGAAGTTTAGCCATCTGAAAGGATTTTGAAATCCCAGAAGAAACCATCTTTACACATGCAAACAATGATGATCTTCAGAAATAGACCGATGTTCAGGAAACACAGGCAGATCTCTAGAGTTAAATGCATTAAGTAAGCATATATACCAAGTGGTGAGCTAAAATGTGGGAAACACAAAAAGCAAACAAACCCCTTTCAAGAATATTGTTGGAAGAGCAGAAGTATTTACAGAGAAAGCAAATTAAAAACTGGCTTTTTATAAAGAAAAGCAGATTGTGGGGGGAATCAGCATTGGACACAGATGGCTCCCCTAGACTTTTTGGTATCGGAGGGGGGGCAACAATTAACCAGGAGCACCCTTATACCAAGTGTTGCCTGAGGTTTCTAGGCTCAAGCACAGGAGAGAAGAAAGGCAGCAGCTCCACGCCATACCTTGCAGCTTGAGTGGGCAGCACTCAATCAAATGCCACCTGTGACCCAACCAAGAGCCCTGGCACCGGGGATACAGGCACTATTGTGGTAAGAGAGACCAGGGTGGTAAAGTTGAAAAGTAGGAAGAGACAGAATGGTTATTGGGCTTATCTGGAGAGGTGAAGGTAGTGAGAAACAGTGTGTCGTGAACGGTTTCATATCTGGGCCTGGGCTATGACCAAAGGCCAGGTCTTGGTGTGGAGCCCTGGAGCAGCCGAGAGGACATGTGTAGATGTTTGTGGCACCTATCACTGGGGGCTGTGCAGGGGCCTGTGATTGGTGTCACTTCCTGGGAGCCTTGTAGGTATCTGAGGGTCATGCTGCCACTGGGCCCATGCCTATCTGGGTGGCCTGCAGAGCCATCTGGGGCTATGGAGACATTCTGGTCTAGGCTGCTGCCAAGGGCCATGTCTGTGTCCATGGTCCTGCTGTTGCCAGGATCTGTATCGATGTCCATGACCCATGTTGCCGGGCAAAGACCACAGAGATGCCCAGGGTCTGGACCACAACTTGTGGCCACAAGGATGTCTCAGGGCCATGCAGCCACCCGGGACATGCTGATCTGAGTAACTTTCACTATCACCTGGAGCCATCGTGTCATCTGGGCCAGGGCTGTTGTCAAGAGCCATAGCTGGGTCTGTAATCCTACAGAAGACAGGGCCGAGGTTGATGCCTATGGCTCCTGTTACCACCGAGGGCCGTAGGGATGACCAGGGTCTGGTCAGCCACCTGGAACCAGGTCGGTGCCCAAGGGCCATACTGATCTGGGTGGTCTGTGCTATTACCAGGCCGTGATGATGTCTGGGTCCAAAGTACTGCCAAGAACTATGTCTGGGTTTGTGGTCCTGCTACAGCGGGGGCTGTGATGATGCCATGTCAGCATAAGGGCTCATTGGAGCCACGCTATGCTGAGCTGGCCCTGTTTCTCAGGGGAGAACTTGCTCTCCTCCCGGGCATTTGAGAAAGAAGGCCCCGCTCCTTGCCACAGGCATGCATTTCACCTGGGCAGCACACTAGAGCTGACCCTATTGTCAGGGTGGAAGGGTTGGCACCAGTGAGCCATCCCTTGGGGGTCTGAGAGCAGGAGAGCTGACCTCCCAGCCCCATGTCTCCTACAGCAACCATGAGGGTGGGGGAGGGTAGAAGGAGGGAGAGAGAGGGAGAGAGAGAGAGAGAGAGAGAGAGAGAGAGAGAGAGAGAGAGAGAGAGAGAGAGAGAGAGAGAGAGAGAGAGAGAGAAAGTAGAGTTGCCCCTGGCGGTGTGAGTATAGGTGGCCTGGATCTGAGGAAACCAGAGCAGAGGTGCTGGCCCCACTCCTTGCTGCAGGCTGCACTCAGTGAACTAGCTGAGGCCATGCTGGGCAGCTTTGCTGGGTTGTAATGATGAGGGAGAGTTGGCAGGCTGACCAACCCAGCTACCACCCAGGCCCAGAAGCAGGACTCTGACCTGGTCCACCCCAACATCTGCCACTTCTTTGAACTGTTGGAGCTTGTGAAGGGACAAACCTACAGATCCCAAACAGCAGGACCTCCATGGCACAGGACAACAGGTTATCCAAGAGGAGCCCCAGTGAGAGCCCATTGGTGGTGTAGCAGAAGCCAAAGGCCTTGAGGCAGACCAGTGACTCGTGGGAATGAACGTGTGCAACTGAAGATGAACGGACTGACTGTGTGACTATGCAGAAGACGAACGGACTGACTGTGTGACTATGCAGAAGATGAACGGACTGACTGTGTGACTATGCAGAAGATGAACGGACTGACTGCGTGACTATGCAGAAGATGAATGGACTGACTGCGTGACTATGCAGAAGATGAACGGACTGACTGCGTGACTATGCAGAAGATGAATGGACTGACTGCGTGACTATGCAGAAGATGAATGGACTGACTGCGTGACTATGCAGAAGATAAACGGACTGACTGTGTGACTATGCAGACTGCACTACAGCTTCCAAGGCAAGGTTCTTCTTTTGTTTGCTTGTTTGTTTCTTTGTTTTATTTGGCTTAGGTTTTGTTTGGGGGGGGGGTTGCAAGGACAGAAGGTGGATTCCAGGGGACAAGGAGATATGTGGGATTGGATTATATGATGTGAAATCCATAAGGAGTCAATAAAGTTAAAAAAAAAACATTATTCAGAAACCCTATCAGGAAAGTCTCAAGTACAGAAGTAAAGCCTTAAAGACTAAGCAGTGTGGTCAACGGGCTGACGCCTTTTCCTTTCTTCCAAGATCATATACACGTGGCCTCCATTCCTGGAAAATGTGACAGTAGTGAAAGGCGTGTCTTTCAGGGTAATCAGGTGAGTGAAATCCAGCTTGAGTCCGGTCCTTAACGTAAGAAACTGGGACAGAGGAAGGAAGTCCATGAGAAGGCAGGGAGGAGAGAGCTGCTGATAATGAATAACAGCATTCTCAAAAAGAATCAGCCATACTAATATCTCGTACTAATTCCTTTGTTGTTGTTGTTGTGATCAAACACCTGACAGGAAGCAACTCAAGAAAGGAAGAAGTTATTTTAGTTCAGCTGAGAAACACACAGTTCACCTTGGGAAGGAAGGAGTGGCTATAGGAACATCTGGAGATTGGGTCTGCAGTTAGGAGATAGAGAGGACAGGAAGTGAGGACAGGCTCTAAAACTTGGAGATCCACCTCCAGTGATGCACTTCCTCCTCTGAGGCTCCATCTCCAAAGGCTCCATAACCTTCCAGCCACACCAGATGGAAATCAAGAGTTCAAATGGATCAGCCGTTGAAGACATTTCAGATCCAAATCATGATACATCTTGACCTTAGACTTCTGACACAAAGAATTGCAAGAACACATTTCTATTGTTTAAACTACTTGGCTAATGGTATTTATCATGTCAAACTAATGATGGCACAAACTTCTTAATGGTCTGCTCTGTCCCTTTAAGGGACAAGACACGCCCACTCTATCCCAGCCTCATCCTAGAATATAAAAATTCACCCCACTTAATGTGCATTCTTAGTAAAAACTACACTCGTTTTTCTGAGTCTTTAAAGTCATATAAGAAGTATTAGAAAATAGGCACATGAACCATTTCTAATTTGGGGTTTGTCAAAATCATATTGGATAGAAATAGCAGAGATAGGGAAATGATAGATAAATTCCACACCATTTCTCTTCAGAATGGCAAAAATATCTTGAAGTTGACTATGATGATAGTTACAAACATCTGTGAATAATCTTTGTATACTGTAAATGAGTGAGCTGTATGGTACGTGAACTATATCTCAATAAAACTGTTTAAAAAGTAGACATCTTTACAACTACATTTATTTACCCTTCTGAAGTCGTTATCTGAAATATGCAAGCATTAAAATGATTAATAATTGGAATTCCTGAACTTGAGGGGCTGTACATCTTGCATATAAATACATATTTCTTTTTAAAATTGGTGCTGCTGGATACTTTATACATTTGTGTATGTGTTCACATGTGTGCAGGGACTCACATTTAGCAGAGGCTAGAGGAGATTTCTGTTGTCTTCCTCTATCATTCTTTGCCTTAATTTCTTTTTTTTAAGTGTTTTCTTCTTTTTATTGAGCTATATATTTTTTCTCTGCTTCTCTCCTTTTTTTTCTCCCTCCCCTTCTACCTTCTCCCATGATCCCTATGCTCCCAATTTACTCAGGAGATCTTGTCTTTTTCTACTTCCCATGTAGATTAGAACAAATACGTATTTCAATGAATATATCTAAAATATACAAATATCAGGATGAGTGTTTCTTCTGATAATTACTAATGTTAGGCTTTGATTTAATATTTTTGATTTTATTGATCTCAATAATAAAAGACAATGCCCTTTGCTTATTATTATTATGATTCTCATCATTATCCTTTGTCTGATAATTACCCATGCTTACTTTACACTTAATTTTTAAAGTATTATTTTCTAAGATTATTTTGAATTTTGGAGAAACTGTCCCAAGTCTTTAAAGCAATACAGCTGTAATATTTTCAAGAACATATCAATAAAATAAGTAGCTGTAAAAAACAGCATTGTTCCATCAATTCTAGAACATCTTTGATTTGATAATACAGTAGGATTTTGCATGATGGTAAAGTTGTCATTTAAGACCTATAAACTAGAGAAAATTAAGCTCAAAGAACTAAGTAAAGAGTAAAAAAAAAGTCGGCATTGATTGGATATAGCTCAGTGGCACCTTTTGTATACAAAGCCCCAGGTTAAACTCCCAGCATGAGAATGAGGAGGAAGAAAGGAAGAGAGAAACAGAAAAGGTTAATCCAACATACTCCAAGTCAACATTACAAAGTAATTAATAAATCTAATAAGCTCCCAGTAAAACTAATCAAAAATGGAAAACAAGAAAGAAAAGGAAAATTAATAACTAGTATCAAGAACAAGATGGGTATCACAGTGCACCTGCAGACATTAAAAGATCAATGATGCTATGATGACTTCATGCCAGCACACCGAAAGATGTCTAGGGACTTAAGATTCCTTTCAAAAACAGTGTTACTAAAATTGGCTCAAGGAGAGACAGAAAAACTACAACTTTGCCTTTACTCGGATTTAAATTAAAACTTTCCTAAAAACAAAGTGCTATGCCCACATAGCTTTACTGGTGAATTATGCCAACTACACAGAAAAGAAATAATTCCATCCTGAACACCTTCTGAAAGCAGAAGAGGGTATTAAGCATAAAATGTAACAAAACTGAAGTTCTGAAGGTTAAATCATTTTGCCACAGACTTGGAGGAAGCATCTGCTACATAATAGCATTTGCTTCAACAGAAGACTTAAGAAAAGCATACATGTAAGGATGATGTGAATTATCTGAATACCGTATTTTTCTACTTAAAAACTTTCTAATGTTAGACATGAAAATGAAGAAGAAATGTGTATTTATAAATCTGTGAAATGTGGGAGAATGCAGCTTTTGTAGAACAGTCACAGTAGCCAAAGTGTAAGCAGCCCAGTGACAACAAATGGGCAAGTAAAGGAACTGCAGTGTGTGTATGAGTGGAGCATCACCACCTTAAAATAAAGGACCTGTAGTGTGTGTATGAGTGGAGCATCACCACCTTAAAATAAAGGATCTGTAGTGTGTGTGTGAGTGGAGCATCACCACCTTAAAATAAAGGACCTGCAGTGTGTGTACAAGTGGAGTATCACCACCTTAAAATAAAGGACCTGCAGTGTGTATATGAGTGGAGCATCACGACCTTAAAAAGGGAGGGAATTCTGGCCTATGCCACAATGCAGACGAAACAGACATGCTAAGTGAAACAAAGTCAGTCA
>NW_026067957.1:8484746-8496011 GCF_014885135.2 Alexandromys fortis | reverse complement strand
ACACACACACACACACACACAGAGAGAGAGAGAGAGAGAGAGAGAGAGAGAGAGAGAGAGAGAGAGAGAGAGGAGGAATTCCAGGAAAAAAAATTGCCTATTTGTATTAGAGTCCAAATTGATACCCATAGCCACAAAACAAAACCAATAAATAAGTAAGTGGTTTTGTAGGAGCTACTTGATGGTCACCAACTCACGCTGGTCACAAACTCTTTCCAAAGCTAGAAAAATAACCAAGAAGCTCTTTGTCTCCTTGTATGGTGTTCAGGACTTAGTGTGGCTTGCAGTTCTTTTAAAAATCGAGAGCCTAAAAAAAATAAAAAAAAAAATCGAGAGCCTACCTCCAACACACTTACTTCATAAAAGAACATATACAACTTCTTGAAGATGGTGGTATGCAAACATTTCCTAACTTTTAACCCCAGTCAGCGGAGTACGGCTAGGAGCTGAAAAGCAGTACAAACAGTGCTGAGAGGTGCCGCTGGGAAAGACAACCGACGGGCCAGTTCAGGAAGGCGCGCATGGCTCTAGTGTGTGTGCCCTGTGAAAGAGGTGAAATGCAGTCCTCAGCACTCCAGCAGAAACCAGCACTTCCCTGGTAAGCAAAAGCAGCATTTGGGGTATATATACGCATTTACATACAAATAAAGTAAACATACCAAAACCAGAAGGAAGTTCCTGAGCCAGTAGTAGACTGTTGCTTCCATTTGGTTCTGGAACGGACTATTTCTAATTCATAGCCTCCCGGGAAGCCCTGCACGCTACTGTAGCTGTGCACCGTGATAACAGCCGGAACCATTGAGTGGTAGACATGAACTTTGTGACAGAACAAGAGAAATTTCTCAGTGGATGCTTCCTAAGACGCTAGCACAGGACAACCTGCCTGATGCAGACGCTGCCCTCTGAGAAAACAAAGACTGCAGGTAGTGAGGGCACACAGATAACGAGTGTGAGAGAGCACAGATAACGAGTGTGAGAGAGCACACAGATAACGAGTGTGAGAGAGCACACAGATGACGAGTGTGAGAGAGCACAGATAACGAGTGTGAGAGAGCACACAGATAAGGAGTGTGAGAGAGCGCACAGATGACTCGTTATCTGTGCTCTCACACTTGTCATCTGTGTGCTCTCTCACACTCATTATCTGTGTGCTTCCTGAAACAGTCAGAACTACAATGAGCTCCTTGAACGGCCACTCTGTCACAGCAGGTAGGTGGCAAGTAGCCTGCCTACTCTAAACCTAGAGAAGTACATAGGAAAGAAGACAGTTTTTATTGACTAAAATGACCAGAATATTGTTTTAAAAGATAAAACCTTTCACTTTCTTCAAAATGTAATACAAGCAAATTTTTGCTAAAAAATTATTTGACAAGTAGAAATGGAGCAACATGTTTCTACAGATAGTCTAAATTCATAAAACATACATATAAAACATAACTGATATCTGTGTAGGATTAAGGAAGCAGGGGAAAGTATATTACATTTTATGTGACCTCTGAAAGTTCTCATAGCATTAATTTTACCCACATTAAGCTTGTTTAATTTCAAATTTTGAAATCATGTTCCACGGCGAGCTGTCATTCTGTATAGTTCATGCTAGTGATCCTGTGGGCTCTGCAGATTCCAGAATGCTTAACCCAATAGAATAGTTACTTTCCCCACCACCAAGGCAAAACATCCAGCAGACACAAGCTAGGGAAGAGAGGGTTTACTCGTGCTTCGGAGAATAGGTTAATCGTGCCTAGAAGGCACGGAGGGAGCGGAAGTGCCTTTAGCAGAGGCAGCAGCATCAAGTCACCTGGTCAAAGGCAGAAGCGGTGAGGAGGGGGCTGGCCCTCTGATCGGAACTGGGCTAGGCCTTACTGGAAGACGCCCCACCCATCATGGCTGCTTCCCCCGCTAGGCTCCACCTATCAAAGTCTCCAAAAACAGCTTCGTTATTTTTGCATTGGGGCCTGTGTGTATACAATTCTCTCTAGGTTAGACATTCCTTCCCTCTTTGATTTTCTTATATCTGGCCAAAATTCTGCTCACTTGCCACTCACTCTTTACCTGATGCTCTAAGCCATCCGCTAGACTTGAATCAAAATGTATGTTACCACCCTCATACCAATTTACTATAGGGCAGTTTTTACAGTCTATTTCAAGATTGCCTGTCACCAAGCCTGCCAGCCTGAGCTGGATCACAGGATCAGAGGTGGAAGGAGAGGGATGACCCCTGAGACTTGTCCTCTGGACCTCCACATGCAGACGTACACACTTGCCTCACAGAAGTCAGGTGAAATCTCCTCCTTTATGCAAGAGCAGGCTCTAAGCTGAGGCAGGGCACCAACAGCAGCGGATAAACTGCATCCAAAAAGCCAAAAACCACGGTTCATTTAGTTTCCCACACGAAGTCCAAAGCAGGTGTTCCAAATTGCCGGCGGCTCCACACCAAGCATGAGTCAGGGTCCCAAATGCCATCTTGTGCTGGGGCCAGTTTAATGCATTTCATTTTGAAACGGACATGGACGGTTTATTTGCCATGTCTTTGGGGGTACACAGGGCTCTGCCACGAGCTGTCACCCTCGGGCACGTACGTTACCATGCCTATTACAAGGAGACTGGGAGAAGTTGTCAAGTATACACCTTAGAGAAGGGGCCTGGGGACCGTCGTTCAGACTCTGTTAGCGGAGTCTCCGGGTTTCTTGCTCCTTGTAACACAGCAGATGAGGGAATGACATGCAACAGATGGTACAAGTCTCAGCACTTGGCAGGCTAGTGGAGTACTCCGAACACCAGAAGCCCACGTAGAGGAGAGAGGCTTCAGGGAGTATACGATCCTAAGATTAAAGTTAGGTAGATCCACAATGACTGGAAGACCTAAAGTGGCCTTCACAGGATTAAACAGCATGGAAGAAAGTATCAATCGAATTCTTAAAAGTTATGGGTCTAAATTAGATATTTTATAGGTTCTATGTGCTCTACTAATCTTTTCTAGTTTATTATTAATATTCTATTACTTTGTTTAATTAGGATTTCCAATAAGAAATAATACTTGTTTTAACTGAAATTTTTAAATCAGGTTTGCTAAATAAGACCATCATGAGAAAATCTCAATTTATACCTTATCTGTAGATCTCTAAAGACTTCACATAGAAAGAGATTTCTCTTTTGTGTTTTTTCTATTGTAGAAAAGGAAGTTGAATTTTCAAATAAAACATTGGTACCAGGAACTTAAGAGATGGCTCAGCAGTTAAGAGCAATGACTGCTCTTCCAGAGGACCTGGGTTCAACTCTCAGCCTCCACAAGGCAAGTAACAACTGCCTATAATGTCAGTTTCCAGGATATACAGTGCCCTCCTCTTATATCTACAGACAATACACACACACACGAGGTAAAAAAAAAATTAAAAACCACCATTTACTTATGATGAAAACAAAATAGTTCAAGAGAAGCCACATAATTGCCTTGCTTACCGTGTAAAATCAATAACAACAACCACAACCACGACCAGAGAAAAGCCCAAGTAATATACTTACTTATTTCTATCGATTCTGACTTATAATAACTTAAAACTCTAATAAAAGCAATTAGGAGTATATTGGCAAGAAATTGATACTCAGAAAAATCACAGGAATTTGTAGTGTAATATCTACAAAAAATATTTAATTTTGTCTCTGTGGATTTTTTCACACTGCAGCAGGGGGTAAGTGTGCAAGAGAAGACTGGAGTAGGTCTTCCCTCAAATGTACTTCTCAGGAAAGACCTGAGATGGACCAGGGAGCAGAGCCCTGTTTCTCCCGGTTTCGTTCAGACTACTCCCACCAGTGCGCTTGTGGAACACATCCAGACATCTGCGCATGGTCCAGATTGATGCTTTACGTGTTAAATTCATTTTGAAGACCAGCTAGAAAAACTCAATGCTAAAAAAGTCTACTGAAAACTTTACTCTAAATTTCAAGTTATCTTTCAAAAATTTGACCTTTCCTTTCTTTTTACATTTTAACTCCTGAAAGAAATGTATTCAAAACAAAAAGTATAATCGTCAAGCATATAATTACATAGTAATATTTCAGTGTTTTGAGAGGAGGAGAGGAACTCCCGCAATGGAAGTGATGCGTGAGTTGTTTCTCTTTATCTGTGCACTGCATTAACACCTTACACACCCGCAACTGCTAGGACCTCAAGCTCTGTATGATGGGGAGTTCTGACAGCTTCACCACATTTCCTTCTCCCCACTTTGGCGTCTATTTCCTCTGCATTCCTAGTACCAGCTTGGTAATCCCCTCCCACTCCCTACTTCGGGAAATCTCCTGTGAAAGAGCACAAGAAGCATCCACAGCCTGAGGTCCTTCATCCACAGCTAAGATAGGCTGCTTGCCATTCTCAACGGCACAGGCTCTTTCTTCCCTGACCAGGTCCCTTCCTCCTTCTTCAACTCCACTGAGACTCAGCTTCCCAAATCTGATACATTTGTCAGTGGGCAGACATATACCAGGAGCCGTGACATAAGGATGGTGGCTCTCAGTGGAGTGTTTGCTTTCAAATGTGGGTACACTGGTTTTAATAACTGATGCACTGAAAACAATTAATTTTGCCCTAAGTCAAAGATGGATGGATGTGTTAGAGAACGGTAAAAATTGCACAATAAATTTTAAGGAGAGAAAAAGTAAATCTTTACACACACCCACACCCCCCAAATATTGTTTTAAGCCCTCCAAGTTCCTCATTTCAGGCACATTATTAACCTGATAGATTTCGTTTTGTTTTGCTTTGAGATGTGCTCCCTCTGTGTAGTCCTGGCTACCTTGGAATTTGTTAGTTAGACCAGGCTGGCCTTGAACGCACACATTTTCCTGCCACTGCTTTCCCCATGCTGGGATCAAAGGTATGTGCTACCATGACATGCTCAGCTTGACAATATGTTCACAGTTCAGTGATCTCGAATATAAAGGGACACATGCGACAAATACACAGACGCCCATTTAAACAGTAGGAAAGCACACGTGACAACCAGATGGGAGACAGCATCCTGTCTTTCTTCCTTCTAATTCTAAACTCAAGGAACCCAAGGAGCTCTGATTTCCGAGAAGCTAGTGTGGAGCCAAAAGAAAAGTATTTCACTTTTAAATTAAATGTATCGTTCAGAAGATCTTCAACAAAGTAAATATCCTGGTTTCATAATAAGTTCCTCTTATGATGACTGGCTCTAACCAGTCCTCGGGAAATGTGCTGACAGACAGACATTACATAACTAAGTTCAGGGGAGACCGTACCCGAGCTGTGGCAGCTGTGCCAATGATTGTGTGCCCCTTGCATATCCATATGGATAAAGGAATCCACCAAACAATGCCGTGCACTTACTTGTTATTGGGATTCAGATGATGCCATCCAAAGAGCTCACGGCATTCTTCATAAAACCTTAAAAGAAAACAATGGTGTTCATTCTTTTGTAGCTGGATGAAGGAAGAGTGCCTGGATGGGGTTTGGCCATCTAGACAGACATCTAGGGAAGACAGCTGCCCACACAATGTGGTTTAAAGGAAGGCCCAAGGTCTCTCATGCTGGGAAGTATTCCTCCTTTGATGTTTCAGAACAAAAATCCTGTGTTCCTGGCCTGCATTCCCACCATCAGTCACCAGTGGGTTAAATGCAAAGTAGAGGTATTATCTCCATAAAGCCATGGTAGAAATGCCCATAGATGGTTTTAGAGGAGAATTTGGCTTTCTCCCACTTATACAGTAAATCATATTGACAAAATTCATTTATCTGGATTGTTGGCCTGAGAAGCAAACACTAGGGTTCTAAATGTATGAGACATAGATGACCTTGGCAGACTCTATGAGAGTTCAGTATGTGAGTGTCATAGCTTCTTGCCCCATATCAGAAGAACTAGTTGGTGCCCAACAGAGGACACCCTAAGAAATGAGCACATGGGCACTAGAATCTTAATAGTGGATATGGGTTATTAAAGCTAGTTTTGTTTACTCCTTTGTAAATTTTATAAAGCCGGCCCTAAGAACACTGGACAACATGAATGTTGGCTGATCATGAGTGCCCAGGGGTGGTCTATTACTTTTGAAATCTTCCAGGTGCCGAACAGTACCTTCTTTTTCTCTCCCCTCCCCTCCTTCTTCCCCTTCTCCTCTTCCTCTTTCTCTTCTCCACTAATAGTCATTATATAATTGAATTGCCTCTGGCGGAATAAGTCACTTTCTTTCTCCGCCCCCAAAATACAGTATGAAGGAGCCGACAGCCACAGAAGGCACAGGAAAGGTCATTAGAAAGGCAGAGGGGAATGGGGCTGAAGCTCAGCACAGGGAATAAACAGCCTGCAGGGACAAAACCTTCCTGGCTGTTCCACAAAGTAGAACATAGCAGTGTCCACCCAACTCCTTCTTAGACTGGCGGTGTCATAGCAGTGACTTATTGATAGGTATCGACACTTACAGGCAGATCTGTTCGATCAGAAAGTAGAGGTACCTCTTCATAAATCACAGTAAAGAGTTGCAAAAAATGTGTGGAGCTCTCTCCACACACAGTAACAACCCCAGCTCAGCAACTGCTACATCTGGAGTTTGGAAAAATTATCAAAACAAAATCAATAACCAATGATAACCTAGAGCCCACATGAATGTACAACACATCTCAGTATAGCAACTGATTATTTCTGTTGCGAGTTTCCACCTTAAAAATACATGGAAATATTTTTTCTGTAGCAATGATCTTGTGTTCTGGCATGGATAAATACAGATATGTTGTATAGTTTTACTTTTTTCTTTTTCACAAAGTCTTGCTATGTAGCAGTCACTAGCCTGAAACTCACTATGTAGATGAGGCTTGCTTTAAATCTGAAGCAATCCTGCTTGCCTTTGGCCCCTAAGTGTTGGCATTACAAGTGTACACCATCATGCCTAGATAAAAGCACTATATTTTGATGAGTCAAAAAAAAAGAAGAAGAAGAAAAAGGAAAAATGAAGGATAGAGGGATAGACAAAGCCTAGACTTGCTCATCTTGTTATAGTCACTACCTTTTCGTAGTGAAAATTTTCAAAGGACTTGAATATGAAAGGTGCTTAATAAATGCCAATGGAATTTAAAAAAAAAAAAAAAAACACAGTAGCTGGTGTGAAAGAGAATTTAGGTGATAGCCCGGTTAGGGACACAAGAGAAAGGGCAGCTAAGGAAACTTGATGCATACAGTGTGTGATTACTGTTAAGTTGGGAGCATAGACCCCAGCCCCTCTCATCTACCCTAGCCCCCAGGCCTGAGATTTGTATTGGTCTGGACTCCAAATCCCAGCATGCCAGGTCCTGACCCCTCCCTGGGGGAGAGGGGGTCAGGATCACTCCCACAGTGTTCTTAAGTGAACTCCCAAAAGAGGAACATGTTGTCTCTTTCCTCTCTCTTAGTAGTGGTCGAGTTTGCAGCCTCCTAGTTCCCCCTCAGTGTCACCCGAGAGCCCAGGAATCCCATTAAACCTGGAAGAAATAGCACACAATTGTAAATTTAGAAATTTTGTCAGAAGTTAGGAAAGTCTAAACCTTGGACTGAAATTAGGGGGAGAGCATGGTCATTGAGAAAGCATCCCCATGATCAAAGCCAAGGCCAAATAGGAGGATACAAAGCCATTTAGAATGCTAGATTGCTCCGAGGTGGAATTTTCCAACCCCAGATCAGCCTAAAGAGAAGGCTTACTTGGATTAACAAAGCATGCAAGAATAGCAGTACAAGAGCAGGCACCATTGATCCACTTCCCAAGCCAGGGACTGAGACTTTATAGGAATAAGCAACTTGTTCAAGTCCATTTAGCTATTATGTTTCTGGTCCTGTTATAAAAATAAAGCCTCCTTAATTCCAAAGTAAACGTCTTCCCTTTTCTTGCTTTGGCTTGCTCTAAAACTTCAGTTGCTAAACCTGAGTAAATTAAACTAGGTTTGTAACTTGATATTGAGGCCTTCAAACATCTTAGTGCACCATGATCAAACTCTTCGAATCAATTGTTATAATTTCAGAGCTAGAATTAGAGACCCTTTCATAGTGGTGGCAATTCTCAAACTTACCCACACACTGGAATGATATTTGGCGTTTGTTAAACTCAATTGGAGAGACAATTTAAGTGATCCTAATTATGGCCTGTGCATCAGGATTTTTAAACCACCCCTAGATGATTCTGACATGTATCTGCCCTGGAAACTACTAACCGTAGCAGAAGCTGAGACACCTTGATTGTCTGTAGTGGAGATCTACGCTGGCTGTAGCTGCATGCTCAAATGTAGTAGGAAAAATACTGAAGGACTCAGGGGTTCATTTTTCATTTCTCTCAGACAAGTGGCCCATAACGTACACTCTGCCTTTCCAGTTTAACCTCCTAGAAAATTTGCCAAAAGTAAACAGGTGAAGAATTAACCTTGCAAATCAAATGACTCCATGTTCTTGGATTCCAGGTTCTGACTGCGTGTGACCAAAGGTGAGGTTTTCGAACTGGAGCTCTCAAATTGCTCATTAGCATCCCATGCTTGGTTAAAGCTCTTACATCACCTCGCAATGGAATGAGACCCATGTAAAGAAGAAAACAAAAACATTTGCATTGCTTTCAAGATTAGTAATGGACCTGGAGAGGTGAGGTGCTTGAAACACTATGTACTTTCCCACCTAGCTGAGACCTGACTCGTGTTCTAGTGACTAATCCTTGCAACCTCAGTGATACAGCGAAGGCACAGTTCGGGTTACATGCTTTCTAAATGCTTTATTTGCTGGGACTACGTCCAAGTTATAGAACTTGCTTATTGCTTAACACACAAAGTTAGTATAGAAAAATGCAAGATCCCGTCCCAACACCTATTGCCAGAATCCTTGCCCAATTAACTACAAAAACAAGTGCTCATTTGTTTAGTGTGGTTAGCTATCCTCACTGGAGAAATTCCTAGTGCACAGCTGTTATTCCAGCATGATTACTACCAGTACCTTCTCTCATTCCTCTGAATATCTCAGCTTAGGCAGCAAATCCATCATTCAGCTTATTCAATCTGCCTTCCCTCTCTAGACAGCACAGGTAATCTCAGAACTAAAATGTGGTCCTTTTACATTCAGAACAATGCTCAACTGTTTAAAAAAAATGAAGCCACTGGAATATTAATTAGTTAAATATTCTTCTTTAAAGACCCCGATTAAGACAGAAAACCCATTAGCCAAAAGTAAAAAGACCCTTCCTTTGCAGGAAAAGGTCTGACTTTTTGCTACAACTAGAATCTAACCATGTGACCTTGGACAAGGTGTTTACTTTCTGGTTCAACTTTTCTTCCTTGCAAAAATAACAGGTTGAACTAAGTAGTTGCTGTCACTTTTTGGGTCTTACCTCTGTGGTCTGGATTGCCACTGTCTCTAAGCAGTCTATTGTTGCTTTATCCTAGCAACATTTTGCCTATTCTCCATATATACACTTTTTCTATTAAAATGAGCTCATTAACAGACAAGACAAAATCCGTCTTTATTTTATTTACCTAGTTCACTATCATAAGGATAATCTATTCATGTGTTATTTCATATTATTGAAGAAGATAGCGTTGACACACAGTTTTTGAAATATTAACGAAGCCCAAGGATATTCTAGTACATCACTTTTTACACTTAAATTTTGATTTGTTTAGTCATAATTCTATTGGTAGTATTGTCTGTGCAACTTTAGAGTCATTTAAAAATACTATTTCTACCAATGAAAACATATTGTCTGTTTTTTATAATTTTATTTACTTTTTACATACCAATCCCAGTTCCACCTCCCTCCTCTCCTGTTTCTCCCACTCTCCCCATTCCACCCCCCATCTACTCCTCAGAGAGGGTAAGGCCTCACCTGGGAAGGGAACTAAGTCTATCCCATCACCTCATTGAGGTTGGAGAGGCTGGACCAAAGCCTTTGCACAATTCCTCGCTCCTCCCCTCCCCACACCTAGGCTATCTCTCTGTAGAGAATGAGTTCCACAAAGTCAGTTCACACATTAGAATTAGATCCTGGTCCCTCTATCAGTGACCCATATACTGTTCAAGCCAAATCATTGTCATCTGTATTCAGGGAGCCTAGTTCGGTCCTATACAATAGTCAGTCCGGAGTCAGTGGTCTCCCACTAGCTTGGGTCAGCTAATACTAACTCTATCATGGTCTTGACCCCTTTGTTCATATTATCATTCCTCCTTCACTCTGGAAGCTTGGCCCACTGTTTAGTTGTGGATCTCTACATCTGCTTCCATCTGTTTCTGTAAGAGGGTTCTAGCTTCTCTGGGATTGTGGACTGTAGGCTTGTTATTCTTTGCTTTATGTCTGGTATCCACTTATGAGTACATATAATATGTGTCTTTCTGGGTCTGGGTTACCTCACTCAGGATGATTTTTTTCCTAGTTCCAACTATTTGCCTGCAAATTCCACAACGTCATTGTTTTTTAACTACTGAGTAAATAAATGTTCCATATTTTCTTTATCCATTCATTGGTTGGCGGTCATCTAGGTTGTTTCCAGGTTCTGACTATTATGAGTAATGTTGCTATGAATGTAGTTAAGCAAATGTCCTTGTGATATATGCCCAAAAGTGGTATTACTGGGTCTTGAGGTAGATCAATTCCTAATTTTCTGCCAAGTCACCATACTTCCAAAGCGACTGTACAGGTTAACATTCCCACCAGCAACAGAGGAGTGTTCTTCTTCCTCTGCATCCTTTCCAGCATAAGCTGTCATTAGTGTTTCTGATCTTAGCCATTCTGATAGATGTAAGATCATAGTGTCTCAGAGTTGTTTTGATTTGCATTTCCCTCATGACTAAGAATGTTGAGTATTTCCTTAAGTGTCTTTCAGCCATTTGAGATTTTTATGCTGAGAATTCTCTGTTTAGATCTGTACCCCCATTTTTAATTGGATTATTTGGTAGTTTGATGACTAGTTTCTTGAGTTCTCTACATGTTTTGTATATCAGCCCTCAGTCAGGTGTAGGGCTTGTGAAGCATGTATCTGCCAATTACACAAGTGTTGCAGGGGGGCACTTGTTTGTTCCAGCCACTGAGCTACCTTAGCCCGAAATAACCACACAGAAACTGTTTTAATTAAATCATTGCTTGGTTCATTAGTTCTAGTTTCTTATTGGCTAATTTTTGACATTTTTTTTTAACTTTTGGTCCTGGTATTTTACTTCATTTTATTTTTTTCCCTCTTTCTACTCTTTTTTTAATTTATTTATTTATTTATTTATTAAAGATTTCTTTCTCTTCCCCACCGCCGCCTCCCCTTTCCCG
>NW_026067957.1:8464465-8484025 GCF_014885135.2 Alexandromys fortis | reverse complement strand
CAAACTGCCTAGGCTCCCACAAAACCAATAGGTGCAGTAGGACCAAAAACCCATTGCCATTGTTCTTGGGGCCTCAGTAGTCCTCATTGTCCGCTATGTTTAGCAAGACCGGTTTTAACCCAGGCTTTTTCAGACCCAGGCCAGCTGGCCTTGGTGAGTTCCCGATAGAACATCCCCATTGTCTCAGTGTGTGGGTGCCCCCCTCGCGGTCCTGAGTTCCTTGCTCGTGCTCTCTCTCCTGGTGCTCCTGATTTGGACCTTGAGATTTCAGTCCGGTGCTCCAATGTGGGTCTCTGTCTAATTTAACCCATTTTCTATTAATCTGTGTATCTCTTTGTGGCAGTGGCTTACTGGGTAAAATTCCTACTGTCTGTCTCTGGCATCTCTGACTCTGCCTCATTTCTCCCAGCATGCCATTTAGTTTTTCTCACCTACATAAGTTCTGCCCTATCAACAGGCCCAAAGCAGTTTCTTTATTAACCAATGAGAGCAACACAAAGACAGAAGGACTTTCTACACCATTTCCCCTTTTCTGTTTAAACAAAAAGGAAGGCTTTAACTTTAACATAGTATAATTACATATAACAAAACAAGTATCAAGCAAGAACTACAGCTATAATATTTATATCTACTTTATCTTTTATCATAACTAAGGAAAACTATAATTATAACTATAAATTTTTCAATACCATCAAAGACTCCAGAAGGATATAATATTACCTAAGTAAACAGGAAGTGCATTACAAACAATCTCCAAAACTCTAGAATTGACAGAGACATCTCGCTGCCTAGACAGTTACCCAGAGTTCTTCTGTATTGTTGGGACAACCATGTTCGGCCTACAGGCCCATAGCTTCCAGCAGACTTTTCCATGAAGCAGGAAATTTCAAAGACAGGTCTGACCATATTGGCAGTTTACCAGTCACTTTCTTCTGTATCCTGCAAAATGTCTCGCAGACTCTTTCATGAAGCAGGAACCCCGAAGGATCATCTCACCTTTAGGCAAGTTCAGCAGTCATATCTCTATACATCTAGAAAATCTAACTAACATGACTAAAAGCTTGACTATTATAGATGACTATCTATTAACCTATATTTCTTAATTACACATTACATTTTTAAATGAGCTACACAAACACAATACCTTAATCAAAGTCAGAAATACGTATACATACAGCAAAAGTGACCTTAAATTTGTATTAATAAACTAAGATCTATACCAAAGCAAATTATTCAACTCTATTGCATATCCCCCTTTTAAATGTAAACAAACAATTATAAACAATATTTGGGAATATGGGCATAGTTATGTCCATACTACTTCCTGTGTTTGGGGAGTGCTGTTAATCAGGTCTTTCATGGTGTATCCTGTGTGCTAGGTTCATCTCAGTCAGCAGTTGGGTAAAGTAATTTTTTGAGGGTGTTTATGGCGATGTTTCATGAGGGTGTGGTCTATCAAACCATATTTGTCTGAAAGTATTCTGCAGGTTCTCATCTTCTGTGGAAACAAAAGAAAAATCTCTTTTCCAAAGCACTATATCCTTAGACCCAAATTCTGAAGTCAAGATACCTTTATAATATACATGCTGGTTTAGCTTAGCAGCCCATACAATGAAATGTCTCTGTGTACTTAGCTCCTTCACAGTCAAAAAATTCAAAGAAAGCAGAATAATATACATAATCCAGACTCTCTGTGAATTTTCCATTCTTACATGGCTTATTTTTTTAATTTCTTTTAATCTATAACTATCTGTACTCTGTCTCTTACAGACTTTAACCTTTTCTTAAAAACATTATTTATTTTATGACTCTCTATACTCTTTTTCTTCTATTCTCCAAGCCTACATACATTTATCCAACACTGTGACCCATTTAGAGGTCTTTAAAAAAAAAAAATCTGAATCTGTCTTTATTACATATCTGTAATTATTTTCTGACCAGAAACACTTTTTAAATTGCTAAGCGCTTCTTAAAACTTAAGCTGCACCATTATTAGGGCAAATACAGAAGTCCCTGCTTGCCTGCACAGTCTAAAACATAAGCTGTACAACTACTATGGTATATACGGTACTGCCTGATAGCTCCACACAGTCCAGGCTGGTGGAGCCACTTATGTCTCTGAGCTGAGCACAATGCCCCAATTTCAGGCACACAGCTGGTCCATATTGCCATTAAGCAAGCTGCAGCATGCTGCTCACAGACTCCATCCAAATGCTCTGTCCGTTGGACCTCCTGCCTGAAAGAGTCAGATTTCATGCTGGCAGGGCCCAGAAAGCCAGCATTTTAAAACAGCATGGCTTTTTTTCTTTTGCTAAGGCTGAGTCAGGAAAACCTCTCTCAGAAGATCTGCAGCACACCACCAGCAAACAGCAAGAAGCTGTGTTAAAATCTGTATTTTTGTGTCCAGAATTAAGCTCTTTCAGGTTTTTAAGTGGATTTGGTCCATCACATAGGCACCAATTGTTGCTGGGGGCCACTTGTTCATCTCATCCTCCCAGTTAGCTCAGCCTGAAATAACCACACATAAACTGTATTAATTAAATCACTGCTTGGCCCATTAGTTTTAGTTTCTTATTGGCTAATATCCACATCTTAATTTAACCCATTTCTATTAATCTGTCACACAAGTCCTTAAGGACAAATACAGAGTTTGAAGTTTAAGCATAAAACAAAGTGGTTGAGTTTATTCCCTGCCTTCCTCGACAGCTGTGTTTTAAGTACCCCACATATACCTGGGACTGCAGTAATCTCTAGGAACTCAGAGTCAAATAAAGCCTCCCCCAAGTGGCTCAGAATCTAGGACATCTGTATTCTTTCAGTTTACCTGGCATGTCAGTAGCTGTGTGAAAAGCCATATGGATTTTAGTTAACTATGAGACAGATAGTAGCTGATAGTATCCAAGCACAAACACAAAAGCTAAAAAGTAGAACAGTGCTCAGAAATGAGGATAAAATTCTCAGATAGTCCACTGAGTTCTAAGAAGTTTCTCCAAGAAATGTGCTCAATTTTGGGCTCCACCCCAAGTTTTCAATTAAAGAATTGACCTGCGCATTGATATGTTTACAAATCACTTAGGCTCTTTCTGAGGTGCTGAACAATGTCCATATTTCATAGTATACATGTCATTTCATTTATGCTAATTGCAGTGTTGAGAAAGTAGTCAAATTTCCAAATTCTACATTTTGGAAATGCTGGAGATTTCAAATTCAAATGCAGCAGCCAAGATACTATCTGAAGGTGAGGCATGTGGTAGTTGTGTGTAGTTAGCCTCCATGAGCCCAAAGGGTGTTTTAGGAGGTGTGGCATTGGTAGAGGAACTGTGTCACTGTGGAGGGTGGGCTTTGATTTCTTCTATGCTAAAGTCAAGCCCAGTGTCTCAGTCTACTTCCTGCTACCTGTATATCACCACATAGCAGCTACCCTTCTGGCATCATGTCTGGCTGCAGAACACCAAGTCCTGCCATAATAATAAACTAAACCACTGACATTATAAGCTACAACCTCAATTAAATGTTTTTCTTTTAATTGAGAGTTGCCATAGTCATAGTGTCTCTTCACAGTAATAGAAAGACAAAGCATTATATGGAAGACTTTTTAAAATAAATAATAGATCAGATAATTAAAATTCTTTTTAAAACATCATATTTTTGTTTTTAATTATTTGTGTGTGGGGAGATACATACATACAATTGCAAGAGCCCACAGAAGCCAGAGGTGTTATATCCCCAAAGCTGAAGTTACAGGTGTTCATAAGCCATTTGATGGAAACCAAATCTGAGCCCTCTGTAAGAGTAACAGGCACTTTTAACAGTGAGTTGTCATCTCTTCAGCTTCAAAATTAACTGTTGAAAATTATTGTTCTCAGATGAAGACTTGATGAAAGGCACAGAGGTCATGAGACTCAATCTAAACTCTGGTTAACAATGGTTGACTGAAGCATGTTAATAATGATTTTTCCCTTGTGTTTATATGTATAAATTATATAATAGAGTACAATTTTTTGAAGGTTGACTATAGTCCTAAAATTTTAAGTTCTTATGTTTTATGGGACTAATAACAGAGCTACTATATGTTAATGTCTGCTAGGTAAAGAATACATATGTTGTAATCACCAGGGAAATGATTAAAAGAAGTAACAAAGTATACACTGGTAAACTAATAGAAGAATGAAGAGAAAAAAGGCATTGATCTAAAAGAAAAAAGTGATGAAATGAATGAGAGGAGAGAAGCAAGGAGGGGAGCAGAGAAAAATGTAGAGCTCAATAAAAAAAAGAGTAAAAGGATGGACATAAAAGTCATTAATGACATCAACTTCCAGTTGCAGTAAAATCAGTTGGATGTGGGCATTAAGCAATGTTACCTGTGGCTCCATAGTTTTCTTTCCTCTTAACATAAAGCAAGGGGGAAAATGGACAGCCTACTGTATCTTATTTACTTCCAAATCCAAACATTGATATTAGAGCTATATTAGAAAGATATAAGCCAATTGGCAATTTACAAAATTGCAATCTCTATTATTTCATGATATAACTTCGTTTACTTTTTTTGAATCACTCAAACATACTCTTTCAAAGAAATATATTTTGCCTCACTTTAGGAAAAAAAAAACAATGCAGACAGTAAACAAATGAGAACATACTGGTAGCCAAGTGTGCACTACTCACTAGAAGAGCTGCAGAGTCCAACTTCAGGCTAAGAATGCAAAGTAAAGTTCAGTTGTTTTCTCCTAAGGAAATAATTGTGGTCATTGCCACAGTTCCAAGCACAGCAAGACCCCTGTTCTGGGCTCCTGGTATCACCAATTCTGGTCAAAGACCAGCTGTGGACCAGCTCCTAACCAGCTGACATCCTCAAGGGATGTTACTCCACCCTAACACTCTCAGTCTGTAGAGAGTCTTTCTTTGCCCCACACCAATATCCAAAAGTGGGGAATTTGCCAAATATAGATAGGGACTTAACTGCCATGTGGACAAAATGAATCATAATGTCCCCTGACAGTCAAGCTTCAATTTGTGAACCTTTTCCCTTTAAAAAAGAATAATAACAAAGCTCTCTCTTAACCTAAAGTAACTTTCTGTCTTTCCCCATATAAAGAGAACAGCTGAAGCCTTTCCCAGCCTGAAATTCAGGTTTTCTGGAAGATGTCCAGTTCTGGAATCATGCCATACCCTTGTCTTAATAGTCTATAAACTCTGGACTAATATTTAAAACAAACTACATCAAAGTATACTACATAAAGAATAGAGAGTGGAGAGTAAAAGAAAGACTGCCGTGTGTGTAAATACACATTAAAGAAATTAGGGGTAGATGTGACAGCCTTATTTCTGCACAGGTTCTTGGTGCTGCATCAGTACTGACGATCCGTCATCTCTACTATCGATGTCAGTGGATTGAAAGGATGTTGGACAGTCTATAGACTTATTGAGAGGGTTAGAGACACTGATTTCAGCCTAAGAACACAAACGAGCCTTTCTGTTGTGTTCCTGTACCCTCTGGACCAAGTCCACCCACGGTCATCCTGACTGAGCCTCCTTGCTCAGTGTTGGATAGAAGCTTTCTTTCGTGTTGGGTGGTGCACTCGGCAGCACTACAGCATCACAGAACATCCCCCATTTCCTTCTCCACTCTCTTGAAGTCACTGTGCCACAACAGTACCCATAAACCTCTGACTCTTGGGGCTGGAGAGATGGCTCAGTGGTTAAGTGCATTGCCTGCTCTTCCAAAGGTCCTGAGTTCAATTCCCGGCAACCACATGGTGGCTCACAACCATCTGGAATGAGGTCTGGTGCCCTCTTCTGGCCTGCAGACATACACACATACATACATACATAATAAATAAATAAATATTTAAAAAAAAAAACAAAAACAAAACCTCTGACTCTTCACCCTCAGCTTCTAACTCAGGAAAGAAGTTTTCTTCTGTCCTCAAGAGGCAGCCTTGCCTTAGCGATTGTGAGGTCTAACCTCAGCAACTTGACTAAATTTAGAGATGCTGGTGAGCACGTGTGGGGGCAGCCAGAGGGGACGATGGACCGGGAAGACTCCTCTTGAGAAGGTTGGTTCCCTGAGAGAATAAAAGGGTGATAAGGCCCAGGACCTGTTTCCCTTGTTCGCTGCTTCCTGGTTTCTCATGGTGTGATCTGCCGGAATGGCCTGAGGCCTCTGAACTGTGAGGAAAGCAGAACTTTTCTCCTGGAGATGTTCTGTCAGGTGTCTGGTCGCAACAGGAATGGAATGTTCCTGGCACAGTTACGGACCCCAAGCCAGCAGTAACTGAAGTGAGCAAGTTAGAATTCATGCGAGTTGATTTTCCAACTGTGCCCCACAAGGAAAAGGATGACAGAAATATTGATGCTATAAGCAAGTCACTCAGAACACATGCTCTGTAGACCTGTAGACTGCTACACCGCAGTCACAGATCGCTGCCTCCTGACCTGCACCATAACAACATGTGGTGTGACATTTCAAAAACCCGTAAAGCACATAGCAAATGGATAACAGATTATGTGGTAAAGCTGGTACCTATGTGATCATTAATCCACTGTCTTACTTCTTCCTGCATAAAATAATGACTCCCCCAAGGGCCAGGTTACACAGCACATATTAGGAAGTGGACAGGAAAAGCAAACATAAGTGCTAATAATGACCCAGCTCTTGTGGGAGTGACTTGAGTTGTGGACATAACTGTGTCCAAGGGTTAGATATCTCCAGTGGCTTAGCAGGCACCAAACCCTGAGTTCTGCTCAAGGGAAACTCAGGTGGTTTGGCATTTGATGAGAGTGACCGCTGTGTTAGACAAAGTGGACCGAGGGGAAGGATCAGGTCCCAGTGTGGGCGGGCACCACCCAGCATGGTAGTCCATTCAAGGTGAAGGCTGCACTTGGCCTCTTTGTTCTTGAGTTAGTTCTCTGTTACTTGTGTGCTCTCATGCTGTGAACGTCCAAACTTTGAACTCTGGGGCCCACACTAGAAACCCTTTATGAACTTGGGCTTTGGGCCCTGGGGTAAGTATTACACTATTATCTTCCTTAGTTGTAAAGCATTTAGACTTGTATTGAGTCTTAGTACCGGCTTGCCTGGTTCTCCAACTTCCATGCTGACCTATTTGGTGATTTCTAGGTCCCCAGAGTCAAGTGAGTCAATTTACCAAGTAAATACATTATCTGACTGACAGGCAGATATATGTGGATCATAGATACACAGACAAAGAGACAGAGAGACAGACAAACAATTTCCTCTCTATTCTTTGTCTCTGGATAGCCTGGCCAGAACAACCACCTACTCCTAAACTGATTTTCCATTATGGAAAGAGACCAAAGGAAAACTGAAATGTCGGTGGTTCAAGCCTAACAAGGGACAATTTTATCCCCAAATGTATGTGGTGGTTTCCTTCTTGAATTTAGTTGAGGCTCTGTCTGGTTTCTCAGCTTCCTGTGACTCAGGAAGATGTCTATTTGCTACTGACCTCTTAGTCGAGTTACAGCTAATTTCACGAGAGAGAGGAAGCTCTCGTGAAGTTAGAACCCTTGGGAAAGTTGGTCATGAGTAAACATCTCACAGATGTCTCATCTGTCCTTTCAAGATTGCTACATGACAGGTGAGAAACACTTGTGTGTTAACATGTCTGAAACACAATTCTTGATTCCTCACCGATCCCCTTTGTTCCTCTTAGCTCATGACATCTCTGTAGTCTGTTGCTCAGACCCAAATTATGGTCTTTTCTCTCTTACAGGCTTTCCTCTACCCATCTGCAAATGGGAGTGCTTTCTGATCTCTTTTCAAAGTGTGACTAAGACCCGTGCACGGTTCACTTTCTACGCTCTTGCTCTCCTCAGGGTAGAGCCTTCTCTTAGCTGGACCATTACCTTGGACTTATAACCAGTTTCTTGTTTTAATGCTTTCTCCTGTATGACCTATTCATCACAGCATAACCAAAATGATATTTACAATTGGAAATAGGGGGCGCAAACAAAGTCTCACTATATAGACCAGGCTGGCCTCAAACTCACAGCGATCTGGCTGTTTCTGCCGCCTGAGTGCTGGGATTAAAGGATGAGGGCCACACTTACCAGTGGTCTTCTACAAATTTGGCCAGATTGTATTACCAACATCATAGGCTACAGATTTGCTTCCTCAAAAAATTCATACATTGAAACTCGAAGCCCAGTGTGACTGTATTTGGAAATATAGAAATAATTAAGGCAGATGAAGGTATCTTGATAGAACCCTAGTCCCATAAACACAGTGTCCTCTCTAGAAAACAGAACCAGGCACCCCAGGCAGCTTGTTCTGTCCTTGCACTCCCACTGAGAACACGAGAAGGAACTCTGCAAATCAAGAACATGAACCTCACCAGAACTGGCTCGTGCTCTCCTAACTATGGCGATGTGATAATAATCTTTCTCTGTTTTAGCTACACAGTATTTGCTGGGGTAGCCCAAGCTGAGTCATGACACTCCCCCATGACATAGAATGCACTCAGAATTCTAAAGAGCCCCACATGGTTCTAACATGCCCGTGAGCATCCTTTCCCTCATGTAATTGACATGGCACACTGGCCCTACTGGTGCTTCCTAAAGCCCCATTCACAGCTCCCTCCACCCAGGGCCAAAACAACTTAAGGAGGAGAAGTTGATTTGTGCTCACAGTTCAAGGGTCCTATCCCCTGTGACAGGGAACAAGGGAGCAGGAACATAAGGCAGATGATCTCTCCAAAGCTTCCATTGAGGGTCACTCTTCCTCCTCAGCTAAGTGTCTCCCAGGCACGCTCAGAGGCCATGCATGGCTTTCACTTCTTGTCTGCCTCTCCACTCTCCACATTCCGGCCCAACCTCTACCCTGGTCTTTCTAGTAAGTCCTCTCTTGACAAAGAGAGTCTCTTTGTCTGAGCAATCACACCCGTCACTCCCTCTGCTCTCTCACTCGTTTTCTTCATGATGATATTCCCACTTAGGATTGTATTATAGATGAATAATGTTTGTTTTCTTAAGCACTCACCAACCGGGAGATAAACCCAAAGAGGGAAGGGCCTCATCTTGTCTGTGAGCCATTGTATTATAAATGCAGGTCTAAGGTAAAATATGGCCTGTGGTGGTTTAAATGAGAATGACCCCCATAAGCTCATATATACACGAATGCTTGGCCCCAGGTAGTAGAACAGTTTGGGAAGGATCAGGAGGTGTGCCATTGGTGGAGGAAGTGTGTCACTAGGGGTAGGCTTTCGGGTTTCAAAAGCTAATGCCAGAGCCAGTGTCACTCTCTCTGCTGCTCGTGGACGAGGATGTAAAGCTCTCAGCTACTGCTTCAGAACCATGCCTGTCTAATGGCCTGATAGCCTTGGGCTCTCTATAACAGCAAGTCAGTCCCCAATTAAACACTTTCCTTTATAAGAGTTACCTTTGGTCATGGTGTCTCTTCCCAGCAATAGAACAGTAACTAAGACAGGCCCTCTAGACAAAATTTTCAGCCTTATGAGGTCCAAAGAAACCTTTGCATAGGAAATGGAAGGTAAAGATATTTAAATTGAATATTAGAATAATAATAAAAGCTTTCTAGAAAAATCAATAATGTGGTTAGTCAAACGATGTGTTAAAATACAAAACTATAAGGTAATGGAGATCATGAGACAGACACATGCATACATATACACACACAGAGAAAGAAAGAGACAGAGAGAGAGAACTCAGTTTTCTCTGTTAGAAACACCTGCTAAAGGGCTCTTAGTGGGCTAGCAAATATATATGCTCATGAAATCAGGAGGGAGGACTATTTCAGGGAGGAGGTGGATTAGCAAGGAAAAAAATTAGGGAGGGAAGGAGAGCACCCAAATGACAATGGAGTGTAATCATGGTTTTTATGGAAATGTAACAATGAAGGCCACCCACTAACCTGAGGCAGGAGAATAGACATGAGTCTGAAGCCAACCTGAACACAATGAAACTCTCTACTTTGTATGCTAACTGACAAAGGTTATTCATTTTAAAAGAAAATAGGCAAAAGGAGATGCTCAAATACAGTTACTTAAAATTTTTTTTCAGTATATTGTAGCTTCTAACTATCAACCTCACCCCAAGAATTTTTATTACTGACAATAAAGCATTACTTTAGTTTTATGGAAAACAGGTTGTACTTGTTACCCTTGGGGGGGGGGGTGGATGTACCTGTGACCCTCTGGGTTTGCAGTGTAATAGAGATTGGCAGCTGGAGACAAAGAAAACCCAGCTGGAGATGGCTCTTATCTGGTAAATCCTCCCCTGGCACACACACACACACACACACACACACACACACACACACACACACACCAATTCAAGCCCACAGGGGATGGCCTGCTTCTACTCACAGCTTGGCCAAGAATGGGTAGCTTGCAGCAACCAGGAAGACAGGTTTAAATTGGCACTGTCCTCTCCCTGCTTTGACCTTGTGACTGGAGTATCCTGCTTTGGGATTTGGGTCAGTCAATCAGCAGGTATTTATCCAGTGCTTTCTTTGGACCCAGAATACTGTTAACTCAGCAGGATGCCACAGGCAAAGGCAGAGGGTCAGAGGCAGGCAAATGCTAGAAAAGCAAACAGTCGAGTTCAGGGTTAAGCACCGTGTTGACTTCCTCTTCTCTCCACTCTACAGCCATCTCCTTGTTGCTCTGTGCCTGGCTCTCCGTAACAGCCACCTCCACAACAACGTGGTGGTCTTCAGTCTCCAGCCACATGTCCTTACTGTCCAGTTTTGTTTCCTGACCGCAGCTATTTTTCCTCCTTTTCAGTTCCTCACATTTTCTTGGCAAAACTCACCGGTGGCTTTCCTCCTGTGAAATCCTGTCAGTCCATTCTGCTGTGTTTCTGCCATGGGTGACTTCCTTCTTGGAGTTCTTGCCACCATCTTTTTTCCAAAGACAATGACTTCTCAGAGAACTCCCTGCCTTGTCCATCGGGGCCTGCTTCTCAGGTGTTGGTGTTTCTCCTTTTCTGCCATCTGGTATTGCCTTGAGAACCCGCTCTGGTAACCCCCCAGTCTATGTAGTCTTCTCTTCCCTCCAGAGAACCTTCATTCACCACAAAGTCCTAGCTCACCTGAGCCCAACCTGCCTAAGAGAATCTCATCTTTCACTTGAGCCCTCTGCAGTCTGCAGTCTATTTTCGTTGTTTGTTGCAAATATCATTGGTTTTTATGGCAAGTGGCCAGGTAGTTTCTTACTTTGATTTCTCTCTGTTGTTTGGTTGGCTTTTGAGATAGGTTTTGTTATATAGCCCAGGCTGTCCTTAAACAATCTTCATGCCTTAGCGCCTTGCATGCTGGAATACAGACACAAACCACCACACCCAGCCCTCCCATATTAATCGTGTCTGTGCCTTCCCTCTGCTAAGTTAGACTTGTGTCAACCCTTTCTCCTGTTAATGCTTACTCACCATCAAGCTTGACAACTGCAAATCCCTTAAGGCATCTCCGGCCCAGCCAAGTTTAAATAACTGTTGCTGGTACCCTTTAAAACCTTGCAAGACTGTTTACAACAGTATCTGTACACTGAATTATAATATATATGTACACATATGTATTATATATGTTTAGATAATTGAAAGAGCCTTAAGGCAAGGCAAGGCGTCTGGAATTTTTGAGGGACCACAAGACTCTCAGTAAGGCTGGGGCATTAGGGGAACAGAGTGACAGTGACAAATAGAAAGTATATATTTAGAGTACTACTATAAATATCAAAAAGTCTCGAGCTTTATCCCCAGCACCACATAACTGAGAAACATGCCTATGATCTCTGAACTCAGGCAGTAGATGGAGAAAGATCAAGAAGTCAAGGTCATTCTCAGACTTCAAGGCCCGCTTGGGCTACAGGAGACCCTGTCTTAAACAACTCAAAACCAGGGAAGTCAGGAGTCAGGTGGGATTCCAATCAAGAGGAACCTAAATACATAATATGATAAAGGTGTGTGTGTGTGTGTGTGTGTGTGTGTGTGTGTGTGTGTGTAAAAGTCCTAACTAGGATAGCAAACCTGAAGCGTTTGTAAAGTTGGCAGTGACAAAGTCTTACTTGAGCTTTAAAATGAGCTTGTAAAGCTAAAAAGCAATGATCGCTTGGTGTGGGGTAGGCGAATACACGAGGGAAGACAGAGTAAAGCAATGGTCACTTGGTGTGGGGTAGGAGAATACACGAGGGAAGACAGAGTAGAAGTTTTTGACACATTCTTTCTTACAAGCAAACAAATCAGACAATTCTGCTTTATTTTAATTAATAATCTGTTTCAGGACGTGGCATGGTCATTACTGACTGCATCCTGTGACTATCTGGTGGCCAGAATGACCAGCCAAGCCCCATGTCTTCATGCACACACACAAATAACTTTTACAAAATTCATTGGCATGCTCTACAAAGTCTGCTGTGTTCTTTGAACTCTCCTGACCTTGGGGAGCAAGTTTGCCTACAGAAAACCTTTCAGCCGATTGTAGTTGGCCTCTTCTTAAAGCTCACATGCTCTCTCATATTAGAAATATTACTTGTACACTTCTATTTCCTTTGCTGACTCTAAACGCTACAATTTTCTCATGGAACAAAGAGAAATGAAGATCAATGAAGCAGAGAAATAAAGTTCAGACTGGAAATAAGCCTTCTGATAGAACAGTTACCATCCTGTATATCAGAAATGATTGGGGCCAAGATGCTTCCTCCAGCCCGCCATGAACACCAAAACCACAGGTGCTCAAGTGCCTTGTACAAAACGGTTTAGTACTTGTATGTAACCTATGCACATTCTTCTATGAACTTTGAATTCTCTCCAGATTACTTGTAAAGCCCATCACAATGCATTAATTTAAATCAAGAAGCCTGTTCATGTTCTGTATACATATTTTTAAATTTTTTTTTGATTAGAAGTTGGTTGAATTAATAGGTGTTAAACATAGAAAATGGAATTAATTGCAAATAGGTGAGAAAAACTAAAAATACTCATTTGTGGTACAGAAATACATCTCTGTAAGCTATAGGAAGACACAAATAAGTAACTACATACAGAAAACTTCCATGTAATCAATGTGCCTTAGAGGATAAGTAAGTAGAAATTGAACAAAACAAATATCCAAGGGTTCTACCCACACCACCTATATACTCACTAACGCAAATATCCAAGGGTTCTATCCACTCTACCTATATCTCACTAAAGCAAATATCCAAGGGTTCTACCCACACCACCTATATACTCACTAAAGTAGAAAATAGTCCCAAAATAAAAATGTAGAAAACAAAGACTTGTAATTGTACATGGTTTATTTGTTTCTTTTGAAACTTAATGCCTTGGCCAGTGATTTAAATGGCTTTTTTGGTATAGTTAAGAACCAACTGTTGATTTCCTCAGCTGCCAGTAAGATGGGGAAACTTAAGAGGGTTGATGTAACATAACAAATATGGGGTAGATAAGTCCACTGACGGAGTGTGTGAGTGCATGTGTGTGTGCGCATGTGTGTGTGTGTGCGCATGTGTGTGTGTGTGTATGTGTGTGTGTGTGTGTATAGTCGATGTAACATAACAAATACGGGGCAGATCAGTCCAATGATTGTGTGTGTGTACATGTGTGTGTGTGGTGTGGGGGGTTGCCGTGTGTGGTATATGTGTATATGTGCACATGTGTGTGCATGTAGAGTTTTGAGAGATTATAAGATATTAGGGAATATATAAGCTACAATTGTCTTCACTGTTAGTAATACTTTAATCAGTTTCATTAGGCATCAAGTCACCTACTACTAAAAATGTGACTTTGGAGAAACAGCTATGAGTGCCATCTTTCAAGTATGCTATAGGCCTAGTTGCAGGAAAATAACTTTAAAGTCAGTTATGTAATGATCGTTCCTTAAATATTTGTTGAGACCTAATGTTGCACTTAGTTTCCATACTAAATGTTATGGATGACTGAGCTAGCACCATCCAAAGATCCCATTTATCAAGCCATTAGGTGGAGAATTCTGTTCATAATTTAGCAATTTAAGCCCTATATACACCGTTACATATGTACACAGAAATAGAAAATTCTCTTCTTAAAATAATCATACAAAAGAGGTAGAAGTAAAACTTTATGTATTACTAGTTTTGTGGAGTGAAAGCCATGTGAAACAATACACTGTTTTTCAAACGGATGATTAAAATGGCATATTGTAAATCTAAATAAAAGAGAGAATTGGCTCCATATCAGGCCTCGTCCCTTCCAGCACAAGCCTTAGCTCCAACACTGGTGCTCTTTAGTCCTCAAACTGTATACTTTATATTTGTTTTTGCTCTGCTTGCTCTTTTTCACTGGAGGCCTGAATGAAAGTTGCCACCCATAACCATGCAACAGAGAGCTGACTGTGAATAGTATGGACTTTTGAAACCTCAAAGCCCAGCTGCATTGATACACCTCCTCCAACAAGGCCACCAACTTGGAACCCATCTATATAAATATATGGGGAAAGGACGTCCTCAATTAAATCATCACAGTCTGACTGGGTGGAAAGTGTTTGTCTGTTTTTTTATAATTAGTTTAGACAATATTGGCAAGATGTTCTTAAGTCTTTAACCAAACTCAAGACTCAATTTTCTAAATATCCCTTTGGTGTATAAAACTAATCCTGTTAGTAAACAGTAGTGATGAGGAACCTCTCTGAAGTTTTTATTTCATTTTATGTGTGTGAATACTTGGCTTGCATGTATGACTGCACATCCCAGAGAACTCAGAAGAGATTATCAGATCTCTCCTGGAACCCAAGTCATAGATAGTTGTGAGATAACATGTGGGTTTTGGGAATCGAACCTAGGTCCTCTGCAGGAGCAGTTAGTGATCTTAACCACTGAGCCCCCTCTCTGGGCCTAAACAACTTTAAAAACAACATTTGTACAACCTGTCTGTTTTCATTTCTTATGACCATTATAAAATCTCAAGTAGAGTAGACTCCTAAAATTCTCAGTCACTGACATTCTCCTGTCAATATTCATACTAGTTAGCTCTCTCACTTATTCAGCAAATATCCACCCACCATGTATCTTCGTCAGTTTCTGAGCGTTAAGTGCATAACAGTGGGCCAACAGCAGGGAAGATCAGAAAATCCCCTGGGTATCCAGGCCCGCACAGCACAAGGAGAGGTGACACTGTAAGAAGCATCATGTGACATATGGTGACAAGTTCTCAGAGAATAAAATAAAGCAAAGAGGATATAGAATCTTGACTAGTGAAAATGTAGCAATTACAAGTTTAGGTCCATGTCTATCTAAATTCACTGGTGGCTTCAAAGCCTGAGTATACACCAAGTACTCACAGATGTTTATATTAGATGGTCATCCAATGAGTTTATATTATATTCTAAACAGATAGCTCTGTACGTGGTGTATAATCATCAAATTCACATTGGTAATGAACAATAGCAACAATAAGGGTTTCTTTGTAAAGTTAAATTGTGGGTTCTAATTACTTCACAGATACTTACCTACTTCCATTAGTCGAGACAAAGCTTGCTTTAGCTGTTATCTACAAAGTAGGTGATATAAGAACCTAGCCTCTGCCTATGTGACCAACCTGTGTCCTGTAGCTGAGGGTCTTTGCCCTTTCCCATTGACTTATCTTATCATCCAGTAAATTCTGTTCCTATTTTAATTAGGAAAGCCTAAGTCAGATTGCAACTTAGATAACTGATTCAATACTCATTTGATTATGTGCATGGCTCTTTGATAAACACAGATTCTTCAATTTTTCTTATAAAAGTGTTCTAAGTTTATAACATGAAATAATCTCATAGAACAATAAATTATCCTTTTAAATACATTTTTAAAAATGGAACTGAAGAGATGGCTTAGCAGTTAAATGTGTTTACTGTTCTAACAGAGAATTGAATTCTGTCCCAAGTATCCACATTGGCTGGCTCACAACACCTGTAACTCCAGTTCCAGGGCATCTGACACCTTCTTCTGGAATTCACTGACAACTTTACTCACAAGTAAATCACACACACACACACACACACACACACACACACACACACACACACCTAAGAGGTAAAAATAAAGTTTTAAATAAATACATACAAATTGACTAACATCTTTCAGATGTATATCAGACAAGCTACTTAAATTTATTTCAAATTCCATAACATTCCTTTAAATAAAACCACATTCATACTTCCTTTCTCTTTTTCTACCCCTGATATAGTGGTGTTTTGGTAAATGTTGAACAGATGGTTCATCAGGGTAAAAAGGCACGATGTATAGTAACTTGCCATTCTGTGGTATAACTACTCTTGCTCTGACTAATTTTAAATTAATAAGTGGAGTATGACTCAGGATGGCTCAGTGATGGAGGGCTTGCCTTGTATGTGTGAAGCACTGAGGTAAATCCCCAACACTGAAAAAACAAATGCAAACTATCAATGTGACGGTGCCATATGGCCACAATTATTCCTCCCAAGCCAGTTTCTACCAGACGCCATTTAAACTCCACACCTTTCGGCATCCCACAGCAGGGCACATGGATTCGACCTGATGAACATGGACCAGATTTTATGGCTTGGTTAGAGAGCCTCTGAAGGTTCACAGTAGAGACTTCCGAGTGGTGAGAGCAGGGGGTACTTCCGGCCTCCCTGAGGTAGACTTTATTGCCCTGTCCTTCCCCTCCAGAGCATACTCTGAAAGGAATGGTAGAATCCATGCGTTCTCTTCCCTGACCTCTCTGCTTCCAGATAAGATCAGAGTCCTCACTCTGATACCTTCACCATGACTGGTCACTTTCACCCCTGACCACACCACCTTCGAAAGCATCTGAGACTTGAACACCCAGAACCACGTGCTAACTTTCCGTCACAAGCAGCGCATGCTAATGGCTTTACTGGAGTGCACAGAGTTGATCAAAACACTGCAAAGGGAACACTGGGTTTATAGCTGAGAAAATTATGTGAGAGTTACTTGGATCTGGAATTTATTTGGTAGAGGAAGGAACAGTCTTTGTTATGCAACCCAGTTGGTCTTGAACTTACGATCTTTCTGCTTCAACCTTTCATGTGCTAGGATATACAAGCATGACTTCTTGTGTCATTGTGTAGTAATATGGAGCGGCGGGGCTGCGTCCCCAGCACTCCGGCTGCCTGGCTAGCTTATGCCCGAAATAACAACACACAAACTGTATCCATTTAAACACTGCTTGGCCCATTTCTATCTAGCCTCTTCTAGGCTAATTCTCACATATTAATTTAGCCCATTTCTAATCATCTGTGTAGCACCACTAGGTGCGCTTACCAGGAAGATTCAAGCCTACGTTCATCCTGGGTCTGAGCTTCATTGTGTGTGCCCGGGAGAGGAGAGCATGGCGTCTCTGCTCCAGAGAGCAGAGCTGTCGAGTCTGAGCTCATTTCCTCTTCCTCCCAGCATTCTGTTCTGTTTACTCGTCCCACCTATGTTTTAACCTATCAGGGCCAAGCAGTTTTATTATTGCTTAACCAATGAAATCAACAGATTGATATGACACTCCCACATCACTGTTGTACAAAACTTTGTTTTTAGAACCTTATTATATTTTTATCTGTTTATTTGGATGGAGTTATGCATGCCATAGCACTTTCTCAGAGGTCAGAAAAGAACATGCAGGAGTCACATGAGTGCTGAGGATCAAACTCAGGATGGCAGGCCTGGCTGCAGGGTGTCATGGCTTACCTCATGAGCCGTCTCACCTGCCCCTGTTTTCCTGTCTTCATCATATTAGAGAAATGGTGTGTGTGCATGCATGTGTGTGCATGGGTGTATTTGTGTGTATACATGCATGCATGCACATGTGCACAAGCTTTTCAATCACAATTCCTTTCTCAGTATAGACTTGAAAAACTAGAAGTTATTTTCCCAAAGATGATCGTGAAAATCCTTTACGTCTTGGCGCCTTGTCTGGATGGCGATTGGAGGTTTTCCTCATTGCAGACCATTTGCTTTCTATTCTGGAGAAAGGCATGCTGCACAGAAATGCCCCCGTGGATTGACTTACTGGATCTCCCCACCCCGTATTTTAGCACTACTGCGCAGTCTTTAATTATGCTCCTCCACGGTTATCCATGATCCAATCACGGACAAGGAATGGAGTCTCTAGAAAAACCCATAAGGAGTCAGGCATGGTGCTTCAGGGTTTTAACCTCCTCACTCAGAAGGCAGAGGTAGGAATATATCTGTAAGTTTGAGGTCTGCCTGGTCTACATAATGAGTTCCAAGACAGCCAGTGCTACATAATGAGAGCTTTTCTCAAAAACAGTCATCACCACCACAACAAAAGATAGGAGCTTGAGAGCCTCTGGGTGCCTGGACATGCAGAGATTGCTGGGAGTAGGCACAGCAGTGAAGCAGCTCTTATCCCAGGTCTCGCTCAGTGTGTTTTGTCACCGCTCCCCTGTCTAATGAATTGTAAACATAAGCATTCCCCCGAACTCTCTGAGTCACTTGAGCAACTTCATAAGAGGCAAGATAGAGTTAGCAGTTCAGGAGCACAGGTAAAATTACATTGGGCTTCTGAGGGACACCTGAATTGGAGTGGGATACTCTCGGGGAAAAGAGCCCTTAACCTGTGGGTCTGACATCCAGCCAGAAAGCACCTAAGCTAGCTCTTACCAGAAGACAACCAGCCAAAGTCCACTGCAACAGAAGGGACTCCCTTGGTGCGTGAGAGGAAACAGCCCACACCTTCCATGCTGATTGTGACAAAACAGAGAAAAATCAAGGCATTTGTGTATTTCTTGATATACCCAGGAAGCATTTTTATGTTTTAATTTGCAAAGAGGTGCATTTAAGTTATGGATGGATATTAAAATTGCTGAGATATATACATCATTTGACATGGCCCTAGATATTTCTCCTTTACTGTACAAATGACACAAATTAGTGCTTTATTTTCAGGAGTTAACTTACATTCTTTTAATAAACTTTATTAAATGGAATGTATATAGTTGCATGCTGTTATTGTCCCTTGAAACTCTACATGTAATATACATGTCTCCCTTCCCATGTATGTGTGTGTGTGTGTGTGTGTGTGTGCGTGCGTACACATGTGTGCTTGTGAAGAGCTGCCAAAAAACTGAGATTTTACTTTACTTGAAATTTAACCTGCCATAGTTGGGGGATATAAGCAAAAGTCACAGCATCACTGAGAGACAAAGGAAGCTGCTGAAAGCAGAAGAACCACTAACTCCATAGTCATGTTATTCCCTGTGCCCTCAAAGACTGGTGGGATGGCATGGGGTGATCCAGTAGTTACCTGGCTTATGGTTGGTTTTCATTTGTGGTGGTTTGAAAGAAAATGGCCCCAATAGGGAGTAGCACTCTTAGGAGGTAGGAACCATTGTTGGAGTAGATGTGGCCTTGTTGGATAAATTGTACTACTATGGGGGTGGGCTTTGAGGTCTCTTATATTCAAGCCATGCCAAGTGTCACAGTTCACTTCCTGTTGCCTGCAGATCAAGATGTAGAGCTCTCAGCTCCTTCTCCAGCATCATGTCTGTCTGCGTGGCACCATGTCCCACTATGATGATCAAGGACTAAACCTCAAAAGTTGTAAGCCAGTCCAAAGTAA